>NC_061514.1:53063535-53102108 GCF_022539505.1 Lolium rigidum | reverse complement strand
GATCCGTTGACTAAAACCTCTCTCGTGAGCAAAACATGATAAAGCACCGGTAAGGCCAAGGTGTTATATCTTTACAAATGTAAACTAGATTATTGACTCTAGTGCAAGTGGGAGACTGAAGGAGATATGCCCTAGAGGCAATAATAAAGTGGTTATTATTTATATCTTTATGTTTATGATAAATGTTTATATATCATGCTATAATTGTATTAACCGAAACATTGATACATGTGTGATATGTAAACAACAAAGAGTCCCTAGTATGCCTCTTAACTAGCTTGTTGATTAATGGATGATTAGTTTCATAATCATGAACATTGGATGTTATTAATAACAAGGTTATATCATTGTATGAATGATGTAATGGATACACCCATATTAAGCGTAGCATAAGATCTCGTCATTAAGTTATTTGCTATAAGCTTTCGATACATAGTTACCTAGTCCTTATGACCATGAGATCATGTAAATCACTTATACCGGAAAGGTACTTTGATTACACCAAACGCCACTCGCGTAAATGGGTGGTTATAAAGGTGGGATTAAGTATCCGGAAAGTATGAGTTGAGGCATATGGATCAACGGTGGGATTTGTCCATCCCGATGACGGATAGATATACTCTGGGCCCTCTCGGTGGAATGTCGTCTAAATGTCTTGCAAGCATATGAATAAGTTCATAAGAGACCACATACCACGGTACGAGTAAAGAGTACTTGTCAGGAGACGAGGTTGAACAAGGTATAGAGTGATACCGAAGATCAAACCTCGGACAAGTAAAATATCGCGTGACAAAGGGAATTGGTATTGTATGTGAATGGTTCTTTCGATCACTAAAGTCATCATTGAATATGTGGGAGCCATTATGGATCTCCAGATCCCGCTATTGGTTATTGGTCGGAGTGAGTACTCAACCAGGTCCGCATAGTTCACGAACCGTAGGGTGACACACTTAAAGTTGGATGTTGAAATGGTAGAACTTGAATATGGAATGGAGTTCGAATATTTGTTCGGAGTCCCGGATGAGATCCCGGACATCACGAGGAGTTCCGGAATGGTCCGGAGAATAAGATTCATATATAGGATGTCATATTCCAAGTTTGGAAATGATCCGGTGCATTTATGGCAGGTTCTAGAAGGTTCTAGAAAAGTCCGGAAGAAACGCACTATGGAAAGTGGAGTCCCGGAAGGACTCCACAAGCTTGACCAGCCAAACCCTAAAGGAGGAGTCCCAGGTGGGCTCCACCTAGAGGTGGCCGGCCACCCCACCTCAAGGAAAGGTGGGAGTCCCACCTTGAGTGGGACTCCCTCCTTGAGTAGGTTTCCCACATATGGGAGGTTTTAGTGTTGGGGTCTTATTCGAAGACTTGGACTAGAACTCTTGGGGCTTCCACCTATATAATGAGGAGGAGAGGGAGGGGGCAGCCACTCTTTGGCTCAGCCTTGGCCGCACCCCTTAGAGGGCCGGCGCCCAACCCCCTCTCTCCCCAAACCCTAGCTTCTTCTCCTCCTCCACTTCTCCCGCATATGCTTAGCGAAGCTCCGCCGGAGATCTCCACCGCCACCGCCACCACGCCGTCGTGCTGCCGGATTCAAGGAGGAGCTACTACTTCCGCTGCCCGCTGGAACGGGGAGAAGGACGTCGTCTTCATCAACAACCGAACGTGTGACCGAGTACGGAGGTGCTGCCCGTTCGTGGCGCCGGAACCGATCGTGATCAAGATCTTCTACGCGCTTTTGCAAGCGGCAAGTGATCGTCTACCGCAGCAATAAGAGCCTACTCTTATAGGCTTTGGAATCTCTTCAAGGGTTAGTCTTGATCATCCCCTCGTTGCTACCGTCTTCTAGATTGCATCTTGGCTTGGATTGCGTGTTCGCGGTAGGAAAATTTTTGTTTTCTATGCAACGTTATCCTACAGATAATACTTGATACACACTTTCTGCGCCTAGCTGAAAGGCGTTAAAGAAAAGCGCTTATGGGAGACAACCCATGTTTTTACTACAGTACTTTGTTTTTATTTTGTGTCTTGGAAGTTGTTTACTACTGTAGCAACCTCTCCTTATCTTAGTTTAGTGTTTTGTTGTGCCAAGTAAAGTCTTTGATAGTAAAGTTCATACTAGATTTGGATTACTGCGCAGTTTCAAATTTCTTTGCTGTCACGAATTCCGACATGCCTCTCTGTAGGTAGCTCAGCAAAATATGCCAATTTACGTGCTTGATCCTCAGATATGTACGCAACTTTCATTCAATTTGGGCATTTTCATTTGAGCAAGTCTGGTGCCATTTTAAAATTCGTCAATACGAACTGTTCTGTTTTGACAGATTCTGCCTTTTATTTCTTATTGCCTCTTTTGCTATGTTGGATGAATTTCTTTGATCCATTAATGTCCAGTAGCTTTATGCAATGTCTAGAAGTGTTAAGAATGATTATGTCACCTCTGAACATGTTAATTTTTATTGTGCACTAACCCTCTAATGAGTTGTTCTAAGTTTGGTGTGGAGGAAGTTTTCAAGGATCAAGAGAGGAGTATGATGCAATATGATCAAGGAGAGTGAAAGCTCTAAGCTTGGGGATGCCCCGGTGGTTCACCCCTGCATATTCTAAGAAGACTCAAGCGTCTAACCTTGGGGATGCCCAAGGCATCCCCTTCTTCATCGACAACATTATCAGGTTCCTCCCCTGAAACTATATTTTTATTCCATCACATCTTATGTGCTTTGCTTGGAGCGTCGGTTTGTTTTTGTTTTTTTGTTTTTTGAATAAAATGGATCCTAGCATTCACTTTGTGGGAGAGAGACACACTCCGCTGTAGCATATGGACAAGTATGTCCTTAGGCTCTACTCATAGTATTCATGGCGAAGTTTCTTCTTCGTTAAATTGTTATATGGTTGGAATTGGAAAATGATACATGTAGTAATTGCTATAATGTCTTGGATAATGTGATACTTGGCAATTGTTGTGCTCATGTTTAAGCTCTTGCATCATATGCTTTGCACCCATTAATGAAGAAATACATAGAGCATGCTTAAATTTGGTTTGCATATTTGGTCTCTCTAAGGTCTAGATAATTTCTAGTATTGAGTTTTGAACAACAAGGAAGACGGTGTAGAGTCTTATAATGTTTACAATATGTCTTTTATGTGAGTTTTGCTGCGCCGTTCATCCTTGTGTTTGTTTCAAATAACTTTGCTAGCCTAAACCTTGTATCGAGAGGGAATACTTCTCATGCATCCAAAATACTTGAGCCAACCACTATGCCATTTGTGTCCACCATACCTACCTACTACATGGTATTTCTCCGCCATTCCAAAGTAAATTGCTTGAGTGCTACCTTTAAAAATTCCATCATTCTCCTTTACAATATATAGTTCATGGGACAAATAGCTTAAAAACTATTGTGGTATCGAATATGTACTTATGCACTTTATCTCTTATTAAGTTGCTTGTTGTGCGATAACCATGTTTCTGGGGACGCCATCAACTATTCTTTGTTGAATATCATGTGAGTTGCTATGCATGTCTGTCTTGTCCGAAGTAAGAGAGATCTACCACCTTATGGTTAAGCATGCATATTGTTAGAGAAGAACATTGGGCCGCTAACTAAAGCCATGATTCATGGTGGAAGTTTCAGTTTTGGACATATATCCTCAATCTCATATGAGAAAATTATTAATTGTTGTTACATGCTTATGCATAAAAGAGGAGTCCATTACCTGTTGTCTATGTTGTCCCGGGATGGATGTCTAAGTTGAGAATAATCAATAGTGAGAAATCCGATGCGAGCTTTCTCCTTAGACCTTTGTACAGGCGGCATAGAGGTACCCCATTGTGACACTTGGTTAAAACATGTGTATTGCGATGATCCGGTAGTCCAAGCTAATTAGGACAAGGTGCGGGCACTATTAGTATACTATGCATGAGGCTTGCAACTTGTAAGATATAATTTACATGATACATATGCTTTATTACTACCGTTGACAAAATTGTTTCATGTTTTCAAAATCAAAGCTCTAGCACAAATATAGCAATCGATGCTTTTCCTCTATGGAGGACCATTCTTTTACTTTCATTATTGAGTCAGTTCACCTATTTCTCTCCACCTCAAGAAGCAAACACTTGTGTGAACTGTGCATTGATTCCTACATATTTGCATATTGCACTTATTATATTACTCTATGTTGACAATATCCATGAGATATACATATTACAAGTTGAAAGCAACCACTGAAACTTAATCTTCCTTTGTGTTGCTTCAATGTCTTTACTTTGAATTATTACTTTATGAGTTAACTCTTATGCAAGACTTATTGATGCTTGTCTTGAAGTGCTATTCATGAAAAGTCTTTGCTATATGATTCACTTGTTTACTCATATCATATACATTGTTTTGATCGCTGCATTCACTACATATGCTTTACAAATAGTATGATCAAGGTTATGATGGCATGTCACTCCAGAAATTATCTTTGTTATCGTTTTACCTGCTCGGGACGAGCAGAACTAAGCTTGGGGATGCTGATACGTCTCCGACGTATCGATAATTTCATATGTTCCATGCCACATTATTGATGTTATCTACATGTTTTATGCACACTTTATGTCATATTCGTGCATTTTCTGGAACTAACCTATTAACAAGATGCCGAAGAGCCGATTCTTTGTTTTCTGCTGTTTTTGGTTTCAGAAATCCTAGTAACGAAATATTCTCGGAATTGGACGAAATCAACGCCCGGGGTCCTATTTTGCCACGAAGCTTCCGGAAGACCGAAGAGGAGACGAAGTGGGGCCACGAGGTGGCCAAACCCTAGGGCGGCGCGGCCCGGCCCTTGGCCGCGCCGACCTGTGGTGTGGGGCCCTCGTGTGGCCCCCGACCTGCCCTTCCGCCTACTTAAAGCCTCCATCGCGAAACCCCCAGTACCGAGAGCCACGATACGGAAAACCTTACTGAGACGCCGCCGCCGCCAATCCCATCTCGGGGGATTCAGGAGATCGCCTCCGGTACCCTGCCGGAGAGGGGATTCATCTCCCGGAGGACTCTACGCCGCCATGGTCGCCTCCGGAGTGATGTGTGAGTAGTCTACCCCTGGACTATGGGTCCATAGCTGTAGCTAGATGGTTGTCTTCTCCTCATTGTGCTTCATTGTCGGGTCTTGTGAGCTGCCGAACATGATCAAGATCATCTATCTGTAATTCTATATGTTGCGTTTGTTGGGATCCGATGAATAGAGAATACTTGTTATGTTGATTATCAATTCATGTCTATGTGTTGTTTATGATCTTGCATGCTCTCTGTTATTAGTAGATACTCTGGCCAAGTTGATGCTAGTAACTCCAAGAGGGAGTATTTATGCTCGATAGTGGGTTCATGTCTCCGTGAATCTGGAGGGGTGACAAGAACCTCTAAGGTTATGGATGTCTTGTTGCCACTAGGGATAAAACATTGGTGCTATGCTCAAGGATGTAGTCACCGATTACATTACGCGCAATACTTAATGCAATTGTCCGTTGTTAGCAACTTAATACTGGAGGGGGTTCGGATGATAACCTGAAGGTGGACTTTTTAGGCATAGATGCATGCTGGATAGCGGTCTATGTACTTTGTCGTAATGCCCAATTAAATCTCACAATACTCATCATAATATGTATGTGCATGATCATACCCTCTTTATTTGTCAATTGCCCAACTGTAATTTGTTCACCCAACATGCTGTTTATCTCATGGGAGAGACACCTCTAGTGAACTGTGGACCCCGGTCCAATTCTCTATACTGAAATACAATCAACTGCAATACTGTTCTACTGTTTTCTGCAAACAATCATCATCCATACTATACATCTAATCCTTTGTTACAGCAAGCCGGTGAGATTGACAACCTCACTGTTTCGTTGGGGCAAAGTACTTTGGTTGTGTTGTGCAGGTTCCACGTTGGCGCCGGAATCTCTGGTGTTGCGCCGCACTACATCCCGCCGCCATCAACCTTCAACGTGCTTCTTGGCTCCTACTGGTTCGATAAACCTTGGTTTCATACTGAGGGAAAACTTGCCGCTGTACGCATCACACCTTCCTCTTGGGGTTCCCAACGGACGCGTGATGTACGCGTATCAATAGCCAAAGAAGCTAGAAAAGTTTTTAGTAAGCATGAGAGGCTTGGTATGATCACCGATTTTAAAAGAACTAGCTAAATACCCGCGCGTTGCTGCGTGTGAAAAAATGCCGCTGAAAAGTAATATTGTTTGAACACATTTTTTTTTTTGGAATCCACTCTAGGAATAGTACTTCCTCCTTCCCAGATTAGGATGTCAAAGTCCAACCTCTTAAAGTTTGAGCTACTATATAGTACAAAAGAATATCAACATCTGCAATGTTAAATAAACATAATATGAAAATATATTTTTATGACGGTTCTAAAAATATTAGTGTAGGATTATAAATGTTGCTTTTTTTTCTATACAGTTGGTCAAACTTTACTTTATCCAAATATTATAGGCACCTTATTTTATACTAGCTAAATACCCGCGCGTTGCTGCGTGTGAAAAAATGCCGCTGAAAAGTAATATTGTTTGAACACATTTTTTTTTGGAATCCACTCTAGGAATAGTACTTCCTCCTTCCCAGATTAGGATGTCAAAGTCCAACCTCTTAAAGTTTGAGCTACTATATAGTACAAAAGAATATCAACATCTGCAATGTTAAATAAACATAATATGAAAATATATTTTTATGACGGTTCCAAAAATATTAGTTTAGGATTATAAATGTTGCTTTTTTTTCTATACAGTTGGTCAAACTTTACTTTATCCAAATATTATAGGCACCCTATTTTATAATAGGGGTAATTCACAAATTGTGTTGATGCATGTAGTGTGTGACGAAGTGAAAATTATCTAAGCATCTGACCTCAGTGTATACAATTCGCCCCCGCCAAAAAGACAATTCACCTAGACTCGCACATGAGAAGAACTATCCGTAAGAGCATCTCTAGTACCGTCCGTATAAACACGAACCGAAAATACGGAGTTTGGTCTACCTAATTTTTCAGTTTCGATGATTTTAGTTGCCGCGCAGAATAGAAACCGAAAACACGAACTGAAAAATGGAAATCAAACGTCACGGAAATTTCGCTCAGATGAACCATGCGAAATGAAACGAAATTTTGCTCCGATCGAGCTACATTCGAACATAATTGACATATACTAATCAAAATACTAACCAAACCTACTCCAGCACGCTAATTTGATCCAAAATTGGTCCCGGGATTGTCACCGGGGCTCTACGCGCGGCGGAGGAGGAGGTTTTTGGCGCCGGCGATGCCTATGCAACGACGACTGCGGCCACCTCGAACGATGCCGCCTCCGCCGAGCTCCCGCAGGTGAGAGCTGGCCCGTCTTCCTCGTCATCGTCGTTGTCGCCGCGCGATGGAAGCGCCGGCAGTGGCGGGCAGCACGAGCCGGCGGGCGTCGCATCGGCTTTCCCATGCGATGACGACTGCGATGCCTATGCGACGACGACTGCGGCCACCTCGAACGGTGCCGCCTCCGCCGAGCTCCCGCAGGTGAGAGCCGGCCCGTCTTCCTCGTCATCGTCGCGCACGCGACGGAAGCGCCGGCAGTGGCGGGCAGCACGAGCCGGCGGGCGGCGCGTCGGCTTCCCCATCGCGCGCCTCGGAGCGCGCCAACCGGTGCATGAACCTGCGCGGGCACCTGCGGGCCTCCCGCTTCCAAGCTCCGTCGGAGCATGCCCGCCTCGCACACCCGATGAACGCGGCGGCGATCCTCCGCCGCCGATTCGACCCCTCCTCTACTGGCCCGTTGTGCACGCGCCATTGCGAAGGGAGGGGTGGTGGCGGCGGAGCAAATAATCCGAAAACGGCGAAGAAATTGCTCGTCCGAGGTGGAGCGTAGACAGCGGCGGAGTGGCGACAGCGGCGGCGGGGTAGTAGGGATTTGTAACCCAACTCGCTACCGCGCCCTGTATAAATACGTGGCAGCCGTCCAGTTTCTCGGGGGCCCGAACTCATTTTAAGGGCCATGTCGCGAGTTCGGGCTTCGTTCTGGGCCTTTTTCGGCTCGAACCTGTATTCTCACCGGAAAAATACGGATCCGGCTCGTTTTTCGGTTGCTGTTAGAGTTGATCTAAGCATAAACATATGGAAAAAATACATTCTGAACCATGATGATATTTTCTAAACATGGTCTATGATAGTCGTGCCTGTAAAAACCTGTCTTTTGTAACAGCAAGAGTCGCACATGAGAAGAACTATCCTTAAGCATAAACATATAGAAAAAACTACATTCTGAACCATGAGGATATTTTCTAAACATGATATATGATAGTCGTGCCCCTAGAACCTGTGTTTTGTAAAAGCAAGTTCCCATGTCCTAACAAATCGCCCGCACAAGGAAACAAAGCGAACGCATGGCTAAGAAGTTAATGACGCATTCATGGTGCCGTTGATGCTGAAAAAGCATGACGCGCCGCATTCTATGTGCAGCCAATTATTTCCAGTCTCACTTTTTTTTATTACGAAACAATAGCAGGAGTTGGGATGTTATCGTTTTATTTCTGATCGCTACAAGGGCTTGCTTTTTTTAGTTATAATGGAGTCAGAAACGGCAAGCTCAGGCCTTTCGGAAGGAGCCTGCTTTCAGAATCGAAATACTTTTGCGTGCGAGAGGGATAATCTGGGCCTCGATGGCGAATCAAGGGAGAAGTTGGGCCTACAAAATAAAATATTTTAGCCCATTTGTGACACCAGGCAGTCATCTATTGCAATTTAATAGTAAAGATTTATTTCTGATCGCTACAAGGGCTTGCTTTTTTTAGTTATAATGGAGTCGGAAACGGCAAGCTCAGGCCTTTCGGAAGGAGCCTGCTTTCAGAATCGAAATACTTTTGCGTGCGAGAGGGATAATTTGGGCCTCGATGGCGAATCAAGGGAGAAGTTGGGTCTATAAAATAAAATATTTTGGCCCATTTGTGACACCAGGCAGCCACCTATTGCAATTTAATAGTAAAGATAATAGGGGTAATTCACAAAGTGTGTTGATGCATGTAGTGTGTGACGAAGTGAAAATTATCTAAGCATCTGACCTCAGTGTATACAATTCGCCCCCGCCAAAAAGACAATTCACCTAGACTCGCACATGAGAAGAACTATCCGTAAGAGCATCTCTAGTACCGTCCGTATAAACACGAACCGAAAATACGGAGTTTGGTCTACCTAATTTTTCAGTTTCGATGATTTTAGTTGCCGCGCAGAATAGAAACCGAAAACACGAACTGAAAAATGGAAATCAAACGTCACGGAAATTTCGCTCAGATGAACCATGCGAAATGAAACGAAATTTTGCTCCGATCGAGCTACATTCGAACATAATTGACATATACTAATCAAAATACTAACCAAACCTACTCCAGCACGCTAATTTGATCCAAAATTGGTCCCGGGATTGTCACCGGGGCTCTACGCGCGGCGGAGGAGGAGGTTTTTGGCGCCGGCGATGCCTATGCGACGACGACTGCGGCCACCTCGAACGGTGCCGCCTCCGCCGAGCTCCCGCTGGTGAGAGCTGGCCCGTCTTCCTCGTCATCGTCGTTGTCGCCACGCGATGAAAGCGTCGGCAGTGGCGGGCAGCACGAGCCGGCGGGCGTCGCATCGGCTTCCCCATGCGACGACGACTGCGATGCCTATGCGACGACGACTGCGGCCACCTCGAACGGTGCCGCCTCCGCCGAGCTCCCGCAGGTGAGAGCCGGCCCGTCTTCCTCGTCATCGTCGCGCACGCGACGGAAGCGCCGGCAGTGGCGGGCAGCACGAGCCGGCGGGCGGCGCGTCGGCTTCCCCATCGCGCGCCTCGGAGAGCGCCAACCGGTGCATGAACCTGCGCGGGCACCTGTGGGCCGCCCGCTTCCAAGCTCCGTCGGAGCATGCCCGCCTCGCACACCCGACGAACGCGGCGGCGATCCTCCGCCGCCGATTCGACCCCTCCTCTACTGGCCCGTTGTGCACGCGCCATTGCGAAGGGAGGGGTGGTGGCGGCGGAGCAAATAATCCGAAAACGGCGAAGAAATTACTCGTCCGAGGTGGAGCGTAGACAGCGGCGGAGTGGCGACAGCGGCGGCGGGGTAGTAGGGATTTGTAACCCAACTCGCTACCGCGCCCTGTATAAATACGTGGCAGCCGTCCAGTTTCTCGGGGGCCCGAACTCATTTTACGGGCCATGTCGCGAGTTCGGGCTTCGTTCTGGGCCTTTTTCGGCTCGAACCTGTATTCTCACCGGAAAAATACGGATCCGGCTCGTTTTTCGGTTGCTGTTAGAGTTGATCTAAGCATAAACATATGGAAAAAATACATTCTGAACCATGATGATATTTTCTAAACATGGTCTATGATAGTCGTGCCTGTAAAAACCTGTCTTTTGTAACAGCAAGAGTCGCACATGAGAAGAACTATCCTTAAGCATAAACATATAGAAAAAACTACATTCTGAACCATGTGGATATTTTCTAAACATGATATATGATAGTCGTGCCCCTAGAACCTGTGTTTTGTAAAAGCAAGTTCCCATGTCCTAACAAATCGCCCGCACAAGGAAACAAAGCGAACGCATGGCTAAGAAGTTAATGACGCATTCATGGTGCCGTTGATGCTGAAAAAGCATGACGCGCCGCATTCTATGTGCAGCCAATTATTTCCAGTCTCACTTTTTTTTATTACGAAACAATAGCAGGAGTTGGGATGTTATCGTTTTATTTCTGATCGCTACAAGGGCTTGCTTTTTTTAGTTATAATGGAGTCGGAAACGGCAAGCTCAGGCCTTTCGGAAGGAGCCTGCTTTCAGAATCGAAATACTTTTGCGTGCGAGAGGGATAATCTGGGCCTCGATGGTGAATCAAGGGAGAAGTTGGGCCTACAAAATAAAATATTTTGGCCCATTTGTGACGCCAGGCAGCTACCTATTGCAATTTAATAGTAAAGATATACTTGAAAAGATGGATATGGATAGAATTAAGTACACTAATAATGTTAATGATGGTGGAGAGATTAAAGCACAAATACCTTGCAAGCTCCTAGCTATGCATGAAGCTCTAGATGATAATTATGCTTGGCTTGTCCCTCAAAATTTGTTTGATGAGAGTAGCAAGCTCAAGACTAATGAAAAGGGAGCCTCTGAAACTTATGTATCCAAAATACAATGCATGATTGAGAAAACTCCAAACCCCTCTGTTAATGCATCATCTCTTGATAATACTTGATACACATTTTCTGCGCCTAGCTGAAAGGTATTAAAGAAAAGCGCTTATGGGAGACAACCCATGATTTTACTACTGTACTTTTATTTTATATTTGAGTCTTGGAAGTTGTTACTACTGTAGCAACCTCTTCTTATCTTAGTTTCGTGCATTGTTGTGCCAAGTAAAGTCTTTGATAGTAAGGTTCATACTAGATTTGGATTATTGCGCAGAAACAGATTTCTTTGCTGTCACGAATCTGGGCCTAATTCTCTGTAGGTAACTCAGAAAATTATGCCAATTTACGCGAGTGATCCTCAGATATGTACGCAACTTTCATTCAATTTGAGCATTTTCATTTGAGCAAGTCTGGTGCCTCTTAGAAATTCGTCTTTACGAACTGTTCTGTTTTGACAGATTCTGCCTTTTATTTCGCATTGCCTGTTTTGCTATGCTTGATGGATTTTTCGATTCCATTAACTTTCAGTAGCCTTGTGCAATGTCCAGAAGTGTTAAGAATGATTATGTCACATCTGAACATGTAAATTTTGATTGTGCACTAACCCTCTAATGAGTTGTTTTGAGTTTGGTGTGGAGGAAGTTTTCAAGGATCAAGAGAGGAGGATGATACAATATGATCAAGGAGAGTGAAAGCTCTAAGCTTGGGGATGCCCCGGTGGTTCACACCTGCATATTTCAAGAAGACTCAAGTATATAAGCTTGGGGATGCCCAAGGCATCCCCTTCTTCATCGACAACATTATCAGGTTCCTCTAGTGAAACTATATTTTTATTTCATCACATCTTATGCACTTTGCTTGGAGCGTCTGTTTGTTTTTGTTTTTTGTTTTGTTTGAATAAAATGGATCCTAGCATTCATTGTGTGGGAGAGAGACACGCTCCGCTGTTGCATATGGACAAATAAGTCCTTAGGCTTTACTCATAATATTCATGGCGAAGGTTGAATCTTCTTCGTTAAATTGTTATATGGTTGGAAACGGAAAATGATACATGTAGTAATTGGTAAAATGTCTTGGATAATTTGATACTTGGCAATTGTTGTGCTCATGTTTAAGCTCTTGCATCATATACTTTGCACCTATTAATGAAGAAATACATAGAGCTTGCTAAAATTTGGTTTGCATAATTGGTCTCTCTAAGGTCTAGATAATTTCTAGTAAGAGTTTGAACAACAAGGAAGACGGTGTAGAGTCTTATAATGTTTACAATATGTCTTTTATGTGAGTTTTGCTGCACCGCTTCATACTTGTGTTTGTTTCAAATAACCTTGCTAGCCTAAACCTTGTATCGAGAGGGAATACTTCTCATGCATCCAAAATCGTTGAGCCAACCACTATGCCATTTGTGTCCACCATACCTACCTACTACATGGTATTTCTCCGCCATTCCAAAGTAAATTGCTTGAGTTCTACCTTTAAACAATTCAAAATTTATCACCTCTGATTTGTGTCAATGTTTTATAGCTCATGAGGAAGTATGTGGTGTTTATCTTTCATTCTTGTTGGGCAACTTTCACCAATGGACTAGTGGCTTCATCCGCTTATCCAATAATTTTGCAAAGAGAGCTGGCAATGGGATTCCCAGTCCCAAATTAATTAACCTAAATAGACACTCTTCCATGGTATGTGATTGTTGGACGGCACCCGAAGGATTCGGTTAGCCATGGCTTGAGAAAGCAAAGGTGGGGAGGAGTGTCATCATAATAAAACTAAAATAAAAAGGCACTCCTTCATGGTATGAGATTGTTGGCAGGCACCCGAGGATTCGGGTAGCCATGGTTTGTGAAAGAAAGGTTGGAAGGAGTGCCACCCAAAAATAAAATAATTCATGGGAGCCGCTCTTTGAAGGTTTGTCTGGCAAGGGGGTTAGAGTGCCCACTACCATTCGTTGACAACAACAAACACCTCTCAAAATTTACTTTATTGCTCTCTTTATGTTTTCAAAACCAAAGCTCTAGCACAAATATAGCAATCAATGCTTCCCTCTGCGAAGGGCCTTTCTTTTACTTTTATGTTGAGTCAGTTCACCTATTTCTCTCCATCTCAAGAAGCAAACACTTGTGTAAACTGTGCATTGATTCCTACATACTTGCATATTACACTTGTTATATTACTTTACATTGACAATATCCATGAGATATACATGTTATAAGTTGAAAGCAACCGCTGAAACTTCATCTTCCTTTGTGTTGCTTCAATACCTTTACTTTGAATTATTGCTTTATGAGTTAACTCTTATGCAAGACTTATTGATGCTTGTCTTGAAAGTACTATTCATGAAAAGTCTTTGCTATATGATTCATTTGTTTACTCATGTCATTTACCATTGTTTTGATCGCTGCATTCATTACATGTGCTTACAATAGTATGATCAAGGTTATGATGGCATGTCACTCCAGAAATTATCTTTGTTATCGTTTACCTACTCGGGACGAGCAGGAACTAAGCTTGGGGATGCTGATACGTCTCCGATGTATTGATAATTTCTTATGTTCCATGCCACATTATTGATGATATCTACATGTTTTATGCATACTTTATGTCATATTTATGCATTTTCCGGCACTAACCTATTAACGAGATGCCGAAGAGCCGATTGCTCGTTTTCTGCTGTTTTTGGTTTCAGAAATCCTAGTAAGGAAATGTTCTCGGAATTGGACGAAATCAACACCCAGGATCTTATTTTTCCACGAAGCTTCCAGAAGACCGGGGATGATACGAAGTGGGGCGACGAGGCGGCCAGACGCTAGGGCGGCGCGGCCCAGGCCCTGGCCGCGCCGGCCTAGTGTGTGGGCCCCTCGCGTCGCCCCTGACCTATCTCCTCCGCCTACTTAAAGCCTTCGTCGTGAAACCCCCAGTACCGAGAGCCACGATACGGAAAACCTTCCAGAGACGCCGCCGCCGCCAATCCCATCTCGGGGGATTCAGGAGATCGCCTCCGGCACCCTGCCGGAGAGGAGAATCATCTCCCGGAGGACTCTTCACCGCCATGGTCGCCTCCGGAGTGATGAGTGTGTAGTCTACCCCTGGACTATGGGTCCATAGCAGTAGCTAGATGGTTGTCTTCTCCTAATTATGCTTCATTGTCGGGTCTTGTGAGCTGCCTAACATGATCAAGATCATCTATCTGTAATGCTATATGTTGTGTTTGTTGGGATCCGATGGCTAGAGAATACTATGTTATGTTGATTATCAATTTATATCTATGTGTTGTTTATGATCTTGCATGCTCTCCATTATTAGTAGAGGCTCTGGCCAAATTTTTGCTAGTAACTCCAAGAGGGAGTATTTATGCTCGATAGTGGGTTCATGCCTCCATTAAATCTGGACAGTGACAGAAAGTTCTAAGGTTGTGGATGTGCTGTTGCCACTAGGGATAAAACATTGATGCTATGTCTAAGGATGTAGTTGTTGATTACATTACGCACCATACTTAATGCAATTGTCTGGAAGGGGTTCGGATGATAACCTGAAGGTGGACTTTTTAGGCATAGATGCATGCTGGATAGCTGTTTATGTACTTTGTCGTAATGCCCAATTAAATCTCACTATATTTATCATGACATGTATGTGCATTGTCATGCCCTCTTTATTTGTCAATTGCCCAACCGTAATTTGTTCACCCAACATGCTTATTCTTATGGGAGAGACGCCTCTAGTGAACTGTGGACCCCGGTCCATTCTTTTAATCGAATACAATCTATTGCAATACTTGTTCTACCGTTTTCTCGCAAACAATCATCATCCACACTATACATCTAATCCTTTGTTACAGCAAGCCGGTGAGATTGACAACCTCACTGTTTCGTTGGGGCAAAGTACTTTGGTTGTGTTGCGAAGGTTCCACATTGGCGCCGGAATCCCTGGTGTTGCGCCGCACTACATCTCGCCGCCATCAACCTTAAACGTGCTTCTTGGCTCCTACTGGTTCGATAAACCTTGGTTTCTTACTGAGGGAAAACTTGCCGCTGTACGCATCACACCTTCCTCTTGGGGTTCCCAACGGACGCGTGATGTACGCGTATCAATGCCTTAGGCATCCCCAAGCTTAGACGCTTGAGTCTTCTTGAAATATGCAGGGGTGAACCACCGGGGCATCCCCAAGCTTAGAGCTTTCACTCTCCTTGATCATATTGTATCATCCTCCTCTCTTGATCCTTGAAAACTTCCTCCACACCAAACTTAAAACAACTCATTAGAGGGTTAGTGCACAATCAAAATTCTCATGTTCAGAGGTGACATAATCATTCTTAACACTTCTGAACATTGCACAAAGCTACTGAAAGTTAATGGAATATAAAAATCCATCAAGCATAGCAAAACAGGCAATGCGAAATAAAAGGCAGAATCTATCAAAACAGAACAGTCCGTAAAGACGAATTTCTAAGAGGCACCAGACTTGCTCAAATAAAAATGCTCAAATTGAATGAAAGTTGCGTACATATCTGAGGATCACTCACGTAAATTGGCAGAATTTTCTGAGTTACCTACAGAGAATTCAGCCCAGATTCGTGACAGCAAGAAATCTGTTTCTGCGCAGTAATCCAAATCTAGTATGAACCTTACTATCAAAGACTTTACTTGGCACAACAATGCAACAAAACTAAGATAAGGAGAGGTTGCTACAGTAGTAACAACTTCCAAGACTCAAATATAAAACAAAAGTGCAGTAGTAAAATCAACACATGGGTTATCTCCCAAGAAGTTCTTTCTTTATAGCCATTAAGATGGGCTCAGCAGTTTTACTGATGCAGTCATAAAGATGAGAGTTGAAGCAAAAGAGAGCAACAAAAAGCAAATTCAAAACACATTTAAGTCTAACCCACTTCCTATGAAAAGGAATCTTGTAAATAAACAAGTTCATGAAGCATAATGCAACAAGCATAGAAAGACTAGACAAGCGCAGCTTCAAGATTTTCAGCAAAAAGAGAGGTGTTTTAGTAACATGAAAATTTCTACCATATTTTCCTCTCTCATAATAATATCCAGTAGCATCATGAGCAAACTCAACAATATAACTATCAAATAAAACATTCTTATCATGAGTCTCATGCATAAAATTATTACTCTCCACATAAGCATAATCAATTTTATTAGTTGTAGTGGGAGCAAATTCAACAAAGTAGCTATCATTATTATTCTCATCAAATGTAGGAGGCATAGTATAATCATAATAAAATTTACTCTCCATAGTAGGTGGCACCAAAATACCACTATCATTATAATCATCATAAATAGGAGGCAAAGTATCATCAAAGAAAATTTTCTCCTCAATGCTTGGGGGACTAAAAATATCATGCTCATCAAAACCAGCTTCCCCAAGCTTAGATTCTTCCATAGCTTTAGAAATAATAGTGTTCATACTAATAACATTGCTACTAGAATGTAAATAAGGTTCAATAGGTTTTTTAGTTTTCGCATCAAACAATCCATGTCTTAACTCATGAAATAGCTTCAAAAGCTCACTGTTACTTTCCATTATGCTTAACTAGTGAAATAAAAACATGCATGATATTAAGTAAAGTAAAACAAATAACTATTTTTTTTGTGTTTTTAATATGGAGATTGCAAACAAGACAGTAAATAAAGTAAAGCTAGCAACTAATTTTTTTGTGTTTTGATATAGTGCAGCAAACAAAGTACTAAATAAAATAAAGCAAGACAAAAACAAAGTAAAGAGATTGCAAGTGGAGACTCCCCTTGCAGCGTGTCTTGATCTCCCCGGCAATGGCGCCAGAAAACAGTCTTGATACGCGTACAACACGCGTCCGTTGGGAACCCCAAGAGGAAGGTGTGATGCGTACAGCAGCAAGTTTTTCCTCAGTAAGAAACCAAGGTTTATCGAACCAGTAGGAGCCAAGAAGCACGTTGAAGGTTGATGGCGGCGGAGTGTAGTACGGCGCAACACCAGGGATTCCGGCGCCAACGTGGAACCTGCACCACACAACCAAGATACTTTGTCCCAACGTAACAGTGAGGTTGTCAATCTCACCGGCTTGCTGTAACAAAGGATTAGATGTATAGTGTGGATGATGATGTTTGCAGAGAACAGTAGAACGAGTATTGCAGTAGATTGTATTCAATGTAAAAGAATGGACCGGGGTCCACAGTTCACTAGAGGTGTCTCTCCCATAAGAATAAGCATGTTGGGTGAACAAATTACAGTTAGGAAATTGACAAATAAAGAGGGCATGACCATGCACATACATGTTATGATGAGTATTGTGAGATTTAATTGGGCATTACGACAAAGTACATAGACCACTATCCAGCATGCATCTATGCCTAAAAAGTCCACCTTCAGGTTATCATCCGAACCCCCTCCAGTATTAAGTTGTAAACAACAGACAATTGCATTAAGTATGGTGCGTAATGTAATCAATAAATATATCCTTAGACATAGCATTGATGTTTTATCCCTAGTGGCTACAGCACATCCACAACCTTAGAGGTTTCTGTCACTCCCCGCATTTAATGGAGACATGAACCCACTATCGAGCATAAATACTCCCTCTTGGAGTTACAAGCAAAAACTTGGCCAGAGCCTCTACTAGCAACGGAGAGCATGCAAGATCATAAACAACACATAGATGATAGATTGGTAATCAACATAACATAGCATTCATTATTCATCGGATCCAAACAAACACAACATGTAGCATTGCAGATAGATGATATTGATCATGTTAGGCAGCTCACAAGATCCAACAATGATAGCACAATTAGGAGAAGACGACCATCTAGCTACTGCTATGGACCCATAGTACAGGGGTGAACTACTCACTCATTACTCCGGAGGAGACCATGGCGGTGAAGAGTCCTCCGGGAGATGATTCCCCTCTCCGGCAGGGTGCCGGAGGCGATCTCCTGAATCCCCCGAGATGGTATTGGTGGCGGGGGCGTCTCTGGAAGGTTTTTCGTATCGTGGCTCTCGGTACTGGAGTTATTCTTGACGAAGGCTTATGTAGGCGGAAGGGTAGGTCAGGGGGCGCCACGAGGGGCCCACACCACAGGCCGGCGTGGCCAGGGCCTGGGCCGCGCCGCCCTGGTGTGTGGCGGCCTCGTCGCCCCACTTCGTTTCCTCTCCGGACTTCTGGAAGCTTCGTGGAAAAATAAGATCCCGGGCGTTGATTTCGTCCAATTCCGAGAATATTTCCTTACTAGGATTTCTGAAACCAAAAACAGCGAAAACAAGAATCGGCTCTTCGGCATCTTGTTAATAGGTTAGTACCGGAAAATGCATAAATATGACATAAAGTATGTATAAAACATGTAGGTATCATCAATAAAGTAGCATGGAACATACGAAATTATCGATACGTTGGAGACGTATTGATGACCCACAAGTATAGGGGGTGTATCGTAGTATCTTCGATAAGTAAGAATGTCGATCCCAACGAGGAGCAGAAGGTGTTGACAAGCAGTTTCGATGAAGGATTCACTGTAAATGCTCACAGACAAGTATTCGTGGGGTTTTGATGTAACGAGTGAATAAAGTACGAGTAAGTAAAGTGCGAGAGTAACAATTGCAGCGAGTGGCCCAATCCTTTTTAGCACAAAGGACAAGCCGGATTGTTTACTTATAATGACCAAACGTTCTCGAGGACACACGGGATTTTAGTCTAGTGCTTTCGCTACATACGGCTAAATAATCTTCATTGTTATGATAAGTGTTGTGTGGGTGAACCTATGCTAATGTACCGCCCTTCCTAGGACTAATACATACTTGTGATTATACCCCTTGCAAGCATCCGCAACTACAAGAAAGTAATTAAGAATAAATCTAACCACAACCTTAAACTCTGAGATCCTCGCTATCCCTCCTCGCATCGATATACCAACGGGGTTTAGGTTTCGTCACTCCGGCAACCCCGCAATTGGCAAACGAGTACAAGATGCATTCCCCTAGGCCCATAAAGGTGAAGTGTCATGTAGTCGACGTTCACATGACACCACTAGAAGAATAACACCACAACTTAAATATCATACCATTGAATATTACTCAACCATAGTTCACTACTAACATTTAGACTTCACCCATGTCCTCAAGAACTAAACGAACTACTCACGAGACATCATATGGAACATGATCAGAGGTGATATGATGATGAATAACAATCTGAACATAAACCTTGGTTCAATGGTTTCACTCAATAGCATCAACAACAAGTAGAAATCGATACCGGGAGAGTTTCCCCTATCAAACAATCAAGATCAAACCCAAATTGCTACGGCGGTGACGATGTCCAGCGGTGGAGACGGCGGTGATGATGGTGATGGAGATGATGTCCAGCTCGATGACGGTGACGATGGCGTCGATTTCCCCCTCCCGGAGGGAATTTCCCCGGCGGATCTCAGCCCGCCGGAGAGCTCTTTTCTCTCTGGTGTTCTCCGCCCCGCAGAGGCGGCTGTAACTCTTCGTGAGGTACCCTCCGTGGCTTAGGTCTTCGGGACGAAGGGTTTCGCGAAGAAAAGGAGGCGAAAGGGGCTGTGGGGCCCCCACACCACAGGGTGGCGCGGCCAGGCCATGGGCCGCGCCGGCCCGTGGTCCGGCCCCACCTTGGGTCTTCTCGGCTCCCCCTTCCGGCTTCCTTCGTCATCCGGAAAAATAGGATTTTTGGTATAATTTCCTTCCACAGCTTGATCTTCCGAAATATTGCGTTCTGACGGTGCTTTTTCCAGCAAAATCCTGGCTCCGGTGCTTGATCCTCCAATAATGATGAAACATGCAAAATAGATGAAATAACATAAGTATTGTGTCCAAATATGAAATATATCGATGAATAACAGCAAATTATGATACAAAATAGTGATGCAAATTGGACGTATCAACTCCCCCCAAGCTTAGTCTTCGCTTGTCCCCAAGCGAAACTGAACTCGATAAACAGGACCACATGTTTATGGAGTGAAGAGTCGATAAATAAAATACGGACAAGAAGCATCATATTCATTCACACAAGACATTCTAGTAAACAACTTCCTCATATAACTCAACTTGAAACAAGTATAAGGTAATCACAAATAAAGGTGCATAAGAAATCATATTTGGTGATGGCAAACTTCGTTCTTGGTCAGAGAACAATTAACAGGTTATATTTATCTATTGAGCAGCGCTCTCATATTAAAGTTTATATGACACAACTTGCATACTCAATCATAATAGTCTCCTCATAATCATTGATAACTTGCAAAGCTATATTCATTCAGATAAAACTTGTACTAAACAAGGAAGAATAAAAGACATGATGAAGCAGATCACAATATAATGGTTTGATCACAACTACTCAAATGCTTGCTTGAGATGGAGGAAAATAGGTTTACTGACTCAACATAAAGTAAAAGACAGGCCCTTCGCAGAGGGAAGCAGTGATTAAATCATGTGCTAGAGCTTTTTCAGTTTTGAAATCATATACAGATAATACAAGTAACATTTTGAGAGGTGTTTGTTGTTGTCAACGACTGGTAGCGGGTACTCTAACCCCCTTGCCAGACAACCTCCAAAGAGCGGCTCCCATTTTATTTTTATTTTGTGTGGCACTCCTTCCAACCTTTCTTTCACAAACCATGGCTAACCGAATCCTCGGGTGCCGGCCAACAATCTCATACCATGAAGGAGTGCCTTTTTATTTTAGTTTTATTATGATGATGACACTCCCCCAACCTTTGCTTACACAAGCCATGGCTAACCAAATCCTTCGGGTGCCGTCCATCAATCACATACCATGGAGGAGTGTCTATTTAGTTTAATTAATTTGGGACTGGGAATCCCATTGCCAGCTCTTTGCAAAATTATTCGATAAGCGGATGAAGCCACTAGTCCATTGGTGAAAGTTGCCCAACAAGATTGAAAGATAAAACACCACATACTTCCTCATGAGCTATAAAACATTGACACAAATCAGAGGTAATAAATTTTGAATTGTTTAAAGGTAGCACACGAAGTATTTACTTGGAATGGCAGAAAATACCATGTACTAGGTAGGTATGGTGGACACAAATGACATAGGTTTGGGCTAAGGTTTGGATGCACGATAAGTATTCCCTCTCAGTACAGGTCTTTGGCTAGCAAGGTTAATTAGCAAGCATAAGAGTCGAGGGAAACAAACAAATATACATGTGATAGAAACAATCATGCATCTTCCTTGTAAGCACAAACAGTTTTAATTTTCAGAATAATAAGCTATGAGCTAACAAGAAAGAAAGACAATGAAACATCTACATGTATTTCTCTTTTCTACTTAAACCTCAAAGTGTTGTTGCTATTGACCAATGCTAAGTTTGCCAAAACCAAATAGATTTATTCAATGCTCCTGATACGTCTCCGACGTATCGATAATTTCTTATGTTCCATGCCACATTATTGATGTTATCTACATGTTTTATGCACACTTTATGTCATATTTGTGCATTTTCTGGAACTAACCTATTAACAAGATGCCGAAGTGCCGGTTCTCGTTTTCTGCTGTTTTTGGTTTCAGAAATCCTAGTAACGAAATATTCTCGGAATCGGACGAAATCAACGCCCAAGTTCCTATTTTACCCGGAAGCATCCAGAACACACGAGAACCGCCAGAGAAGGGGGACAGGGCCACCAAACCACACCCCGGCGCGGCCAGGGGGGCGCGCCCCCCTATGGTTTGGGCAGCCCATGGCCCCTCCGACTCCGACTCTTCGCCTATTTAAGCCGTCGTGACCTAAAACTTCGACACCAATTGACGAAACTCCAGAAAGACTCCAGGGGCGCCGCCGCCATCGCGAAACTCCAATTCGGGGGACAGAACTCTGTTTCGGCACCCTGCCGGGACGGGGAATTGCCCCCGGAGCCATCTCCACCGCCGTCTTCACCGCCAACGCTGCCTCCATGATGAGGAGGGAGTAATCCACCCCCGAGGCTGAGGGCTCCGCTGTAGCTATGTGGTTCATCTCTCTCCCATGTACCTCAATACAATAATCTCATGAGCTGCTTTACATGATTGAGATTCATATGAGTTTTGTATCACTACTATCTATGTGCTACTCTAGCAATGTTATTAAAGTAGTTCTATTCCTCCTGCACGATGTAATGGTGACAGTGTGTGCATCCGTGTTAGTACTTGGTTTATGCTATGATCATGATCTCTTGTAGATTGCGAAGTTAACTATTGCTATGATGGTATTGATGTGATCTATTCCTCCTACATATGCATGAAGGTGACAGTGTGCATGCTATGTTAGTACTTGGTTTAGTTGTATTGATCTATCTTACACTATAAGGTTACTAAAATATGAACATTAATTGTGGAGCTTGTTAACTCCGGCATTGAGGGTTCGTGTAATCCTACGCAATGTGTTCATCATCCAACAAAAGTGTAGAGTATGCATTTATCTATTCCGTTATGTGATCAATGTTGAGAATGTCCACTAGTGAAAGTGTAATCCCTAGGCCTTGTTCCTAAATATCGCTATCGCTGCTTGTTTACTCGTTTTACTCGCGTTACTACTGCTGCAATACTACCACCATCAACTACACGCCAGCAAGCTATTTTCCGGCACCGTTGCTACTGCTCATACTTATTTATACCACCTGTATTTCACTATCTCTTCGCCGAACTAGTGCACCTATTAGGTGTGTTGGGGACACAAGAGACTTCTTGCTTTGTGGTTGCAGGGTTGCATGAGAGGGATATCTTTGACCTCTTCCTCCCCGAGTTCGATAAACCTTGGGTGATCCACTTAAGGGAAAACTTGCTGCTGTTCTACAAACCTCTCGCTCTTGGAGGCCCAACACTGTCTACAGGAAAAGGAGGGGGAAGTAGACATCAAGCTATTTTCTGGCGCCGTTGCCGGGGAGGAAAGGTAAAAGGTACTCACACTCTGGACCTTGGCTACTAAGCTATTTTCGCCATTGTAAGTACTCGAAGCTATTTCCTTTAGATCCTGCAATTGCATCTTTTTGTTTCTTGTTTACACTAGTTAGGCATAATGGAAAACAACAAAAAAATTGGTGAGCTTTTTAGTCTTTTTCCTGATTTAGAATTGTTTGATGCGAAAATTTAAAAACCTATGGAACCTTATTTGCATGCTAGTAGCAATGTTATTAGTATGAATGCAATTACTGCTAATGCTATGAAGAAGTCTAAGCTTGGGGAAGCTAGTTTATATAAAGATAATCTTTTTTGCTCCTCGGCTTTGGAAGAAATATTTTGCTCTGATAATGCTTTATCTCCCATATGCGATGATTCTAATGATGCTTCTGATATTTTAATTCCACCTGCTGAAAGTATTCCGTATAAAATACCTATGAAAATTATTGAACGTGTTATGGACAACCACTATAAAGGGGATGGAACTGTCCATCCTAGAGATCATTTACTGTTTTTGCACGAATTATGCGGGTTATTCAAGTGTGCAGGTATCTCTATGGATGAAGTGAGGAAGAAGCTATTCTTTGTTTCGCTGTCTGGTAAAGCGGCGCATTGGTATAAATTGTTGGAGAATAGACATTCTCTTGGTTGGGAGGAAATTGCATCTCTCTTTTATTCTAAATTTTATCCTCCTCATGAAGTGCATATTGATAGGAATTATATTTATAACTTTTATCCTCGTGATGGAGAGAGTATTTCCCAAGTGTGGGGGAGACTAAAGTCACTAATGCTCAAATGTCCCATTCATGAGCTCCCCCGTAATGTTATTGTTAACAATTTTTATGCGAGACTTTCAGGACAACACAAGGACTATCTAGACGCGTGTTCGGAGGGATCTTTCACAAGCAAGGAGGTTGAAGCTAGGTGAGATCTTCTTGATCGGATTGAGGACAACGCTGAAGGATGGGAGAACAATGAAGGTAAAGAGTCAGGTGTAAATTATGATTATGAATGCATTGAAGCTTTTATGGATACCGATAAATTTTGAAATATGAGTGCTACTTATGGTCTTGACTCTCAAGTTGCTGCAAATCTTTATAAAGCCTTTGCTTCTCATTTTGAATTGCCTAAAAATAATTTTGATAAGTATCATGAACCTTTTAAAGAGGCTTGCATGAAGAATGAAATTGTTGTTAATTATTGCAATAAGCATGCTCAAACTCCTAAAAATGCTATTTCTTATAAGCATGTTAATTTTTGTGGAATGCATAGACCTTGTGGAATTAATCAAGTCAAAGATGAATATTGCATCCATCATATTAATGAAAAAACTAGGAAGTGGCTTAGGGCTCTAGATGATCTTGGTAAAAAAGTTTGTGCCCTCTATCCTTTTATTTGTGAAGTTTGCCACGAAGTGGGTCATTTTAATTTTCAATGCTCCTCCAATGATAATTTGAACCCAATGAGTGCTGCAAATTTGTATTGTGATGATGAAATTACTCCTAATCAGCATGATGAACTTACTTTATTTTTAGGGTGTGAAGAACTGTCGAGAAAAATCTCTTTGTTATATATGAGTGATCTTGATATTGATGATGTCCTGCATGGGTGTTTTTCTTATTGCATTGATAATAGCCATACAAATAATTACATACAAAATATTTTAGAAGATGACACCTTGCCAAAATATGATAGGACCGCCATGTGTTTTGAACTAATTAATGAAAAGGAGGAATCCTTCCAAGTTTCTTCTATTATTTCTGAAAGTAAATCAGGTTATGCGGACAAGCTACCCTTCAAGCCTCTTCCTCCTAAAGAAGGAAATGAGGAGAAGGAAGAGAAGAAGAAGAAGAAGAAGAAGAAGAAGAAGAAGAAGAAGGGAACGAAGAAGAAGAAGAAGAATAAAAAGAAAGAGGTAACGGCGTATCCCCGCGTGAATGAGATAACGCTAAGTAACCGTAAGTATGTTGCTCCTAATGATTATTGTGATAATGAATCTAAATATGATGATCTTCCTATGCCCTTTACATACATTAGTGATCATGATTTGAATGAGCACACTACTTTTGATATTGCAAATCTCTGGGAAACAATTCTGAAAATGATGATAATAATTGCCATAGTGTCAGTGCTATCCATGCTTCCTCCCATAATATAGAAAGCTGTAAGCTTGGGGAAGAGGTGTTTGAAAATCCTTTTGCTACTGATCATTATGTGTTTGATACATCTCCTTCTAATAACAATGATGGTATGGTCATAGATAAACCGACTGTGAAAGATAACTATTCTATTTCTTATGATGACACCGTGCCTCCGATCTTTGATGATTATTATAAAGAATGCTATGATATAGGTTATAATTATCCTTATGAAACTTGTCATAGTCATGATTGGATTACCAAAAACAATTCTTTTAATATACAACTTGTTTACCATGTTCAAATTCTTGATAATAATCTTGCTCCAATTACTATTAATGAGAATAACTCTTCTTATGCCAAAATTAATGATACTTCTATGCATATGAACCATGATAAGAATGTTTTAAGTGATGAGTATATTGTGGATTTCATCAATGATGCTACTGAAAGTTATTATGAGAGAGGGAAATATGGTTATATGCATCTTAATAATATTAAGTTTCCCTCTTTATGTTGAGAATCTTGAAGTTACTCGTGTTTTATCCTCTTATGCTTGTCACTTTGTTCTTCATGAATTCATTTGTGTACAAGATTCCTCTTCATAGGAAGCATGTTAGACTTAAATTTGTTTTGAATTTGCCTCTTGAAGCTCTCTTTTGCTTCAAATACTATTTCCCGCGAATGGATTATTAAAACTGATGTGCCCATCTTAATGGCTATAAAGAAAGAACTTCTTGGGAGATAACCCATGTGTTATTTTGCTACAGTACTTTGTTTTATATTTGTGTCTTGGAAGTTGTTTACTACTGTAGCAACCTCTTCTTATCTTAGTTTTGTGTTTTGTTGTGCCAAGTGAAGCCTCCAATCGAAGGTTGATACTAGATTTGGATTTCTGCGCAGAAACAGATATCTATCTGTCATGAATCTGGGCTGTTTTCTCTGTAGAAAAATCAGAAAAATATGTCAATTTACGTGCGTGTTCCTCAGATATGTACGCAAGTTTCATTAGTTTTGAGTTTTCTGATCTGAGCAACGGAAGTATTTATTAGAAATTCGTCTTTACGGACTGTTCTGTTTTGACAGATTCTGCCTTTTATTTCGCATTGCTTCTTTCGCTGTGTTGGGTGGATTTCTTTGTTCCATTACCTTCCAAGTAGCTTTGAGCAATGTCCAGAAGTGTTAAGAATGATTGTGTCACCTCTGAACATGTGAGTTTTTGATTATGTACTAACCCCTCTAATGAAGTTTATGAGAAGTTTGGTGTGAAGGAAGTTTTCAAGGGTCAAGAGAGGAGGATGATATACTATGATCAAGAAGGTGAAAGCTCTAAGCTTGGGGATGCCCCGGTGGTTCACCCCTGCATATATCAAGAAGACTCAAGCGTCTAAGCTTGGGGATGCCCAAGGCATCCCCTTCTTCATCGACAACATTATCAGGTTCCTCCCCTGAAACTATATTTTTATTCCATCACATCTTATGTGCTTTTCTTGGAGCGTCGGTTTGTTTTTTGTTTTTTGTTTTGTTTGAATAAAATGGATCCTAGCATTCACTTTATGGGAGAGAGACACGCTCCGCTGTAGCATATGGACAAGATGTCCTTGGTTTCTACTCATAGTATTCATGGCGAGGTTTCTCCTTCGTTAAATTGTTATATGGTTGGAATTAGAAAATGATACATGTAGTAAATTGCTATAATGTCTTGGATAATGTGATACTTGGCAATTGTTGTGCTCATGTTTAAGCTCTTGCATCATATGCTTTGCACCCATTAATGAAGAAATACATAGAGCATGCTAAAATTTGGTTTGCATAATTGGTCTCTCTAAGGTCTAGATAATTTCTAGTATTGAGTTTGAACAACAAGGAAGACGGTGTAGAGTCTTATAATGTTTTCAATATGTCATTTATGTGAGTTTTGCTGCACCGGTTCATCCTTGTGTTTGTTTCAAATAACCTTGCTAGCCTAAACCTTGTATCGAGAGGGAATACTTCTCATGCATCCAAAATACTTGAGCCAACCACTATGCCATTTGTGTCCACCATACCTACCTACTACATGGTATTTCTCCGCCATTCCAAAGTAAATTGCTTGAGTGCTACCTTTAAACAATTCAAAATTTATCACCTCTGATTTGTGTCAATGCTTTATAGCTCATGAGGAAGTATGTGGTGTTTATCTTTCAATCTTGTTGGGCAACTTTCACCAATGGACTAGTGGCTTCATCCGCTTATCCAATAATTTTGCAAAAAGAGCCGGCAATGGGATTCCCGAGTCCCAAATTAATTAACAAAAATAGACACTCCTCCATGGTATGTGATTGTTGGACGGCACCCGAAGGATTCGGTTAGCCATGGCTTGTGTAAGCAAAGGTTGGGAGGAGTGTCATCATAATAAAACTAAAATAAAAAGGCACTCCTTCATGGTATGAGATTGTTGGCAGGCACCCGAGGATTCGGTTAGCCATGGTTTGTGAAAGAAAGGTTGGAAGGAGTGCCATCCAAAAATAAAATAAAATGGGAGCCGCTCTTTGAAGGTTTGTCTGGCAAGGGGTTTAGAGTACCCGCTACCATTCATTGACAACAACATACACCTCTCAAAACTTTATTTTTATGCTCTCTTTATGTTTTCAAAATCAAAGCTCTAGCACAAATATAGCAATCGATGCTTTTCCTCTATGGAGGACCATTCTTTTACTTTCAATGTTGAGTCAGTTCACCTATCTCTCTCCACCTCAAGAAGCAAACATTTGTGTGAACTATGCATTTATTCTTACATACTTGCTTATTGCACTTGTTATATTGCTTTGCATCGACAACTATCCATGAGATATACATGTTACAAGTTGAAAGCAACCGCTGAAACTTAATCTTCCTTTATGTTGCTTCAATACCTTTACTTTGAATTATTGCTTTATGAGTTAACTCTTATGCAAGACTTATTGATGCTTGTCTTTAAGTACTATTCATGAAAAGTCTTTGCTTTATGATTCACTTGTTTACTCATGTCATATACATTGTTTTGATCTCTCGCATTCACTACATATGCTTTACAAATAGTATGATCAAGGTTATGATGGCATGTCACTCCGGAAATTATCTGTGTTATCGTTTTACCTGCTCGGGACGAGCAGAACTAAGCTTGGGGATGCTGATACGTCTCCGACATATCTATAATTTCTTATGTTCCATGCCACATTATTGATGTTATCTACATGTTTTATGCACACTTTATGTCATATTTGTGCATTTTCTTGAACTAACCTATTAACAAGATGCCGAAGTGCCAGTTCCTGTTTTCTGCTGTTTTTGGTTTCAGAAATCCTAGTAACGAAATATTCTCGGAATCGGACGAAATCAACGCCCAAGTTTCTATTTTACCCGGAAGCATCCAGAACACACGAGAACCGCCAGAGAAGGGGGGCAGGGCCACCAAACCACACCCCGGCGCGGCCAGGGGGGGGCCCCCCTATGGTTTGGGCAGCCCGTGGCCCCTCCGACTCCGACTCTTCGCCTATTTAAGCCGTCGTGACCTAAAACTTCGACACCAATTGACGAAACTCCGGAAAGACTCCGGGGCGCCGCCGCCATCGCGAAACTCCAATTCGGGGGACAGAACTCTGTTTCGGCACCCTGCCGGGACGGGGAATTGCCCCCGGAGCCATCTCCACCGCCGTCTTCACCGCCATCGCTGCCTCCATGATGAGGAGGGAGTAATCCACCCCCGAGGCTGAGGGCTCCGCTGTAGCTATGTGGTTCATCTCTCTCCCATGTACCTCAATACAATAATCTCATGAGCTGCTTTACATGATTGAGATTCATATGAGTTTTGTATCACTACTATCTATGTGCTACTCTAGCAATGTTATTAAAGTAGTTCTATTCCTCCTGCACGATGTAATGGTGACAGTGTGTGCATCCGTGTTAGTACTTGGTTTATGCTATGATCATGATCTCTTGTAGATTGCGAAGTTAACTATTGCTATGATGGTATTGATGTGATCTATTCCTCTTACATATGCATGAAGGTGACAGTGTGCATGCTATGTTAGTACTTGGTTTAGTTGTATTGATCTATCTTACACTATAAGGTTACTAAAATATGAACATTAATTGTGGAGCTTGTTAACTCCGGCATTGAGGGTTCGTGTAATCCTACGCAATGTGTTCATCATCCAACAAAAGTGTAGAGTATGCATTTATCTATTCTGTTATGTGATCAATGTTGAGAATGTCCACTAGTGAAAGTGTAATCCCTAGGCCTTGTTCCTAAATACTGCTATCGCTGCTTGTTTCATTGTTTTATCGCGTTACTACTCGCTGCAATACTACCACCATCAACTACACACCAGCAAGCTATTTTCCGGCACCATTGCTACTCGCTCATACTTATTTATACCACCCGTATTTCACTATCTCTTCGCCGAACTAGTGCACCTATTAGGTGTGTTGGGGACACAAGAGACTTCTTGCTTTGTGGTTGCAGGGTTGCATGAGAGGGATATCTTTGACCTCTTCCTCCCTGAGTTCGATAAACCTTGGGTGATCCACTTAAGGGAAAACTTGCTGCTGTTCTACAAACTTAACCTCTGCTCTTGGAGGCCCAACACTGTCTACAGGAAAAGGAGGGGGAAGTAGACATCAGCTCCCAAAGTGATACCAATACTAACAACAAGGTAAATCATATAATAGAGATTGCAAACTAAAATAAGATGTGCAATATGTAAATGATAAGACTTCTCATTAATATTCCATAATGATAACTCACACCAAGGGATACATAGCAACCAACTAAAGGAGAGATACTTCCCACTGCAACCCATCTTATATGATAACTTCCCTACTCATGATATGACACTACTTGACAATAAAAAGTAAAAGGTGGTGATGATGTGATACCGTGGCACTCCCCCAAGCTTGGAACAAACCAAGGGGATGCCAATACCGATGATGAATTACTCCTTTGGCGATGGTGGTGATGAATTCTTGACGAGCTTCTCAACAAGCTCCTGAAGCTCATCAATCTTGTACGTGAGGTTGCGAATCATCTCCGAATTGTGCTCGACGCGGTTAAGAAGTATGTCCGACGGCGAGTCCCAACTTTTGGAGCTATTTCCCCACTCTTCACCCTCAGGCTTCGTCCTTCCTGCAGTGTTAGAACGATCTATATCCCAATTGCTAGGCAATGCTGCCCTGGGAATCCTTTCAATTTGATTATTGAAAATTAGATTGCGGAAGGGATGGTGAGTGCCTGAGAAAGATGTCTTCGGAGCTAGGTAATGACGTGGAACCCCTCCTCCGGTGCGAATTCTTGCGCTCTTGTTTGCACTGAAGGGGTTGTCCACCACCTTGACGCTTGCGATGGTAGCACGCGGGTGTGCACGCGAGTCTTCCTCCACCTCTTCTTCATCTTATTCCTTGACGCTCTTGTCTTCCTCTTTCCACTCAAGATCTTGATTATCTTCATCCGGGAGCTCCTTGCCCTTGTTCTTGGAGACCATGGTGCTTCTAAACTGAAAACAGATCCTGGTAGAAACAGCTCGAAACAAAACACGTCGAAAAAGCGATATACAGACCTCCAGGGGTCCGGGGGATTATATAGCAAAAAATTTCACGACAAAAGGAAAGTACCAGATCGAACTAGAGTCGGAAAGGGGCGACGAGGCGGCCAGACCATAGGTCGGCGCGGGCCCAGGCCAGGCCGCGCCGGCCTATGGTGGCACGCCCTCGTGCGTCTCCTCCACTCCGTTTCGATCTCGTAATTTTTCATATTTTCCAAAAACAGCAAAAATATTGTTCGGAAAGTAAATTGCGAACTTTTCATTACCAATACTGTTACCTATTCAAAGTCGAGTTCTGGCGGACTGTCAATTTGTCCTTTGATGAAAGCCTCCGGTGTTTCCACTCGAATAATATCAACATCAACATTATAAAAATCACCTGAGATATAATGCTTGAGTCTTTGTCCATTCACCACTTGCGTAGCATTGCCTTGGAGAGAGCTAATTTTGATTGCTCCTGAACGATACACCTCCTCGACAACATACGGTCCTTCCCATTTCGAGAGTAATTTCCCTGCAAAGAATCTGAGACGAGACCGATACAATAGGACTTTGTCTCCAATGTTAAATTCTCTTTTGATAATCCTTCTATCATGCCATTTTTTAACTTTTTCTTTAAAGAGTTTAGCATTTTCATAAGCTTCACTTCTCCATTCATCTAGAGAACTCAATTGCAACAACCTCTTATTACCGACAAGTTTAGGATCTTTATTTAATTCTCTAACAGCCCAATAAGCTTTGTGCTCTAGTTCTAAAGGTAAATGACAAGCTTTCCCATAAACCATTTTATAAGGTGACATTCCCATGGGATTTTTATAAGCAGTTCTATAAGCCCAAAGTGCATCCTTCAATTTACTAGCCCAATTCTTTCTAGTTTTATTAACGGTCTTTTGCAAGATAGATTTAATCTCTCTATTTGATAATTCTACTTGCCCACTAGTTTGAGGATGATAAGCGGAAGCAATTCTATGATTAATACCATATCTAGCAAGAGTCTTTCTAAAACCACCATGAATAAAATGAGAACCTCCATCAGTTATAATATATCTAGGAACTCCAAATCTAGGAAAAATAATATCTAAGAGCATTCTTAAAGAGGTCTCACCATCAGCACTTTTTGTAGGTATGGCTTCCACCCATTTAGTAACATAATCAACAGCAACAAGTATATGAGTGTTACCTTCGAAGAGGGAAAAGGTCCCATGAAGTCAAATCCCCAACAATCGAACGGTTCAATAACAAGAGTATAATTCATCGGCATTTCATTGCGTCTAGAGATATTACCAACCCTTTGGCATTCATCACAAGATAAAATAAACTTCCTTGCATCTTTGAAGAGAGTTGGCCAATAAAAACCTGATTGTAGAACCTTTTGCGCGGTTCTTTCTCCGGCGTGATGTCCTCCATAAGCACTACCATGACATTTACTCAATATCTCTTGTTGTTCATATTCGGGAACACATCTTCGCATAATACCATCCACTCCTTCTTTATATAAGTGTGGGTCATCCCGGAAATAATGCCTCAAGTCATAAAAGAATTTCCTCCTTTGCTTGAGCTGAAAAGGTTGGAGGCAAGTACTTGGAAACAATAAAGTTAGCATAATCGAGCATACCAAGGACCGTCTCGTGAACTCACCTTTATTGCAGCCAATTGTTCATTTGGAAAACTATCATTAACAGGAATAGGATCATAAGCAATATTTTCCAATCTAGACAAATTATCGACAACGGGATTATCAGCACCTTTCCTATCTACAATATGTAAATCAAATTCTTGCAACAGAAGTACCCATCTAATAAGCCTTGGCTTAGCATCTTTATTTTGCATAAGGTATCTAATTGCAGCATGATCAGTGATGACCCACAAGTATAGGGGATCGCAACAGTCTTCGAGGGAAGTAAAACCCAATTTATTGATTCGACACAAGGGGAGACAAAGAACACTTGGAAGCCTTAACAGCGGAGTTGTCAATTCAGCTGCACCTGGAAACAGACTTGCTCGCAAGAGTTTATCGATAGTAACAGCTTTATAGCGAGTAGCAGTAGTGAAATAACAGCAGCAGAGTAACAAAGACAGCGAGTAGTGATTTTAGTAAACGAGCAGGATTAAAATACTGTAGGCACGGGGATGGATGACGGGCGTTGCATGGATGAGAGAAACTCATGTAACAATCATAGCAGGGCATTTGCAGATAATAATAAAACGGTGTCCAAGTACAAAGCAATCAATAGGCATGTGTTCCATATATAGTCGTGCGTGCTCGCAATGAGAAACTTGCACAACATGTTTTGTCCTACCAGCCGGTGGCAGCCGGGCCTCAAGGGAAACTACTGGATATTAAGGTACTCCTTTTAATAGAGTACCGGAGCAAAGCATTAACACTCCGTGAACACATGTGATCCTCACATCGCTACCATCCCCTCCGGTTGTCCCAATTCTTGTCACTTCGGGGCCATTGGTTCCGGACATCGACATGTGTATACAACTTATAGGTAAGACCATAAACAATGAATATCTTGATGAAGCAATAACATGTTCAGATCTGAGATCATGGCACTCGGGCCCTAGTGACAAGCATTAAGCATAACAAGTTGCAACAATATCATCAAAGTACCAATTACGGACACTAGGCACTATGCCCTAACAATCTTATGCTATTACATGACCAATCTCATCCAATCCCTACCATCCCCTTCGGCCTACAGCGGGGGAATTACTCACACATGGATGGGGGAAACATGGCTGGTTGATGTAGAGGCGTTGGCGGTGATGATGGCGATGATCTCCTCCAATTCCCCGTCCCGGCGGAGTGCCAGAACGGAGACTTCTGGCTCCCGCGACGGAGTTTCGCGATGTGGCGGCGTTCTGGAGGGTTTCTGGCGACTTCGACTTCTCCCTGTGCGTTTTTAGGTCGAGGCCGATAAATAGTCCGAAGGAGGGTGTCGGAGGCCGGCCGAGGGGGCCACACCACATGGCCGCGCGGGCCCCCCTGGGCCGCGCCGCCCTATGGTGTGGGGCCCTCGGGCCTCCACCTTAATTGTCCTTCTGGCTCCGTCAGTATTCTGGGAAAATAGGGCCTTCTGCATAAATTCCGAGGATTTTCCCGAAAGTTGGATTTCTGCACAAAAACGAGACACCAGAACGGTTCTGCTGAAAACGGCGTTAGTCCGTGTTAGTTGCATCCAAAATACACAAATTAGAGGCAAAACAATAGCAAAAGTGTTCGGGAAAGTAGATACGTTTTGGACGTATCAACTCCCCCAAGCTTAGCTTATTGCTTGTCCTCAAGCAATTCAGATTAACAACCGAGCGATAAAAGAACTTTCACGAACACATTTGCTCATATGATGTATATATTCTCATGCTATGGCTAATACTTAAGCAGTTCATAATGAGACACATGCAAATAAGATCATCTAACAGCTATGTCAATCATGAAGAGGTACCAGCAATTAATAATAAGCATCATGAATCATGTATATAAGCAGGATTGCAATGTTCATAAGAGAGTATGATAAAGTGGTATCTCGCTTGCCTGTATTTGATTGGCAAAACATAAATGCCCGGGCACCTCCGGAGTTCATAGAAAGACTAGAAGTAGTGATTGCCAAAGATAAAAGCATCAAAGTTATACCACAATCAATCATATTTTGAGACAAGCATATTATACTAAGAATGACAGTTGTGCTCTCAAGATAGTGCTCAAAGAAATAATGGAGACACAACATAAAAGTAAAAGATTGACCCTTCGCAGAGGGAAGCAGGGATTACCATGCGCTAGAGCTTTTCATTTGTAAAGCAGGAGTAAAATTATTTTGAGAAGTGTTTGTTGTTGTCAACGAATGGTAATGGGTACACTAACTACCTCGCCAACCGGACTTTCAAGAGCGGCTCCCATGAATTTTTATTTTTGGGTGGCACTCCTTCCAACCTTTCTTTCACAAACCATGGCTAACCGAATCCTTGGGTGCCTGCCAACAATCTCATACCATGAAGGAGTGCCTTTTTATTTTAGTTTTATTATGATGATGACACTCCCCCCAACCTTTGCTTACACAATCCATGGCTAACCGAATCTTCGGGTGCCGTCCAACAATCACAAACCATGGAGGAGTGTCTATTTAAGTTAATTAATTCGGGATCGGGAATCCCATTGCCGGCTCTTTTTGCAAAATTATTGGATAAGCGGATGTGCCACTAGTCCATATGAGAGTCCGTCAAAAGTAAATGACAAGGTTGAAAGCTAAACACCACATACTTCCTCATGAGCTATGAAACATAAACACAAATTGAGAAGCATTTTGAAGGTTTTAAAGGTAGCGCATGAGAATTTACTTGGAATGGTTTGAAATGCCATGCATAGGTATTTATGGTGGACACTCCGGAATAACTTGGTTTTCATGTGTTTGGAAGCACGAGCAGCGTTCCCGCTCAGTACAAGTGAAGGCTAGCAATAGAATAGGGAGCGACAAATCAAGAGAGCAAGAACTCGTCATAATCATGCTTGCGGCAAAATAAATTAACGGAGGCATAAAAGTGATACAAGAACTCTGAAGCAATATAGATCATCAAGGCTTAATTGACTTTTTTTTTCAGTCATATGCATGCGTGAGCATGTGCCAAGTCGATATAAATGAATTATTCAGAGGAGGATACCACAATGCCATACTTACTTATGAATAAAGCAATGCAAGCAAACATCCATGACATGCTACTCATATTAATAGATTGGAGCTAAACATGAGAGATCATAAACTACTAGACTTTCTCAAATAACATATACCTCACATGAACCAACTAAGCATGCTCACATGGATGAGTATATGTACAAAAATGAAAACAAATAGAGTTCATACCGAGCCTCTCACCACAATCGCATTGTCGTAGATCGTCATTATTGCCTTTTCACTTGTGTAGCTTGGATAATATGAAATGAAAACCACGCTCCAGCCACCGAAGACCATTGAACTCAAGATGAACTTTACAAAACCAAAGAAGAACAGCAAATATTTTTGGTGTTTTCGAATTTGAGAACAAGAACAAGAGGAAACAAACAAACAAAGCAAAATCTTTTTGGGTTTTCTTATAGCAAACTGGCAATAGCAAATAAAGTGAAACAAATGCAAGAAACCAAAGCAAACAAATGGTGAAGAGAAACAACAGAAATATTTTTGGTCTTTTTGTGTTTTGGAAAGGAAACAAAGCAAGAACAAGAAATAGCAAACTAGAAGAAACACAGAAAAGCCAGATAGCAGAAATCTGCCAAAACCTGACAGCAGTACAGAAATCGATTTTTACAAAACTCTTACGTTGCTCAGCTCGAAAAGTGTTCAACTAATGAAAGTTAGATAACAACCTGGGGAACCTGCACAAAAATTGGCAGCTCAAAATAACGTTCTGGCTGTGCGCACGAATATTTCTAGTAATAGTCCAGAATCTGTTTTCAGGCAGCACTTCCCCAAATATCATCTTCCTCTCATTAGAAAACCACTCAAACGAACAAAACAAATATGTACAAGTATCCAGCAACCATAATATGCAAAGAATGAGTGATGCCGGTATACCTCCCCCCAAGCTTAGGCTTTTGGCCTAAGTGGAGTTCAATCCCATCGATCCCATGAGGTAGTATCTCCGTAGTACGACGAAGATGGATCATCTTCCGGGTATGTGCTAGAAGAAGCACCCGGATACGTGATGGTGTAGTCGTGGGAAGCCTCGGCGTCCTCGGAGTCATGCCGCTGGTGGAAGTCTTGTATCTTCATATGTTCATCCACCTCCTCCTTAGTGCACGACCATGATTGCCTGTCAATACTGAACAAACCTGGTTGGGGGAGAGGGATTTCCTTCTCCTCCCCGTCAGCAAACAACATTCTATAGACCATATTATCTAAAGTAGAATCAGTGGTAACAAAATGATGACTCTTCATAGCAGCAATATCGAGTCTCCTAGGGATCAATGGCACATCATTAGGATCAAGAGGAAGTCTTAAATATGTTAAAACACGCAGTGCAATAGTTCCTCCAAAAATAGGCCCCCTGTTGGTCAGGCGGCGAGCAATAAGAGAACCAAGATGATAAGATGTCTGACCAGTAAGTGCAATATTCAAGAAAGCAAGATGGTAACTAGAAATATTGCTAGTGTTCTCCCTACCAAGAATGCTAGTAGCAATATAGTATGCAAAATACTTAATGGCGGGGAGTTGAATGTTCCTTATCTTGCCATGCTGAATGGTGCGACAATCATCATCGGTGATCCCTCGATAGAGCTCCAACAAGTCCCGGGGGTTGTCATCAATCCTACTTGCTGTACCTACGGGGGCAATATCCAATGCACGACAAAAATCTTCCAATTTCATAGTAACAAGATTACCATAGATCTTGAATGCAACTGTCGGCTCGTATTGCGTGTTGTTGAACCTGAAGCTCTCGACGAAAATTTTGGTGAGCATGTAGTATTGCTCCCTTTCATCTCCCACGTAGGTGGTTAAGCCCGCCTTGTTGACAAGGGTGAAGAAATCATCCAATATCCCTGCATTTGTCAGAAAATCATAACATGGGAAGGATGAAGCATTAGGAGCCCCGTTGTCCTCTTCGGGCGCGAAGCTAGGCGCGATGATATCCTCATTGTACGATCGCCTAATCCGGGTGGCGGCCCTAGAAGGCCTCCCGGTGCTGGTTGTTCCTTTCTTGAACAACTCTCCAAAGTTGAACTTCTTCATCCCTTCTCTGAAATTTTCAACAAACAATATAAAATTTGATTTGGTGACATATAATCATGGGGAACTACTATAGGAACTTGCTAGAGTACTAATCATGCATCAAAACTAGTTTCTAGCACTTAGAACAAGCATGCAAGCTCACTAAACATGTTACCTACTGCAGCAAAATATTCAAGATATACTCAACCAAACAAAATTCTACTTGGATAGGCGGAGGATTCACATACCGAAGAGCAAATGTGCCAAATTTCAGACAAAAATCTGGGCTGAGCAAAGAGATCGAGAAATCTGGAGTTCTTGAGCAAAAACGCGAGTGAGAGGAACCTGGTGCGAGTTTTTTCGGGAGAGAGAAGATGCTGGGAGAAAGATATGGCAAAGTGGGGCAAGGAGGGGCCCACACCACAGGGTGGCGCGCCCCCTCCTTGGCCGCGCCGGCCTGTGGTTTGGCACCCTGGGGTGCCCCACAGGTCATCCTCTGGTGCTCCCAGGTGCTTCGTCGAAAAATAGGACCAACAGTATAATTTTTGCGAATTTTTGAAAACTTTGAAAAACGCACATTTCTGGGTATTTAGTTTATTATTACTGGCCAGGAAAATTTTTGAAATCTCCAAATAACTAAGGAACTTTGCAAATTAAAAGTGCTATAGCAACTAGAGCAAGTGGAGGAAGAAAGAGATGTTGTTTACCTCCTCTATGCATATAAAAAGGTATTTGTTAACAAGGTTGATCAGGTCTTGCCACCAAATAAATTTTACATAGCATAAGAAGAAATAAACCTCAAATCAATCATGTTACCTTGAATTGTATTGATATGGATCCAATCACGAGAGTTTGATATTCTTCCTTAGGCTCATATATAGGGCAATCAATAGTTCCCACTTTGATAGTTCTCACATTAAAAATAGTATTGACTCCACATACTTTATCAATCTTCTTGGGGAAATAAATGGTATGCTCCCTATCATCAACATTGAAAGTAACCTTTCCTTTATTGCAATCAATAACAGCCCCTGCGGTGTTAAGAAAAGGTCTCCCAAGAATAATAGACATATTATC
>NC_061514.1:52772315-53063435 GCF_022539505.1 Lolium rigidum | reverse complement strand
CGTGTCGGCTTGCATGACGTCGGCGAGTCAACGGGCTCCCGGGAAACACTTGGGCAACGGTCCGATTTTCCGTGGCGGAAGGGCGCCCAAGCGCGACGGACCGAAAAAATCGTCATAGGACTTTGCCTGACGCAGTTTCCACAACAGAACCCATATCGTCGGGTTAGGCCCATAGGCGACGAAAAATACCCCTTAGCGGACGATTTTGAGACGTTGTCTATCAGAACTTTTCTTGTAGTGTAGCAGCAGAACCAAGCACCAAAAAGTCGGCAGGATATTTAATCTTACCACATAGAACTTCCACATCTCGAATAATACCAATTGGAGAAATAGTTTCTCTATTAGCCAGCTGAATAACCACATCAATATCTTCAAGTTCACAAGAACCAATTTCGTGCATAATCTCCGTATAAAGCTCATAAGGAATAGCACTAATACTTGCACCAATATCACATAAACCATAATAGCAATGATCACCAATTCTAACGAGATAGCATAGGAACACTAGCTTGCTTGGGTTTATTAGGATGTGAAACAATATTAGAAGCATCTTCACAGAAAATAATATGACCTTCCTCCAAATTTTCAGTCACAAGATCTTTAACTATTGCAACAGCAGGTTCAACTTTTATTTGTTCTTCAGGTTCTATAGGTTTCTTTTCACTTTTATGAACCACACCATTTATAACAGAGTACTCCTTCATTTTAGCAGGGAAAGGAGTTTTTTCAATATAAGCTTCAGGAATAACATGATCAACAGTTTCAACTACAACGCATTTATTAATAGATGAATCAATTTTATCTTTATACGGTTCATGATACTTATCAAAATTCTTCTTAGGCAATTCATAATGAGAGGCAAAAGCTTTATAAAGATTTGCAGCAACTTGTGAATCAAGACCATAAGTATCACTCATATTACGAAATTTATCAGTATCCATAAAAGCTTCAATGCATTTGTAATCATAATTTATACCTGATTCTCGATCTTTGTCGATCTCCCATCCTTCAGTATTTTCCTGGATCCGATTAAGAAGGTCCCTTTTAAACTCTTCCTTATTGCGCGTGAATGATCCAGAACAAGAAGTATCCAAGCAAGGTCTTGTCTTCAAAAGAAAGTCTTGCATAGAAATTATCAATAATAACATTACCAGGAAGCTCATGAATGGGGCATTTGAGCATTAAAGACTTCAATCTCCCCCAAGCTTGGGCAATACTCTCTCCATCATGAGGCCAAAAATTATATATGCGATTCCGATCCTTGTGAATTTCACTTGGAGGATAGAACTTAGAATAAAACCGGGGCACAATATCATTCCATTCAAGAGAATCCCCATTATCCAGTAATTTATACCAATGCGCCGCTTTACCAGACAGCGATATAGAGAATAGCTTCTTCCTCACTTCATCCATAGCAATACCTGCACACTTGAATAAACCACATAATTCATGCAAGAATAGTAAATGATCTCCAGGGTGGACAGTTCCATCCCCTGTATAACGGTTATTCACTACACGTTCAATAATTTTCATAGGTATTTTGTATGGTATCTCTTCTTTACCTGGCGCCTCATCCACTACCTTTGCAGTAGTAGCGGATTTCCCAAATAAACATTCGAGAGAAGATCTCTCCATAATGAATTATGGCAACAGGCAGAAATAAAATCAGCACAAACAGTAGATATTTCCCTTACCAATTCCACTTACCAATAGCGCTTCACTCCCCGGCAACGGCGCCAGAAAATAGTCTTGATGACCCACAAGTATAGGGGGTGTATCGTAGTATCTTCGATAAGTAAGAATGTCGATCCCAACGAGGAGCAGAAGGTGTTGACAAGCAGTTTCGATGAATGATTCACTGTAAATGCTCACAGACAAGTATTCAGGGGGTTTTGATGTAACAGGTGAATAAAGTACGAGTAAGTAAAGTGCGAGAGTAACAATTGCAGCGAGTGGCCCAATCCTTTTTAGCACAAAGGACAAGCCGGGTTGTTTACTTATAATGACCAAACGTTCTCGAGGACACACGGGATTTTAGTCTAGTGCTTTCGCTACATACGGCTAAATAATCTTCATTGTTATGATAAGTGTTGTGTGAGTGAACCTATGCTAATGTACCGCCCTTCCTAGGACTAATACATACTTGTGATTATACCCCTTGCAAGCATCCGCAACTACAAGAAAGTAATTAAGAATAAATCTAACCACAGACCTTAAACTCGAGATCCTCGCTATCCCTCCTCGCATCGATATACCAACGGGGGTTTAGGTTTCGTCACTCCGGCAACCCCGCAATTGGCAAACGAGTACAAGATGCATTCCCCTAGGCCCATAAAGGTGAAGTGTCATGTAGTCGACGTTCACATGACACCACTAGAAGAATAACACCACAACTTAAATATCATACCATTGAATATTACTCAACCATAGTTCACTACTAACATTTAGACTTCACCCATGTCCTCAAGAACTAAACGAACTACTCACGAGACATCATATGGAACATGATCAGAGGTGATATGATGATGAATAACAATCTGAACATAAACCTTGGTTCAATGGTTTCACTCAATAGCATCAACAACAAGTAGAAATCGATACCGGGAGAGTTTCCCCTATCAAACAATCAAGATCAAACCCAAATTGCTACGGCGGTGACGATGTCCAGCGGTGGAGATGGCGGTGATGATGGTGGAGATGATGATGATGGTGATGGAGATGATGTCCAGCTCGATGACGTTGACGATGGCGTCGATTTCCCCCTCCCGGAGGGAATTTCCCCGGCGGATCTCAGCCCGCCGGAGAGCTCTTTTCTCTCTGGTGTTCTCCGCCCCGCAGAGGCGGCTGTAACTCTTCGTGAGGTACCCTCTGTGGCTTAGGTCTTCGGGACGAAGGGTTTCGCGAAGAAAAGGAGGCGAAAGGGGCTGTGGGGCCCCCACACCACAAGGTGGCGCGGCCAGGCCATGGGCCGCGCCGGCCCGTGGTCCGGCCCCACCTTGGGTCTTCTCGGCTCCCCCTTCCGGCTTCCTTCGTCATCCGGAAAAATAGGATTTTTGGTATAATTTCCTTCCACAGCTTGATCTTCCGAAATATTGCGTTCGACGGTGCTTTTTCCAGACAGAATCCTGGCTCCGGTGCTTGATCCTCCAATAATGATGAAACATGCAAAATAGATGAAATAACATAAGTATTGTGTCCAAATATGAAATATATCGATGAATAACAGCAAATTATGATACAAAATAGTGATGCAAATTGGACGTATCACGTATCAGCATCCCCAAGCTTAGTTCCTACTCGTCCCGAGTAGGTAAACGATAACAAAGATAATTTCTGAAGTGACATGCCTTGATCATACTATTGTAATCACATGTAATGAATGCAGCGATTCGAAGCAATGCTAAAGATAATGAGTAAACAACTGAATCATATAGCAAAGACTTTTCATGAATAGTACTTTCAAGACAAGCATCAATAAGTCTTGCATAAGAGTTAACTCATAAAGCAATAAATTCAAAGTAGATGCATTGAAGCAACACAAAGGAAGATTAAGTTTCAGCGGTTGCTTTCAACTTGTAACATGTATATCTCATGGATATTGTCAACATAAAGTAATATAATAAGTGCAATATGCAAGTATGTAGGAATCAATGCACAGTTCACACAAGTGTTTGCTTCTTGAGGTGGAAGGAAATAGGTGAACTGACTCAACATAAAAGTAGAAGAAAGGCCCTTCGCAAAGGGAAGCATTGATTGCTATGTTTGTGCTAGAGCTTTGGTTTTCCGTATCGTGGCTCTCGGTACTGGGGTTATTCTCGACGAAGGCTTCTTATAGGCGGAAGGGTAGGTTTAGGGGCGATGCGAGGGCCCCACACGCCAGGGCCGCGCGGCCCAAGCCCTGGCCGCGCTGCTCTGTTGTGTCGGCACCTCGTCGCCCCACTTCGTTTCCCTTTTGGTCTTCTGGAATCTTCGTGCAAAAATAAGACCCTGGGCGTTGATTTCGTCCAATTCCGAGAATATTTCCTTACTAGGATTTCTGAAACCAAAAACAGCAGAAAACAACAACTGGCTCTTCGGCATCTTGTCAATAGGTTAGTGCCGGAAAATGCATAAATATGACATAAAGTATGTATAAAACATGTGTGTATCATCAACAAAGTAGCATGGCACATAAGAAATTATAGATACGTTGGAGACGCATCAGCAGCCTTGTTGCCAGTAGGACGCCCTGCCGACGTTGCCGACGGTGCGTCCAGATCAATGGCGTCCTTCCCCTTGGACAGCGACAGGCGCGTCAACCGCCATTTCTCGTTCCCTTTGAGCTTGGTATAGTAATGCATCAGCGCGAACGACTTATGCCCATCCGAGTTCCTCGCGTAAACCTCCATGGCCCTATCAAACTAGCCAAAGGAAGCGGAATCATTTCATCGAACACAATGTAGGCGCTACAGATTATGGAAGAAAGAGTCGTACCATTTGGGAGAGGTCGCCGCCGCTCTCGGCTCTAGTCAGTAAGTCTTGATGGTATCCATGGAAGGAGTTCACCGACGCCTGGATGATGGCCCATCGCGTCGACATTGCCTTTTGGCTCCTCTTCATTGTCACTTTGTTGTAGTCGCTCTTGATGAGCTTGCGCTCATCGAACTCGGCCTTGATTCTTGCCCAATACTTCCCGTATTTTTGGTTGGCGCCGACGATGGGGTCATGGCTCACCGTCGCCCACGACTCGCACAGACAAAGATCCTCCAAAACCGTCCACTTGGGGCCTCGTGTGCCCGACGCCTTCTTCTTCTTTTTCTTCTTCACGCCGTCCGCGTCTACCTCCACGAGATCATCGTCACCGGCACCCTCCTCATCTTCTTCCTCGCCGCCCTCTTCGTCCTCGTCGTCATCGTCATCCTCGTCCTCCACCCCCTCCTCTTCATCGTCCTCCTCGTCCTCATCCCCGCCCTCTTCCTCAGCACCCTCAGCACCGGCACCGTCGAATTCGAGCGGCCCCCTGCGGCCAGTGAAAGGGTCGCCTTCCGCACCGGGTCCAGGCTCGTGCTGCTCGTACGCCGGGGAGTAGAGGTTGTTGGGGTTGAAGTCGCCATGCGGCGGCGCATCCTGGTAGTGCGACGACAAGTTAGGCGTCACACACTCGGGAGTGCCGGAGGGGCCGTCGTTGTAGAAGGCGGATGACGACGGAGAGAACACTCCCGGAACGTACACCGGCAAGTTCGTACTATATGGGCTCGCGTTGGTGGCGGCGAGACACCCGGCCATTAAATGCTGGTGCTGGCGCGCTGCCAGAGCCTTCTTCTCCTGCTCCGCTGCCCTCCGTCCTTTACGCTCCGCCGTCGACATCTTCCGGCGCAGACAGTCTTGATGCCACTGATCATCGGTCCATCCTTCCGGCTTCTTCTTCGGAGCCGGCGCCTTCCGCGGCTTCGCGAACGGCGCTTTCGCCCCTTTCGTCGCATTGCCCGGCGGCTTCTTGGCCGCTTTCTTGGCCATCTTCTTGGGGGCTACCGGCGGCGTCATGGAATGGGGAGAGGGTAGCGGTGGCGGGTGGACGGCGGGAGGGAGAAACAAATCGGCGGGATAGGAGAAATGAATCGGCGGCGGGATATGTGTTGGGAGGCCAGAAATGCGCGGCGGGATAGGCGCGATATGGCGGGAGAGGCGGGATTTGGCGGGAGTGGGAGACGATTTTTTCACTGAGTCGCTGACGCGCCGGGCCCGCATCGGTTCACCTCGCTTTTCGTTGTGTCCGGCGTCCCCGGTGCGTCCCATGTGGGACGGGGACGGGCTCGGGGCGCCGGACACCGTATCGGGGCGCGCCGGACAAAATTCGGGTTTGGGTGACGCGGCTGGAACGGTTTTTTGGTCCGGCACGCCCCAAATTGCTTTGGGGAGGCTTTGAGGGACGCGGCTGGAGATGCTCTAAGGGTCGCGATGTGGCTGTTGAGAGGGAAAGAGAAGGGAACTTCGTGCTGACTTCAAGCTGATGAGGATCGAGCCAAAAGTAAGGTGTCTCCATGTTAGCAATTTTTTTTTTAGTAAAATCGTTACTGAACTTGCTCGATGTGAATCCGGTCAGGCATGTCTGCATGTTAGCAATTGCTGCCTGGGCTTTTGTTTCTTTGGAGGAGTCGGTCCCAAACTGGAGTAGAAAACAGTCTAGCTCTAATCCGGCATGAATTCGAAGAATCCATAGTCTATACCGACTCCTCCGCCTTTATATTTTGCGAGCCGCCGCCCCTCCTCGAAGAGTCCACCCAACTTCGAAATCTACAGAACACCGTCCACCCAGCTTAGAAATCAAATCCTTCGGCGAGTTCAGTGCCGCAGATAACATCTGCCGTTGGCTGACAAGATGGAGTTTTCGCCCCAGATGGAGCATGCATCCACCGGAGACGACAATGCAACGAAGAGGAAGGCGCCGACGGCCGGTCTCGAGGGATCTGCCACGAAAATGAAAGGGCAGTACGGCTGCTCCAACTCCATGGGAGAGGAGACGGCCTACGAGCAGGAACCGTCCGACAAGGCCACGGCGGGCTTGTCCGAGGTGACCGTGGTGGCCGACGAGACGATGGAACAGAATGATGTCATTGATTTGGAGAAGAGCAAAGCAGAATACGCACAACTTATGGACGAGCTGTTTGGTAATGGCCCAAACGCAGCACCTGTAAGGTGGGTGAAACATCCCTCGTTCATGTATTATCATGGCCATGATGCCGAGAAGGAGGACGAAGACCTTGGCGTTGTAGTTGATGGGATTCCGCCGGAGTCATCCAAATGACACGAGGAGGAAGCGTGATGATGAGGTTGCTCTGGTCTTGTTTTATTCTTAGACTCTTGATCTGTTCTTCTTTTGATTTTTTTTTTTGAGCAAAGAACCCCACCTTTAAATTAAGCAATGTCAAGAATTGCAGGTTTAGACCTTCAGGTGGCGCGGACACAAACAGATCGTAGAGTTCCAAGAATAGCACTAGTAAATACTGTAGATTTTCATCCCAGAAGAGCACTAGTTACAAGTTTGCAACCTCTTCCACAGCCTAATCACCAGGTGCCGACATCATGGGCCACCTTCATTGCTATGCGCCAGGAGATTCGAGACTCTACAATGCATCAACAACTGCAAGATGATCTGTTGGAGCACATATGGACGCTCCGAGGCAACGCCAACGCCGACGCCGACTAGTCTGTCTTTGTTAATTTGTTTCAAAACTTGTGAAATTGTGTGCTTCATTTGTTTCAGCACTTGTTAAACATTGTACTGATTTTCGCCGAATTTGTTTCAGCAATTTTCTGACTCTTGTTCGTCGAACTTGTTAAATTTCATGTCGAGTTTGTTTGAAATATGTCAAATGGCCGAGGTTGGGGGTGTCCTGCCGAGGGGACGGCTGGAACTTCGGCGCTCCCTAGACCAAATTTTCCTCCAATCCGGACGAAAATTTCGCCGGATTTGGGCGTGGGGAGCGCCAACGAGTGAGGATGCTCTTACCCATGGTGCACCGTGAAAAATGTTGCCACTAGTAGAGAAACCGCTATAGGGAAACACTCATTGACAGTGCACCCGTCTAAGCCGGTATTAGTAGTCGTGTACACGAAACGCGCACGTGACTGGTACGCGCTTAATGGCAGCGTAGCAGAGGGTAGCGCACACGACTAATATGTGGGCCCGGTTGTAGTCGGGTCCAGAACTAACGCGTGTGAACCAGCCAAAATACTAGCCGCGTGCCTCATTTTAGGCACGCTACTACTATCAACCTAGTAGTAGCGTGCCCTATATGGGTACCCTAGTGTTAGTTCTCAGGATTTTGCACCTCTGTGCATCGATATCGCCTTTTCAATGCTCAAAAAATCATAGAAAATGCTAGAAAATTCAAAAAATAAAATTCTGTGAGATGGCCATATGTTATGTCATCTAGTTTTAAGGAAAATTAACAAACATAAATTATAAAATATTATGCAAAATGGGGTCTTGTCTCTATAAAACGGCTTTTCTGGTCAGATACGACCTCCGATGAAAATCTTTAATATATGAAAATGTATCTACGCAAAAATTGACATCCGATCTAAAAAAATCGAAAAGTAAAACAGAGATTTTTCATGTTTTAGAAAAAGCTGCAAAAAATTCAGATCTGAAAAAATTCAAAAAAAACTTCCTCTCTATCATTTCAAACTTTTCCCTTCTCCTCTATCCCTTCTCCACCTTATACCCTCCTCCTCTACCCCTTCTCCACCTTATACCCTCCTCTTCTCCTTCTCCACCTTATCCCCTCCTCCTCTTCCCCTTCTCCACCTTATCCCCACCTCATCTCTTCCACTTCTCCATCTTATGCCCTCCTCCTCTTCCACTTCTCCATCTTATCCCCTCCTCCTCTTCCACTTCTCCACCATCTCCCCATAGATGACCATCTCTTCTTCGGCGACGGCGACTGCCTCCTCTCCGACGACGGCGACCACCTTCGATGCCCTGCTCCATCGCACACCTCTAGTGCCCGACCTGCTCCACCACCAACGCCCACCTCGATGCCTGGCCTGCTCCACCTCTGACGCTCTCCTCCGCCGACAACTTGATCCAATGGCCGCCCTACTCCGCTTCCACTGACAACCTGCTCCAACGCTTTGCTAATGCCACCGCCGACGCCTTCTTCGGTAACCTGCTACTGGCCATCTCCTCTTGTCAACGCCACAAGGAGGACTCGATTGCTTTGTTTTGGTTTTTAGGGTGTTTTTGTGTTAAATCACGTGGACAACTAGGCCCAGGTCCTAGGTTTTTGAAAATAATTGCAAAAAAACTTACTAGCAGCGGCCCAGACAAGCACACATGACTAATAAGTTATTGGTAGCAAGCCGAGCACGCACGCGACTAGTACCTACCAAACTAGTCGCCTGCAGGGTTAGCGCGCGACTGGTAGGTCATTACCACTAGCGAGGTACCAGTCGCGGGCGGGGCCCGCGACTGGTAGCCAAAAATGGCACGCGACTGGTATGCTTTTCCCTACTAGTGTGCGCCACATGTATTCATGGGTTGGGCTGGGGGCGACCACACATACCCAGGGCGAACCCCATACTGGTGGTGCTGGGCTTGTCGGACCTCATGTCTAGGTGGCCTTTGATGGGTGCGGCGAAGCTTTGAGTGAAAACTTGATCCAACCTTGGTTGGAGCCGGCAGCGGCGACACCTTCAGCGCCATTATACCTTCTTGGAGGCTCCATCGTGAAGCTTTGGTCTCCTTTTCATTTGGTCGAGGGGTCTCCCGGCGAAAGCCAAGCTCCGGTTCGACCGGAGCGAGCAACATCGGTGATTTTTTTGTCGCTTCCTCCTTGGAGGCGTTGTCTTGGAGGTCCAACATTCGCTGCAACTACCAGGCTCCTTTGCGGTTTTGCCTTGCCGGCTCGATTGTTGGATGTCGGGGCAGCGGCACCGAGGGGATGGTGCTTGTATGTTGATGTGGCGGCCTTAGGAACCATGGTGGGCAACAACTTCATGTGGCAGACTTTTTTTTTTTTTGAGGGATTGTGGCAGACTTGTTGCTCGCATGTCTTGTGTTGGGCCTATAGTGGACTAGTTGAGCCTGTCATTGCTTAAGATAACATGCCTGGGCTTCTGTTTCTTCGGAGGAGTCGAGGTCTATATATACAAGCCGCGGAGGGGAGCTCGGTTCCAAACCCCTACTCCCCTCCGCCGCTTATGCCGCTTCGCCGTCTCCAGCTGCGTGACTCCAACGAGAAATCCTCGCTAAGTTGCCGCCGCATTCGCGCATCGGCGTCCTCCACCTCCACCGGAGTGCTGACGCCGACAGCTGCGGGAGGGGAGACGGTCGGATTGGCGGCAGCAACTCGCTGTCGTGCCCCCCGATCTTCCGCTCGAAAGCGGAGCGGAAGAAATGGAACCACTCCGAAGGCGCGCGAAAGCGTAGCACGCGGTGGTGGGCCAATTGGGGGCTCACGTCTTCGGAGAAGCTCGCCCGCTACACCAATAGCGGCGAGGGCTCTTCCTCCGGAGGTTCGGGCCGGACCCTGGTGCCGCCCGTCAACGATAGCAGTGAGAGGAGGAGGCATCGCGCGACTACGTCCTGAATGACGAAGAGGAGGCGACGATGATCCAGCAGGTCGCCGTCATATCGGAGGTGGAGGCACGCGTGCGGTTCCACCGCGAGAAAGCGGACGCCATCCGGCAGGTGCGCGCGTACGAGGCGGCACAGAGTGAGGCCACCGTCCGCCGCGTCAAGAAGGAGATCGTCGACCTCGATGCCGGGTAGGGCATCGTCGACCTCGACTTTGTCGTCCGCCTTCCCGTCCTCCGCCGCGCGTAGAGGCCCCAGTAAGTATCCTGGGGCCGGATTTTGTTCATCGTTAGGTTGCGCGGCGGAGGAACTACACATATATGATCTTTATTTTGCGATTTGTATGTAAATTATGTATGTATAACTATGAATTTAATCGTCAAATTTGTACTGCAATGAACAATTCTCCCGCTAAATTTTAATTTCAAGTTTTCGGTTCCGATTTACGTGTTTTGTTCTACGCTACTTTCGAATTCGCTCGAAACTAGTTTTTTAAAAATTGAACGCTTTTCAGTTCGACGTGTTTAGCCTCGCTTTTGGAACCACGGTGGGCAAACTTGACTTCTTGCTCGGATGGCTTGTGTTGGGCCTATACCCTATAGTGGTCTAGGCTATCGAGGCCGCCCAGCCCGATGCGAATCCGGTCCGAGGAGGAACTGCAAGGCCGACTCCGACCAGATCTAGGGTTCGCGTCCTTTATATTGAGCGAGCCGCCGCTCCTCCCCACCGTCTTCCAGAATTCCCCACATCCAGGCAAACTTGGAATCAACTAGAAAATCGATCAAAGCCCCGGCGAGTTCAGGAGCGGTCGATCAGGGATCTGCCGATGGCCGACAAGAAGAAGCTTTCGCTGAAGCCCACCACCAGTTCCAAGGCTGGCGCGTCGGGATTCCCGATGAACGGCGGCGAGGTGCTTTCGCCGAAGCCGTCAACCACGAAAAGCTTGGGCCTTTCGTTGCATGCATGCTGCACCCAGGTGGAGGAGGAGACCTTCACCGGAGAGTTGGGTGCACCGAAGAGGAAGGCGCCGACGGCAGGTCCCAAGGGTTCTGCAACTAAAAGGAAGGGAGATTGTGGCCTCTCGAAGAGAGAGGAGGCGGCGGACGGGGAGGCGGCGGCCGAGAAGGCTGCAGTGACTGATGTGCACGGCGAGAAGATGCAGCAGAAGCGGGAATCGATCTTGGAGAAGTGTGCAGCAGAATTCGCCCAGTTTGTCGACGACCTGTTTGGTAACGGCCCAAATGCAATACCTGTAAGGTGGGTGGATCAGTCCCCGTTCATGCGTCGTTATGGTCAGGATTACGAGGAGGAGGAGGAAGAAGAGCTCGGTTCTGTCGATGATGGGACTCCGCCGGCCGCATCCAACTGACACGATGAGCGAGAATTAAAATATTCAAATGAGCGGACTGTTTAAATGTTTAAAACTTAAAAACACGCTAAAAGTACAATATCATTTTATTATGCTGGAATCTGGATGTGTACTAGTACATAATACTGATTAACTTTTGTTCTGACTGGGGAAAGAATTGATTCCAACACAAGAACTATTTCGTGCAACATTGTACTGATCTAATACCATAAATAAATATGAAATCATTCAATCTCAGGTTAATCATTCGGGCGCTGATAAAAAAGGTTGGTAAGTAAAGATTTATTTTAAACCGTTACATTGCCATCGAAATCATCAAGCTATGAAGCTAAACTACTGTCTGTATTTCGTAATTAAACTCAAACACAACACATTTGCATTTTACTATTGGAAAATGCTTATAATCAACCGACCGATGGTTGGCTCCGAAATCGGTCGTCGTGTCCCGCTAGCCAGCTTCCCGCGGCGTGCGCGCGCTAGATTCCTTGGCCGATTTTTCGTGCGCGCCAGATTTCCGCCCAGCTCGTCCACTCGTTCGCTGCATGCTCGCTAGAAGCACTGCGCCAGTTGGCCGTAGGCCATAGCAGTAGTGTAGGGTCCTCTCCTGTGAAGTGGCTCTCCTGACTTCTCATGCAAGTGGCCACTGTCCCATGACCTGCCGACGTATGAGGGAAAGTCTAGTCACGCTACTAGGGCTGCTACATTTTATTACATTTTCCTGTTAACATGAGATGTTGTATTGGCTTTAGTAGTGGGATCTCTAGGTATTTTTTTCTCAGAATTTTCGATGATGCACACGCCCATTTAAATTGTAACAAACTCCTATGATTTTTGTTATGAAAGCATAGACGAGATGTTGTAAGGTTTTTGGGAGGTTGATTTAAGTTTGCTTTTTCTCGGATTTTTTTGATGTTGCACACGTGTTTTAAATTTGTAACAAACTCGTACGATTTTTGTTGTGAAAGCATATGCGAGATGTTGTAAAGATTTTGGGTGTTTGATAAAAAGCTTTTTACTTATTGTATTATTTATGTTGCATACGTATTTTAAAATTGTAATAAAGTTGTATGAGTTTTGTTGTGAAAACACATGCGAGATGTTGTAAGGATTTTTGGGCGATTTATACATGTTTTATTTTTTCTTGAATTTTCTGATGTTGCATATGTGCTTTCAATTTGTAGAAAGCTCGTATAATTTTTGCAGTGAAAGCATATAGGCGATGTTGTAAGATATTTTTGGTGTTTGATAGAAGTTTTTCCCTCATATTTTTGACATTGCATACGTACTTTAAAATTGTAAATAACTAGTATAAATTTTGTACTAAAAGCACACATAAGATGATGTAAACTGGTTTGGGCGTTTGATATAAATTTGTGTTTTCCTCAGATATTTGGGTTCCTTAATTGCGCACAAGGCGTCAATAATATGTTGTATTCATGTTACAAGGTTCAACTTTTATTTGATTGTGTTGCACAATCTCAATTATGCATGTTACAAGTTTTCTATCAATGGTTTTAACTTATATTTTTAATTTCAAGCCATTACTGTCTACCCTGTGTAACTTTTGAGTGTAAATATAGCGGTGAGAGTTTTTAATGGAGGGTCATGCAGTGGCCTAGTTCGTAGCAACTAGCAGCGAGCCCGCATGCAAAAAAACAATGCATTCAACGCACATGCATGCAGCAGTGATACCCAAATAAAAAATTAGAAAGGACGAGCGAATCGGCTAACCCAGCGCAGCAAAACAGAGATCCGGGGAAAGCGACTAGACCATCAGATACAACGGAACGAACGGCTGTCCTCCGACCGATTTTGGCGCGCCGATCAGTCGACCGACGCGTAGCGCGCGCCTTTACTAATCAAAGGTGGTATAGAACTATAGATTAACAGCACTGACTATATCATACATCTGCATCACACTATCATAACAGCTCATGGTATTGTCACTGGTTGAGGTTCCACTTGCAATTCAACGAGGCAGCAATGCTAAGAGCATCTCCACCAACGGCCTTCAAATAGACGCCGGCAGGGGCGCCGGCAGAGCATCCTCAATTTTGAGACGCTGCTCCCAAACCGACGGTCCCGATAGATTTTGAAAGTTAAAATCAAAATTTTAAAACGATATTCATACAAAATTTGAACGAAATTTGTACAAATTTAACGTGATTTTAAACTAAAAAAACTAAAAAAAAACATCTACCAGCGTAGGGAGTTGAAGGCGCTGTCGTCGCCGTCGTCGCCGTCGTCGCTGGATGCCCCGAAGGACCAGCTGTCGTCCTCGTCGGCCTTGTCCTCCTTTGGCGTCGGCAGCTCTGATGGTCCGGCGAGATCGATGAAGTTGGCGCCGTGGTTCCTAGCGGACCGCACCGCCGCCTGCCGCGGGTCCAGCGTAATCTGCCGGTAGTCCTCGTCGATGGAGCGGCCGATCATGAAGTTTAGGCTAGGGACTTCCTCCTCGTCGTCGTCACCACGGAGGGCCGCCCGCGCCTCCGCCTCCTTCTCCCACCATTGTTTCTTCTTTGCGGGCGGAAGTGGCGACGAGGCCGCGGCGCCCTCCTCCTTGATGCGGCGGCGGCGGCCCGACCCCGTCGTTCGACGGGCCAGAGCAGAGGACGCGCGCCACGCCTCGTCGCGGATGACAACGCCTCCGGAAGGAGGCGCGGGCACAGCCGAGCGCGTGCGAGCGACGACTGACGACGATCCGTTGTGCGAGCTTCCGGACACCGCGGTCCTTTCGGACGCCCTCTGCAGAGTCGGCGCCACCGGCGCCATGCACGCCGCATGCGGGAAGTACAGCGGGTCGCGTGGCCTATCGCCGCGGACGCGCTGGCGGAAGCCGTACTGGCGAAGCGTGGTGTCGACGTCGCGGCCGTACCACCAGGCATGGCGGCCGACGGTGTTGAAGCGGCCGCGCGCGCGGTTGCCCACCCGCGCGAGCTCGACGACGCGCTCATCTTCGAAACGCCGCTGCCAGGCCGGGTTGTCGACCGCATTGTCCGCCAAGTTCCTCTCCGCCGACGTCATTAGGCTTCGTCGTTCCCTCGCGAGGGCTCGCGTCTGCGGTCCTGCCGGTGGCGACGGCGGCACGGCGAAGCCGACGTTGGAGACGTGCCAGCCGTGCGACATCTTGTATTGTACTGGCACGGGGACGCGGTGCCAGTACAGTACATCGACCTTGTCGAGGCTGAGCTGCAACGAGCGGAGCATTCCGCCGCCGCTACCGCCGACCTCGCCGTTGTGCGCCATCATCGGTGGGTGCGTGGGAGGTTTGCGCGGCGGTTGGACGGCGGCGGCTAGGGTTGGGAGGCGGGGAACAGAGAGAAGTGCGCGCTGGTGGGGTTTTAAGGGACGTGGCGGACACACAATGAAGGCGTGTGGGTAAGGTAGGTGCACGCCGCGTGGCCAGTTGCCGTCCTCGCCGCCGCTTAGGTTTCCACGCGGGAGGCCATTAACGCCGACGACCAACCTCCCCGCGTCATTTCCGATGCGAACCGCCGCGTCCTCTCGCTGACAAGGCGCCCCCACCCGTGAAAACCGTTGTGCCGCGAGGCGCCGACGCACCCGATTCGCGCCCTTCGCCAAGGGGCCGACACGGGGTTGCCCGCGCTTCTATTGGGCTCGAAAAGTAGCCGACGCCGTTTGGGACGCACCGGTGTGAGCCATTTTCGCTGCCGGCCTCCAAAACGCTGTCGGAACCGCCGATGGAGATGCTCTAAGCATCCAACAAATGTCCTACACCAACACGCCGAATAGTGTTAGGAAGTACTACTGAATTATTATCAGTTTTACAATGCACAAATTGTAATGAAATATAGTATTAATTAAGTATGAAGTGTCAACAAGCTCGTCAGTGCTCAGCCTATGTCAGTTGAGGCCTGCTGGAAGGTGGGCCTAGCCCGATGTGAATCCGGTCCGGGGAGGAATTCGAAGACGGACTCCGTGCTGACTACCTACAGACTCCTACGCATCTATATTGTCATATTGAGCGACCAGCTGATCCTCCGAAAATCCCAACATAATCGACAAAACAGATCTACCGATGGCTGACAAGACAGAGTCTTCGTCCAAGGTGGAGGAGGCGTTCACCGGAGACGGAGAGGACAGTGCAGCGAAGAGGAAAGCGCCGACGGCCGGTCTAGAAGGGGATGTCATGAAAAGGAAGGTAGAGCGTGGCTGCTCAAAGGGACATGAGGAGGCGGTGACTGTGGCTGCCGACGAGACGCTGGAGCAGGAGGACGAGTCGAACTACAACACGATCCATGAGGAGTGCAAAGCACGATACGAGGCACTCATGGTGAAGCTGTTTGGCGGCGGAGCACCACATGTGAGGGTGACGAAATACCCCTCGTGCATGTCAGATGATGGTCAGGTTGCCGATGAGGAGGAAGAGCTCGACGTGGTGGTTGATGGGATTCCGTCGGCGTGGTGGTATCCAACTGAGACGACGAGGAAGAGCGATGGAGAGGTTGCTCCGTTCTAATAGTCGGAACCCGCACGTTTGACTACCTTGATACCTTCACTAGTGGAACAGAACTCCTGCCTTTTTGTTTGCTACCCTGCCTTAAATGTTTGGATTTGCGAGGAAACTCATTTGGTGTGCAATGGTCTGCATGCAAAAGCGAAGTTTGTTTGCTGCCGTAAATAGCTCAGCTTATGGCTACCATTATTGCTTCACCTCAGAGAGGTTTTATTAAGAAGAGAAAATTCCTTATATGACACTCCCTTAAAATGTGTTTCCTTATTGGGCAGTGCTAGAAATCCTCCGGAGGCTCCAAACTTTCCAGCCTCCTGCTTGCATGCGTGACACGTGTCCACTTTCACCTGAAATTTAGATTTTGCTTCGTCGCAGCAAAAAACCTCCCGCTTTTGCTTCATTGAAGCAAAAAACGGTTCGACTAAAGAGACTAAAAAGTAAGAGTGCTGCGACTCACTCAGATATTGTTTCTTCGCAGCAAAAAAAGTCCCACTTTTGCTTCATTGAAGCAAAAAACGGTTCATGTAAATAGAAAAAAGAAAAAGACATGTCGGACGGAGCGAGCGGGAGACTCGCCGGAGATTCATCGGAGACCTTGTCGGTAGGGAATGCTGCGACCGACAACGGTGGTGCTGCAAGCCGGGGACGGTGGTGCTACAATCCCGTGCGACGAGCACTACCATCCGGTGGAGGCGGTGCTTCAAGGAGTGGGCATCGATGCTACGATTGTACAATATTGTTGCTTCAATTGTTCCCCTATTCCGTGACTTTAGTAGAAAAGTTTTGCTACAAGGTCTCCGGCGATGTTCTCCGACGAGGTCGTGTTTTTAGTACAAATGCTGCAATGCTATAATAGTATTGCTACAATTGTTCTGTCATAATGCTACTTTAGTACAAATGTTTTGCTACGAGGTCTCCGGCAACGGTGCTCCGGCGAGTTCTCCGGTGAAGTACGGTGCTCCGGCGAGGTCTCCGGTGAAGTACGGTGCTCCGGCGAGGTCTCCGGTGAAGTACGGTGCTCCGGCGAAGTCTCCGGCGAGGTCCACAACAGAATGGTATTTGTGTTTTTTGTTTTATGTTGAACCGTTTTTTGCTTCAATGAAGCAAAAGCGGGACTTTTTTTGCTTCAATGAAGCAAAAGTGGGTTTTAAAGCAAAACTGCAGGGAGAACCCGATCTAACGATTCAGAATGATTGGATCCAACGGTGGGAAATCCGGAGGCTGGGAGGTTTGTAGCCTCCGGAGGATATAGAGCATTTTCCTTCCTTATTTGACACTAGACAACTTTTTCTTTCCTATATGACATCTTGCCTTAACTTTTCCCCTCCACTGACACTGCCGTTTGTTCCGTAAGTTTTTCCCGTCAAAGTATTTTCGCGTGGACAAAAATACCCCTATGATAATCGAAGGAAAGAACAGAAATGGCCCAGTCCCGACCTTATCCTCACTCCCGTCCATGTCTCTTTCCTTTCACCCTAAACCCTAGTGGGCGGCGGCGGCGTGCTGGCTCGTTGGGGCGGCGGCATGCTGGTGCGTTGGGGCGGCGGCGTGCTCGCGCGTTGGGGCGGCGGCGTGATTTGAGGCGCCATGGAAGGTGTGGCTGCGGGTGGCAGCCCGGGCACTGCTGCAGGGGCCGGAGAAACGACTGTGGCGGCCGGCGACCTAGGCACGACGGAGGGCAGGCAAGGCGGGGATGGGGACGGCAGGCAAGGCGCGGCTGTGGAGGGCTCGTCGCCCGATGACGACCTAGGCACGATGAAGGGCGGCCAAGGCGCTACTGCGGGCTCCGGCGATGGCGCTGCTGCAGGCTCAGGCGATGGCGCTGCTGCGGGCTCAGGCGATGGCGCTGCTGCTCGCTCAAGGGACGGAGGGTCGGCATCAGGTTGGGCATCACCAGCGTGTCTACAAGGGTGAGTTCCCACGAATTGATCTCCAAATGCAGTAGAAGTAGAAGGATGAGCAGATTATGTAATATCCAGTAGCAATGCTCATGCATAGGTTTCATTTCTATTCACAGGATGGATCCAAATTCAAGCTATTTGCTGAAAATTAGAATGATTGGCAACCCAAAGAAAGCTAGAAAGGAGATCAAATATTTTTATTTTGAGAAGGTTATTGATTCTGATTTGACAAACTATGAAGATTTGGTTGAATCAGTTCTAGTGCAGTACCCGCCACGTTATTTGGAAGTTGCACATGTTCGGTACTATGATGATGTTCGAAAACATTCCCAGAAATAAAATCAGACCAAGAGTTGATGTCTATGTTTGAGAAACACAGTAAGACGAAGATGGTGCAGATGTTCTTTGCATATTGTGATCCCTCTGAACCTTATGCTCCCATCACCGAGTGTGAACAAATTGTTATTGATGAACATGTTGGTACTGATGACGAAGATAGTTATCTTTGCAACCCAATACCGGAGAATGAACATGTTGGTGTTGATGAAGAGAATATGTATTTGGAGAAAGAACCTACATGTCTAAATGTGGTTCTTTTTCCTAATAAAGAGAAGGACAAAGACTATGCTGATGCTGATGGGAGTAAGGATGAGAGCGAAGATGAGAGCGAGGATGAGAGTAAGGATGACAGCAAGGATGAGTCTGAGTTAGAGGAGGAGGAAGAGTTGCATGAGGTAAATCATGCCCCAGATATAGAGTACGATAAGGAATACCCCTGTATGACCGAAGGTTCCACATATCCCAATATGGATGAGTTCAAGTTGGCCCTTTCTCAGCATGCAATCAAACATCAATTTGAGTTTAACACGGAGAAGAGTACACTATGTAGGTTCAGGGGATATTGTAAAAGAAGAGATGAAGATAATTGTCCATGGAGGATACATGCTTCTACAACAGATAATATGTGTACTGTGGTGGTAATTTTCTAACCTTGCTCGGTTGGGAATTTCTTTTGCATAATTGTTTAATAATTTGTAGCTAACTACATATATTCTTCTTTTGTAGGTGAAAAAAAACCCGTATGATCATGATTGCTCTAGTGCAAGAAGGAAAGCCAGCTGCAACAGCATATGTAAGGAAGTGGCACAATAGGTTGTGGTCTAGGAGCCAGTTCTCAACTATATGCAAGGTGGACTATGTAACCAACAACTTGGCCGAGAGCTTCAACAACTGGATTAAGCACCACAAGTCCTTGAACTTGGACGACTTCTTTGATAAGGCGAGGCAATTGATTATGATATTGTGGAACCGAAGGAGAAAAGTTGCAAAGAAGTTAGATGGTTTGATTCTCCCCCACATAATGAAGAGGCAGAATGTAATGACTAGAGAATTAAACTTGGAGGTTGTAGAAAGCTCAGAAGAAGTTGCTGAAGTTACAGCATTAGGTGGTAGCGGATTCAGGTTTGTTGTCAACTTGCAAGAGAGGACATGTTCTTGTAGACAATGGCAAGTTTCCGGCCTTCCTTGCAAACATGCTCTTGCATTCATCACATCACTTACCAATGCACACATACGACAATATGTCGACTTGTATTACTCCCTTGAAAAATTTAGATCAGCTTATGCCCAACTAATCCCTGCTATGCCTGACAAGAACCAATGGCCTCAATCTGACCATGGCTTCTTCATGCATCCGCCACTATTGAAGGCTACTGCTGGTAGGCCTAAAACTGAGAGGTACAAAGGTTACGGTGAGAAGAAAAGGAAAAATGGCAAACACTTATGCCCTATTTGTAAGGAATATGTGCATCATTGGCATAATTGTAAGAAAGGCAACCCCGATGACATTGCTGCGATGATGGCTGTGAGGTAATATCGATTTGAGTCTCTATCGATTTGCTCATTCTTGCATTACTCTACCAGATGTACATTTTCACTACTTCCTTATTTTTTTTTGTAGAGAACCACCAAAGAAGAGGGCAAAGACATCCCAAACAGCCGAGTCATCCATTGTGCCTTATGCGGATGGAGAACCAACAAGAATGTGTTTTCCCCCAAGGTTAGTAGTTTGACACTTATGCTCATGATTACATGAGAACACTGCATGAATTTTAATTAGCTTCATTCTCACCATAGCCAAAATTTGGAAACTACAACTAAGAAGGAAAAGAAGGAAAAACATGCTAACTCAAGTGCTGGAGCATCAAAAAGGTGATTAGGACTAGTTCAGATTTTTGTATTTACTTAAACTACAACTTGTTCTTTTCCTGATTGCTTCCTTCTCACAGTAGCAAAAGCTTGGAGAATACAAGTAAAAAAAGGGGAAAGGGAGCAACTCTAAATCGGTTGGATCCAAAAGGTATTGTTTTTGTTTCTTACTTCACATTTATGTATAGTTTTTGTTTTTCAGTTGCTAAAATCTATTCACTGGTAGAAAAACAGGCTTCCGGGAAGCCCCATAAGTCGCGAAGGTAAAGGAACCACGACTAATGGGGTCTTTAGTCGCGGTTCGTGTGGCGAACCGCGACCAAAGGCCTGGGCCCAGGGCGCACGGTGGCCAGCTGGTGCACATGGGGGGCTTTAGTCGCGGTTGGCCAGGCCAACCACGACTAAAGGTGCCCGAAGGCCTTTAGTCGCGGTTGGCCAGGCCAACCGGGACTAAAGCCCCTCCCCTATATATACCCATCCAGCCATTTGGAGCCAACACTTAGCCATTTGGAGCCATTCTCTTCACAAACTTCACAAGTGAGTGTTAGGTTTGCTTTTGGTTCCTCTTATGCACATAAGGTGTTTGATGAAATGCCCCAAGAGCATGAAACAAACATGATATGAAGTGTTGGAGCCACACTTGAGCTTTCTCATTTATTTTTTCCTCCTCGATCGCGGTTAGCAACTTGAACCTTTGATGTGTCGTCATTGATACAATATGCATGTGTGTGTAGTTCATTGTTTAATTTATATTGTTTGTAGCTAGTTAGTTTAACAAATGCATGATGGTTAATTATATATTTTATATTATAATAATGCAGATGAATCGGCAATGGATGTACGGTAACCGACTCTCCGGCGAGTTCGAGTACGGGTTTGAAAGATTTCCTCGTAGTGGCTAATGCGAACAAGCGGGGGGTTTTGTTATCTCGTCCATGTGTTAACCGTAAGAATCGAAGGGTTACTCTTCCTCAAGAGATGTTCACATGCACCGCTTCGGCACGGTTTCATGCCAAGCAATAATTGTTGGACCAAGCATGGAGAAAGAGGGGTTATAATGGAAGAAGATGAAGAAGGGGATGATTTCATCGATGAAAGCTATCTTGCTCATTTCGGTGATACTTTCATGGAGGATGCTGAAGGTGAAGGGGAAGGTGAAGGGGAAGGTGAAGAAGAGGCACGTGATGATCCCGTTGATGATCTTGGTCGGACCATTGCTGATGCACGGAGACGCTGCGAAACGGAAAAGGAGAGGGAGAATTTGGATCGCATGTTAGAGGATCACAGGAAGGCGCTGTACCCGGATGCGATGATGGTCCGAAAAAGCTGGGCTGCACACTCGGATTTGCTGAAATGGAAGGCACGGGCAGGTGTAGCTGACTCGGCATTTGAAAACTTGCTGAAAATGTTGAAGAATATGTTTCCAAAGAATAATGAGTTGCCCGCCGATACGTACGAAGCAAAGAAGGTTGTCTGCCCTCTAGGTTTAGAGGTTACGAAGATACATGCATGCATCAACGATCGCATCCTCTACCGCGGTGAATACGAGAATTTGAATGAATGCCCGGTATGCACTCGCATTGCGTTATAAGATCAGAGGCGATGACCCCGGTGACGATGTTGAGGGCCGAAACCCGGGAAGAGGGTTCCCGCCAAGGTGATGTGGTATGCTCCTATAATACCACGGTTGAAACGTCTGTTCGGGAACAAAGAGCATGCCAAGTTGTTGCGATGGCACAAAGAGGACCGTAAGTCGGACGGGGAGTTGAGACACCCTGCGGATGGAACGCAATGGAGAAAGATCGACAGAGAGTTCAAAGATTTTGCAGCTGACGCAAGGAACATAAGATTTGGTCTAAGTACGGATGGCATGAATCCTTTTGGCGAGCGAGCTCCAGCCATAGCACCTGGCCCGTGACTCTATGCATCTACAACCTTCCTCCTTGGTTGTGCATGAAGCGGAAGTTCATTATGATGCCGGTGCTCATCCAAGGTCCGAAGCAACCCGGCAACGACATCGATGTGTACCTAAGGCCATTAGTTGATGAACTTTTACAGACTGTGGGGCAGACCCGGTGTCCGTGTGTGGGATGAGCACAAAGAAGAGGAATTTGACCTACGAGCGTTGCTTTTCGTAACCATCAACGATTGGCCTGCTCTTAGTAACCTTTCGGGACTGTCAAATAAGGGATACAATGCATGCACGCACTTGCTTACATGAGACCGAAAGTGTACATTTGCCAAATTGTAAGAAGAAAGTGTACCTTGGGCATCGTCGATTTCTTCCGAAAGGTCATCCGAGTAAGAAAGAAAGGCAAGCATTACAACGGCAAGGCAGATCACCGGCCGAAGCTGCGGAACACTACTCGGTGCTGAGGTATTTGATATGGTCAAGGATTTGAAAGTCATCTTTGGAAAGGGTCTCGGCGGACAATCGGTTCCGAAGGGAGCCGACGGGCACGCAGCCATGTGGAAGAAGAAATCTATATTACGGGAGCTAGAATATTGGAAAGTCCTAGAAGTCCGCTCTCGCAATCGACGTGATGCACGTTACGAAGAATATTTGCGTGAACCTCCTAAGCTTCTTGGGCGTGTATGGGAAGTCAAATGATACAAAGGAAGCACGGCAGGACCAGCAAAGTTTGAAAGACCCTGATGACATGCATCCGGAACGGTTTCAAGGTCGTGCCAGCTACGCTCTGACCAAAGAAGAGAAGGTCATCTTTTTTGAATGCCTGAGCAGTATGAAGGTCCCGTATGGATTCTCGTCCAATATAAAGGGAATAATAAACATGGCGGAGAAAAAGTTCCAAAACCCGAAGTCTCACGACTCGCCACGTGATTATGACGCAATTGCTTCCGATTGCTTTGAGGGGCTCCTGCCGGAAAATGTTCGAGTAGCCATTGTGAAGCTATGTGCATTCCTCAATGCAATCTCTCGAGAAGGTAATCAATCCAGAAGTTCTACCACGGTTACAGAACGATGTGATCCAATGTCTTGTCAGTTTCGAGTTGGTGTTCCCGCCATCCTTCTTCAATATTATGACGCACCTCCTGGTTCACCTAGTCGATGAGATTTCCATTCTAGGTCCTGTATTTCTACACAATATGTTCCCCTTCGAGAGGTTCATGGGAATATTAAAGAAATATGTTCGTAACCGTGCTAGGACAGAAGGAAGCATCGCCAAGGGCTATGGAAATGAGGAGGTAATTGAGTTTTGTGTTGACTTTGTTCCTGACCTTAAGCCGATTGGTCTTCCTCGATCGCGGCACGAGGGGAGACTAAGTGGAAAAGGCACGATCGGAAGGAAATCAACGATATGTATGGACGGCCATTCTCCGATCGAAGCACACCACACGGTTCGACCAATTCCAGCTTGGTGGCTCCGTACTTTGAGAAACACAAGAATATTTTACGCTCGGACAACCACGGGAAGCCTGAATCCTGGATTAGGAAGGCCCACATGGAGACTTTCGGCGGTTGGTTGAGAAAACATTTAATGAGTGACGAACATGTTGTAGATCAGTCTGTACATGTTGGCCAAGACACCATCTTCGACTATAACGACTTTCCAAGGGTACGAGATAAATGGGAATACATTTTACACGATCGCCCAAGATAAAAAGAGCACCAACCAAAACAGTGGTGTCCGCTTTGATGCAGCAACCGAGAATGGGCAAAAGGTCACATATTATGGTTACATAGAGGAGATATGGGAACTTGACTATGGACCCTCCTTTAGGGTCCCTTTGTTCCGGTGCAAATGGTTCAAGCTAACGGGAGGTGGGGTAAAGGTGGACCAGCAATACGGAATGACAATGGTGGATTTCAACAATCTTGGTTACCTTGACGAACCATTCGTCCTAGCGAAAGATGTCGCTCAGGTTTTCTATGTGAAGGACATGAGTAGCAAACCGAGGAAACGGAAAGATAAGAAAACAATCAGTACATCATGCGATGATCCAAAGCGCCACATTGTTCTTTCAGGGGAAAGAAACATCGTGGGAGTGGAGGACAAGACAGACATGTCAGAAGATTATAATATGTTTGCTGAAATTCCGCCCTTCAAAGTGAACACCGACCCAAGCATTAAGTTAAATGATGAGGATGCTCCATGGATACGACACAATCGTAAGCAAGCAGGGACACAAGGAAAGAAATGATGTGTAATAATTTATTGTACCAAACTTTGTTGAATGGATCATGTGAATTATATTACCCGTGATGTGGTTGGTGTCCATTTTCGAATGATTCAATTGACTCGAGATAACACTGATGATACATGAAATTTGGAGTGACTAAGTCATACTCCTGCATACAGGAAATTTGGAGTGACTAAGTCATACTCCTGCATACATGAAATTTGGAGTGACTAAGTCATACTCCTGCATACAGGAAATTTGGAGTGACTAAGTCATACTCCTGCATACATGAAATTTGGAGTGACTAAGTCATACTCCTGCATACAGGAAATTTGGAGTGACTAAGTCATACTCCTGCATACATGAAATTTGGAGTGATTTAGTCATACTCCTGCCTAGGCGTATAATATGCATACTCGTAGTCTTCATAGCCACCGCCGTTGTACTGGTAGTCGGCGCCTGCTTCTAAGTTGCCGGCGTCGTCGTCGCTGCTGTCGTCGCTGTCGTCGGGCGGCGCTCGTGGCTCGAACTGAGGGTAGCGCAGGCGGGGGATATCGCCGGCCGTGATGTAGTCCATGACGCTCTGCGAGTCCGGCCGTACCACCATAGCCGACGGTCGGCCTCGTGGAAGTTTCCGGGAGGCGGACCGTCCTCCTCATACCCAGCGAGCGCCCTCTCACGCCGATTGATGAAGAAGGCGTCCCAAGTATGCTGGTTATCGGGATGCCGGCGGGGATTCATCCGCTGCTCCGGCGTGAGGTCGAGGTAGTAGTGGTTCGTGATGGCCGCCCGGCGCGCGGTACCACGAGGGACGGGAGGGACCGGCACGCCGCCGGCGCTTAGGCTCCGGCCCGGCGGGGACGCGGTAGCCCGGTGGGCAAGGGTAGTTCGAGGCGCAAAGCTCCTCCACTCGCTGGTAGGTTAGAGTGGGTGCGGTGGAAGCCATGAGAGAGTGATGAGAGATTGTAGAGATGTGATAATGCTGGCCAAGCCGGGCTACCTATATGTAGTGACAAATGGCGGGAAAAATGGGAGCGGGAAGACAGGAGGCGGGAAGAAAGAGGCGGGAAGAAAGTGGCGGGAAGAAAGAGGCGGGAAGAAAGAGGCGGGAAGAAAGTGGCGGGAAGAAAGAGGCGGAAAGAAAGTGGCGGGAAGAAAGTGGCGGGAAGAAAGAATTTTTTGATATATTATTTTTCTGATTTTTTTGATATATTATTTGTATTTTTAAGAATTTGAATTGAATTAGTTTTATTTTTCTGATTTTTTTGATATATTATTTGTATTTTTAAGAATTTGAATTGAATTAGTTTTATTTTTCTGATTTATTTGATATATTTTGTATTTTATGATTTTGAAATGAATTAGTTTTATTTTTCTGAATTTATTGATATATTATTTGTATTTTTAACATTTTGAATTGAATTAGTTTTATTTTTCTGAATTTTTTGATATATTATTTGTATTTTATGATTTTGAAATGAATTTGTTTTATTTTTTGGAATTTATTGATATATTATTTGTATTTTTAACATTTTGAATTGAATTAGTTTTATTTTTCTGAATTTTTTTATATATTATTTGTATTTTATGATTTTGAAATGAATTTGCTTTATTTTTCTGTATTTTTAACATTTTGAAAAACAAAAAGTAATTTGAAAAATACCTTTAGTCGCGGTTGGCCTCGCCAACCGCGACTAAGATTTGTCTTGTGCGGGAAAGAAAAACCCGGCGAAAAAAGCCTTTAGTCGCGGTTGGTCGGCCAACCGCGACTAAGGGTGCCCTTTAGTCGCGGGTCGCCTTCCCAACCGCGACTAAAGGGGGGGGCTATAAATACCTCGCGCGAACCGTCGCCTCCGCCATCGTCTTCCGCATCGTCTTCCCCCCGTCGCCTCCGTCTCCTGCCGAACGCACGCCGCCGCCAGACGCCAGACGCCGCCCGCCAGACGTCGTCGCCGCAGACGCCGTCGCCGCCGCCTCTCGTCGCGCCATCGATCCGTATGTCGCCGCGCGCCCCGTGCCCCTACCGTACTGTCGCCGCCCGCCAGATGACGCGCCGCCGCCCGCCGAGACGCGCCCGCCGAGCGCGCCGTCGCCGCCGCCGCCCGGACGCGCCGCCGCCGCCGCACGCACGCGCGCCGACGCCGCCCGCCGGACGCCGCCGGCCGCGCGCCGAGAAAGGAGAGAGAGAGAGAGGGCCGGGCCGATTTTTCCCTTTTTTGTGTTTTTTTTCTTTTTAATTTTAACTAGTTAATTAGTTTAACAAAAACGGTAAATTAACAAAAAAAAGTAAAACTTGATAAATTTAACTAAAATTTTGTATACGGTAAAATTTTGTATACGGTAAAATTTTGTAACTAAAACTTGATAAATTTAACTAAAATTTTAACTAGTTAATTAGTTTAACAAAAACGGTAAATTTTAACTAGTTAATTAGTTTTTTGTGTTTTTTTTCTTTTTAATTTTAACTAGTTAATTTTGTATACTTAACAAAAATTTAACTAAAATTTTGTATACTAACAAAATTTTGTATACTTAACAAAATCTTGACTTAACAAAAATTTTACTTAACAAAAATTTTACTTATCAAAATTTTGACTTAAGAAAATTTTACTTAGCGCCGTCGCCACCGCCCTCTCGGTCACCGCCACCGGTCTCTCGGTCACGCGCGCGGTCACTGCGTCCCCCTTTCGCCACCGCCACCGGTCTCTCGGTCACGCGGTCACTGCGTCCCCCCTTTCGCCACCGCCACCGGTCTCTCGGTCACGCGGTCACTGCGTCCCCCCTCTCGCCACCGCCACCGGTCTCTCGGTCACGCGGTCACTGCGTCCCCCTCTCGCCACCGCCACCGGTCTCTCGGTCACGCGGTCACTTGCGTCCCCCTCTCGCCTCCCTCGTCGCCCTCTCTGTTTATATGTAGAAGAGATGTGATAATGCATATACACAATTAATTTGTTTTTACTACATGTTTTCGGGATCGACATATGGCGGACGATAGAGCTGACCCGATTATGGACAACTATGATCCGGACGGCTGAAGAACATATCTTCGGCATCATAAAAGGCGATGTTCTATATGTGTCGACCGGACAAGAAGAAGATGATATCTCTTCTTATCCGAACTTTGAGGGTGAAGATGAAGGGCATGGTCGGCAAGATGGTGCCGAAGAAACGTCGATAAACGACGATCTTCAGTTGGAAGTAGCAACCACCTCCGGCGCCGAGGTATATATATATACATTGAGCCTCTGGTGATACAAACTCACTGATTTGAATAAATATGTGTACTAACGCGCGCGCCTCTCTTTCTTATTTTAGCCCTCGGCCGGATCGTCGAAACAATCGAGTACGTCGTCGTCAAAGCGTGGCGCAACCAAGACGATGAAAGCAGGAGAAACATGCACCATCGATGTTGTCGAGGAAGCAACCGGCAGGCCGCTGGAGCCCGGCAAAAACGCCACCAAGTTTGTCAGCCAATGCGGAGCCGTTGTTAGAGACAACATCTCGATCACCGTCCAGGAGTGGAATGAGCCAAAGAAGGCACGTGTTGGTTTCACTTTTGTCGATAAGAGAACAAAAAAAGATTGCTTCAAAAAGCTTATGGAACATTTCGTTCTACCTCCGGAATACCGCAAATACGATGAGGAGGGTAACAAGATTGCGGAAAACAAGGAGAGGTGCAAGCTAGTCAAACGGTTCGCTCTTTCTAAGATGGCCAACGCATTCGGAAATACAAGCAAAATCTAGCCCATGACTTTGTCAAGCAGGGCAAGACTCCGGATTTCAAAGGACAATATGAGAAACTGCAACATGATTGGCCAGAATTTGTGAAGCAAAAGAAATCGGAGCGGTTCCTTGAAATATCGAAGAAAAATAAGGATAATGCGGCCAAGAAGGAGTACAATCATAAAATGGGGCCGGGAGGGTATCGCTTTTGGCAGCCTAGGTGGGAGAAGATGGAGAACGAGGCGAGGGCGCGAGGAATCCGTCCAGGTACGGAGGGATGGGACCCAAGGGCCAAAAGCTGGTGGTACGGGCATGGGGGATCGCTGAACCCGGAGACAGGGGAGTGTGTTTACGAGGGCAAAATAATTACACCCACCAAAAAGCTTATTGAGGAAATGAGTGTTGACTGCCAAAACCCACCGGCGGGCAGCGGCCTTGTCAACACCGTAGAGCCGGGAAGAGCCTAGAGCTGCGGCTGGCTGAGACCCCTCCGAGCGACGGCCCGCAATGCTCTTCTGGTCACACGCGGCGATGCGAAGGGCAAGGGCGTGCCACCTGACCTATACCTGGTCAGGAAGGTGATGGGGATGCCTCGCTTAGTTTCCTGCAGGGCATACATGTAAACATTAAATACGAGCCTCGATCGGCTCTCAGGTTATCCTGTGAATTGGCTCAAAGAGCCGATCCACCCATGATTCGTACGGGGTGCACGAATACTTGGTGGTCCTGCTTGATCAAGATAAAGCTAATGAGATCTACGACGATTTAGGGTTTTCACCGCATAATCGGATCATCCTACTCCAGGTTGGGCCTCGCGGCCACGCACGGTGCTCGTAAGCCGATCCTAAACAAGGCCTAAAAACCAACATGAAGTTGATCCTCGGAACATCCTGTTTAGGACTTGCGAACGCCACCCTACGTGCCACTTGGATCCTCCCCCTTTGTAAGGCCTAACTATTGCGGATATTAAACTAATCCTTGTAGAACAAGGAGCAATCGTAACGGATCAGATCTACTAAATAATGATCAAGCGGGGTGCCGCCCCCACACCGAGATAGGTGTGAGGGCGGCTAGATATGCAAGGGTTGCACTACGTAAGCATGCTTAAACGAAGAACAATGCTAACCCTAACACATCTATGATAACTACGTTGCTCGCCATCAAAAGCGCTTCGATACGAGCAACGCATGAACAACGTGGGGCTTGTGCTGCCTAGATCGCAAGATGCGATCTAGGCAGCATGTCGCTTACCCGATAGAAACCCTCGAGACGAAGGAGTTGGCGATGCGCCGAGATTGGTTTGTTTTGGGTTGAACGTGAGTTGTTGTTTATTCCATAAACCCTAGGTACATATTTATAGTCCAGGGGACTTTCTAATGTGGGCGTGCACCAAACCGTGCACGAGTAAGATTCTACCTCTAAACTAAAATACGATCTAATATGTTACAGATACACGGGCAATTAAGCCCAACTTGGTATAAAAGGCCGATTCACAAACTTCTTCTATATATATATTTCTTCACGTCCATCTCGATCGCGGCCCACCTCTGACTTGGTCAAATTCTGGTGATAACACATGCCCCCCTGGTTTTGGAAATGACATTTCCAAAATCATCGTGCTCTTCTCTCGTCGGGTCATGTCGTGGCATCACCGTTGCAGTATCCTTTGTCTCCTCATATTTTGCAGTGAGGAGCCATGATGCCGACAATGAGGGCAGCGAGGATTAGTGACATGGCATCAGTGGTATGCAAGCAATCGGCTCTCCTTGAGCAATCGGTTCTTTATTAAAAACCCTCCTTTGTTACTGAAGAAGCGTTCCCAGCCAATCGTTTTGCCGATAGTCAAAGTCACACGATCTTCAAAAAAAGAACCGATGGCGCCGCATCGGTCTCTCTCATAAACACACTGGGTAACGTCGAGCTAGCCGCCCTTCCAAACGGTAACCCGCGACCTCCATCCGAAAAGACGAGTCGAGATCCCCAAATCGTCGCTCGAGCGGTTCCAATCCACCACCACCTACACGGATCTCGACCGCGCTGCTTCCAATTTCTTCAACGCATCTCATGGCGGAATCATCCAATACCGATACCACGGTTTCCGGACTGAAGGTAATCCTCAACCTCTTCTCGCCGTTTGACTTGACAGGGGATTAATGCAAACACCTGAATTAATGCCTCGCTCCGCTACTAATTTAGGTTTCGGACATTCTTCTGCCACATCCTTCTCTCGCAAATTCGATGTGCCTCGGTCCTCGTTCTTCGAGAGCCCCGCCTCGTTAATTTCGTGCGAAGCTAACGGAATCCCCTTTATGAGCCGGAACCTAGATCTGACTTCCTGGGCCGACTGCCTGCGAGCCTGGCCTAACCCCCCTGAAGGTTGGGTGGCATGGTACAATAGGGTATCAAAATCCCATTATGCCATTTGGGAAACCATAGGAATAGCCGATGCCCTGTCATTATCGTTGTCCCCTCTTGAGAAGAATGAGAACATCCTGAAAACCATCGGCTACTTCTGGTCTGACGCATCGAACTCGTTTCATGTTTGGTCATGGCCCTATGACTCCGACCCTGCTTGGATGTGGCCATGATCACGGGGCTAGACATTGCATCCCCCGGCCCTTACGCATTCAAGCTGCCAAAAGTCCCTTTCACTCTCTCCTCTAAAAAAGAGTGTACCAGTTGGGGTGCCTATCTCAATCGCTATATGAAAACCAAAGGCCCTGTGACAGAGAGGGAGCACACAGCCTTCTTGAATTTCTGGCTGGAGCACTTCATATTCTGCGGTCCATCACTTGCTCCCACCAAGAATTACCTCTCCCCGGCCTATGAACTCGCTAAAGGCACCCAACTCGGCCTAGGCAAACTATTCCTTGGAGAGATTTATCGATCCCTTCAACCGATGTCTGTCAAACTGTTCACTCGCAAGACAGTTAAAACTGGCGGCCCCTGGTGGTTCATTCAGTTGTGGGCCCAACTATACTTCCAAAGCCAAATCCCAGACTTCCCATCGCTGACCACCTGCACCTTTCCGGATGAAAATGGCAAGGAAATTCGATGCACCAGCTACGGCCAAGCCCTGTATGGTCTCCCGGGCAGCAGGCTGATCCCCAAGGAAGCAGCAGGGTGGTTTAAGATTTTCTTCCAAGGCTTGGACAACCCCCTGTTCCACCCTTACACTGAATCGGCAAATTTTGAAAACCCTGTCTCTTTCCGATTGGATGACTTTGCCGATGACGCCGGCACACAGCACTTGTACTCCCTCATGATTCGTCCTTGCTTCCTCCTTGTTGGCATGAGTACCTCGAACCGGATCATCAAGCCCGGTTATGAGTGTTATCAACCAGTAGTAGCGGCTCGACAGCTTGGTCTCGGACAGGTGCCTCCACACTTCTTCCTACACCACCTGACAGCAAGTAGAGCCGAACTGCCTGACATCCTCACTGCCCAGAGGTGCTATACCTTCTTTGATGCTTTGGCCATACCAATTCCCCATGACCTCCGTTTCTCCTTCACCACCGATGGTTTTGAAACTTGGTGGTCCATGTGGAAGACCCACGTCTTCAGGAGGGCCCTAGGACCGCTGCTGAAGGAGCTTGACGCCGAATATGATCCCCCTGCAGACCAGGTACTGTCACTCAAGCATTTCTTGTAACTGCCTTATGGCGATTGTCTGTGACCTGACTTTTTCTCCTAGCAGCAACAGGATGGCCCGGCTCCCACACAAGCCGATGGTTCCCCTTTCGTGTTTCTTCCTCCGGCACCAGTGGTTCTCTTCTGTCAGAGCTCGCCATCCCTGAAGAAAGTCATAATGCAGAGTCAGCCGATTTCACCGAAATCGGCTCCCGAGAGCAAAGCATCTTCGGGGCCGGTTGCCCCCGAGCCTCAACTCAGGCGAGGACGGCGGTGAGGAAGGTAGCGGCCAGGAAAACCCTGAAGCGTAAAGCTCCGGCCCAGGAAAGCTTGCGTGTAAGCTGGTTCAGACCCTGTAGGCGCTTGTCCGTTTTCAAAAAATTTGTTTATAACACGCTTGTATTCTTTCCTACAGGCCTCCACTGAAGGATCCTCCAGCGGGACCGAAGAAACCAGCCAGGGAGGCTCGAGTTCAGGTGATTCCGAGAGGTCCACTACCCAGAGCCAGACGGCTTCGCCAGCGCCGGCTTCCAAGAAAAGGTCGATCACTGAACCCCTTGCTCCCCAGGCCCCGACCAGATCGGGGTTACGCACGAAGCACCGCTGTGTCAAAAGGGCTCGTAAGAACCCACAAGCCTCTTCATCAAGCCAGGAGGTCTCAAATGTAATTATCTTCTTGGCCACGCTTTCATACTGTCCCGTTATCATTTGGATTCGGCTAATCACTCCCCCCTGCAGGCTGCGGAAATTTCTAGCGGAGATGTTGAGGAGGTACCGAGGCCGTCCGCTACTCTGGATCTAGCTACCTCGACGATAGCGGCTGCCCAAGTGGCTGACCCACCCGAGTCCACAGAGAAGCCGATGGTTACGGCATCGGCTGTTCCTCCTTCCTTGGGAGAGGTATGTTTCCCTTCTTTGGCTCCATCAATTCCCCCATTGCCTGCTAAACTCACTTTGTTTACCCTATAGGGTTGTGATCTGTCGAGCTTGCTTATGTTCGACCCAGAATCCATCGAACCAGCTTCTTCCAAGGCAAGTGGAGAGCCGAACCCTAGTACGGTCCGTGGCCCACTCCAACGTCTCAAAGACTTGCTTTCTGCCTCAACTGAGACTCTGATTGAAAATTCCGAGGAAGCCAAAGGCATCTTCGAGGATATCCGGCCTCATCTCCCTATGACCCTGCAAGTTAAGCTCTGGCCCGCTGTTACCTTGTCGGCCTTCAAGTCAAGGGTGGAAACGGCTCGCCAAAGGATTACTCTTCGCCACTCCCAACTTCCGCTGAGAGCCGACATTGCCGAAAAGTGTCGACGGCTCAATGAGAAGAAGGCTGCTCTGGACGCCAAGACGGACACTTCTGCCACTCGCGCCGAACTCGAGACCCTGCGCAAGGAGCTGGAGAATCTTGAAGAGAAGGTAAGGGTGACCAAACAGCTCATCCAAGACAAGGAAGCCCTTGTTGCCCGTTCTCAGGACGAAGCAAGAGGCCTCACAGCCGATCTGAAGACCGATCTGGCTGAAATCCGTACCCGAGCAATCAGCTGGTGACGGGTAAGGACGAGGATGACCAGGCTGAGGTTGCTGAGGCAGATCGCATCCGTGTTGACGCCGTCCTTGCCCTCGGCGTGTTTCTTCAGTAGGGCCGTCAGAGACAGATAATGTTTCGCCAGACTGGGTCTTGCTGCACTTGCTGCACTTGTGCTTGCTAATACTTGCTAATAATTTTTATTTTTTATTTTTTACTAGCCGATGTCTTTCCATCGGCTCCTGACATTTCCTCACCTATGCGTCTGTTTGCTGGTCATATGCCTCCCCCGAGCCGATTCTGCCAGGTGACTGCAGATATTGGCTTTGCATTATACCAAAGGGCTGTACTCGTACTCCGGCTCCGTTGGGATTCGTGTAGCCGACGTGGCTGCTGTTCGTTAGATCACCATTGAACCCAAGCAGATCGTGTGGTGAGACTAACCTTGGTCGACTCGCTAGATCAAAGCGCTCCATGAAGGTTTCGTAATATTCCTCGTGTAATCCTGGAGCACTAGGCCCTGTCGGGAGAACGGGCCTCGTGTTCGTACCAGCCGATGTATCATTTGTGCTTGGGTACCCCTTCAATAGAGCGATCATCTTACTCTTGAGCTGTGGATCCACCTTGATCATCACTAGGACTTGGTGGCACCTTGGTCCCATCATGTTTCCTTCTGAGCTCCTTGGGCAGATCCCCATGCTTCAGCGACCTGGTGCGCTCCTCTGACGGGGTGGAGAGATCTATCCCATCGAGTACGCCTTCAGGCGTGGAACCCCTCCACCTGACGCCATGGGAGTGGGTTCGGTGGGAAGAGCCGATGAGTTCGGCTTCGAGGATGGCTTTGATCTCATCGCACGTGACTGGCGTGCCGCCCGCCATCTCAGATGTAGATGGCGATGTGGTTGATGTAGACGATTATGGTCCCACCGGGCGTGCCAGAATGTGTTGACTGCCAAAACCCACCGGCGGGCAGCGGCCTTGTCAACACCGTAGAGCCGGGAAGAGCCTAGAGATGCGGCTGGCGGAGACCCCTCCGAGCGACGGCCCGCAATGCTCTTCTGGTCACACGCGGCGATGCGAAGTGCAAGGGCGTGCCACCTGACCTATACCTGGTTGATGGCGTGTATTTCACACGTTCGTTGGGCAACCCCAAGAGGAAGGTATGATGCGCACAGCAGCAAGTTTTCCCTCAGAAAGAAACCAAGGTTTATCGAACCAGGAGGAGCCAAGAAGCACGTTGAAGGTTGATGGCGGCGGGATGTAGTGCGGCGCAACACCGGAGATTCCGGCGCCAACGTGGAACCTGCACAACACAACCAAGCTACTTTGCCCCAACGAAACGAGTGAGGTTGTCAATCTCACCGGCTTGCTGTAACAAAGGATTAACCGTATTGTGTGGAAGATGATTGTTTGCGGAGAAAACGAGTAGAAACAAGTATTGCGAGTAGATTGTATTTCAGTAAAGAGAATTGGACCGGGGTCCACAGTTCACTAGAGGTGTCTCTCCCATAAGACGAACAGCATGTTGGGTGAACAAATTACGGTTGGGCAATTGACAAATAAAGAGAGCATGACCATGCACATACATATCATGATGAGTATAGTGAGATTTAATTGGGCATTACGACAAAGTACATAGACCGCCATCCAACTGCATCTATGCCTAAAAAGTCCACCTTCGAGGTTATCATCCGAACCCCCTCCGGTATTAAGTTGCTAAGCAACGAGACAATTGCATTAAGTATGGTGCGTAATGTAATCAACAACTACATCCTTAGACATAGCATCAATGTTTTATCCCTAGTGGCAACAACACAACACAACCTTAGAACTTTACGTCACTCGTCCCGGTGTCAATGCGGGCATGAACCCACTATCGAGCATAAGTACTCCCTCTTGGAGTTAAAAGCATCTACTTGGCCAGAGCATCTACTAATAACGGAGAGCATGCAAGATCATAAACAACACATAAGCATAACTTTGATAATCAACATAACAAGTATTCTCTATTCATCGGATCCCAACAAACGCAACATATAGAATTACATATAGATGATCTTGATCATGATAGGCAGCTCACAAGATCCGACAATGATAGCACAATGGGGAGAAGACAACCATCTAGCTACTGCTATGGACCCATAGTCCAGGGGTAGACTACTCACTCATCACTCCGGAGGCGACCATGGCGGCGTAGAGTCCTCCGGGAGATGAATCCCCTCTCCGGCGGGGTGCCGGAGGCGATCTCCAGGATCCCCCGAGATGGGATCGGCGGCGACGGCGTCTCAGTAATGTTTTCCGTATCGTGGCTCTCGGTGCTGGGGGTTTCGTCACGGAGGCTATTTGTAGGCGGAAGGGCAAGTCAAGAGGCGGCACAGGGGGCCCACACCACGGGCCGGCGCGGCCAAGGGGGCCGCGCCGCCCTAGGGTTTGGCGCCCCTGTGGCCCCTCTTCGTCTCTCCTTCGGACTTCCGGAAGCTTCGTGAGAAAATAGGCCTCCGGGCTTTTATTTCGTCCAATTCCGAGAATATTTCTTTACTAGGATTTCCGAAACCAAAAACAGCGAGAAAACGAGCAAGCGGCACTTCGGCATCTTGTTAATAGGTTAGTTCCGAGAAAATGCACGAATATGATATAAAGTGTGCATAAAACATGTAGATAACATCAATAATGTGGCATGGAACACAAGAAATTATCGATACGTTGGAGACGTATCAGCATCCCCAGTTAGTCGTAGCAAGGTGATGGAGGATGACCTCGCTTGAGTGACATGCCATCATAAACTTGATCATACTATTTGTAAAGCATATGTAGAGAATGCATCGATCGGCTCTCGGGTTATCCTGTGAATCGGCTCAAAGAGCCGATCCACCCATGATTCGTACGGGGTGCACGAATACTTGGTGGTCCTGCTTGATCAAGATAAAGCTAATGAGATCTACGACGATTTAGGGTTTTCACCGCATAATCGGATCATCCTACTCCGGAGTTGGGCCTCGCGGCCACGCACGGTGCTCGTAAGCCGATCCTAAACAAGGCCTAAAAACCAACATGAAGTTGATCCTCGGAACATCCTGTTTAGGACTTGCGAACGCCACCCTACGTGCCACTGGATCCTCCCCCCTTTGTAAAGCCTAACTATTGCAGATATTAAACTAATCCTTGTCCAAAACTCGAAACAATTAATTCAACAGATAATGGACTCCTCTTTTAATGCTTTAAGCATTCAACAACAATTAATTCTTTTCTCATTAGAGATTTGAGGATGTTTGTCCAAAACTGAAACTTCCACCATGGAACATGGCTTTAGTTAGCGGCCCAATGTTCTTCTCTCACAATATGCATGCTCAAACCATTCAACTCAGTGTAGATCGCCCTTACTTCAGACAAGACGAACATGCATAGCAACTCACATGAAATTCAACAATGAGTTGATGGCGTTCCCCGATAAACATGGTTATCGCACAACAAGCAACTTAATAAGAGATAAAGTGCATAATTACATATTCAATACCACAATAGTTTTTAAGCTATTTGTCCCATGAGCTATATATTGCAAAGGTGAATGATGGAATTTTAAAGGTAGCACTCAAGCAATTTACTTTGGAATGGCTGGAAAATACCATGTAGTAGGTAGGTATGGTGGACACAAATGGCATAGTGGTTGGCTCAAGTATTTTGGATGCATGAGAAGTATTCCCTCTCGATACAAGGTTTAGGCTAGCAAGGTTATTTGAGGCAAACACAAGGATGAACTAGTACAGCAAAACTCACATAAAAGACATATTGAAAGCATTATAATACTCTATACCGTCTTCCTTGTTGTTCAAACTCAAAACTAGAAATTATCTAGACCTTAGAGAAACCAAATATGCAAACCAAATTTTAGCATGCTCTATGTATTTCTTCATTAATGGGTGCAAAGCATATGATGCAAGAGCTTAAACATGAGCACAACAATTGCCAAGTATCACATTACCCAAAACATTTATAGCAATTACTACATGTATCATTTTCCAATTCCAACCATATAACAATTTAACGAAGGAGAAACTTCGCCATGAATACTATGAGTAGAAACCAAGGACATATTTGTCCATATGCTACAGCGGAGTGTGTATCTCTCCCATAAAGTGAATGCTAGGATCCATTTTATTCAAACAAAACAAAAACAAAAACAAACCGACGCTCCAAGAAAAAGCACATAAGATGTGGCCGAATAAAAATGTAGTTTCAGGGGAGGAACCTGATAATTTGTTGATAAAGAAGGGGATGCCTTGGGCATCCCCAAGCTTAGACGCTTGAGTCTTCTTGATATATGCAGGGGTGAACCACCGGGTGCATCCCCAAGCTTAGAGCTTTAACTCTCCTTGATCATGTTGCATCATACTCCTCTCTTGATCCTTGAAAACTTCCTCCACACCAAACTCGAAACAACTCATTAGAGGGTTAGTGCACAATATAAATTGACATATTCAGAGGTGACACACTCATTCTTAACACTTCTGGACATTGCATAATGCTACTGGACATTAGTGGATCAAAGAAATTCATCCAACATAGCGAAAGAGGCAATGCGAAATAAAAGGCAGAATCTGTCAAAACAGAACAGTTCGTATTGACGAATTTTAAAATGGCACCAGACTTGCTCAAATGAAAATGCTCAAATTGAATGAAAGTTGCGTACATATCTGAGGATCATGCACGTAAATTGGCATAATTTTCTGAGCTTCCTGCAGGGCAGTGGGCTCAGATTCGTGACAGCAAAGAAATCTGGAACTGCGCAGTAATCCAAATCTAGTACTTACTTTTCTATCAACGGCTTAACTTGGCACAACAAAACTCAAAACTAAGATAAGGAGAGGTTGCTACAGTAGTAAACAACTTCCAAGACACAAAATAAAAACAAAGTACTGTAGGTAAAAACATGGGTTGTCTCCCATAAGCGCTTTTCTTTAACGCCTTTCAGCTAGGCGCGGAAAGTGTGTATCAAGTAACATCGAGAGATGAAGCATCAACATCATAATTTGTTCTAATGATAGAATCATAAGGTACCTTCATTCTCTTTCTAGGGAAGTGTTCCATACCTTTCTTGAGAGGAAATTGATATTTCATATTTCCTTCCCTCATATCAATAATAGCACCAACAGTTCGAAGAAAAGGTCTTTCCAATATAATTGGACAAGATGCATTGCATTCAATATCCAAGACAACAAAATCAACGGGAACAAGGTTATTGTTAACGGTAATGCGAACATTATCAACTTTACCCAAAGGTTTCTTTGTAGAATGATCAGCAAGATTAACATCCAAATAACAATTTTTCAGTGGTGGCAAGTCAAGCATATTATAAATTTTCTTCGGCATAACAGAAATACTTGCACCAAGATCACATAAGGCATTACAATCAAAATCTTTAACCTTCATCTTAATGATGGGTTCCCAGCCATCTTCTAGCTTTTTAGGAATAGAGGCTTCGCGCTCTAGTTTCTCTTCTCTAGCTTTTATGAGAGCATTTGTAATATGATGCGTGAAAGCCAAATTTATAGCACTAGCATTAGGACTTTTAGCAAGTTTTTGCAAGAACTTTATAACTTCAGAGATGTGGCAATCATCAAAATTCAAACCATTATAATCTAAAGCAATGGGATCATCATCCCCAATGTTGGAAAAAATTTCAGCAGCTTTATCGCAGGCAGTTTCAGCAGTTTTAGCATTAGAAGTGGAAACATTGCTAACACCAATTCTTTTATTAGTATGAGTAGGAGGTGCAGCAACATGTGTAGCATTAGCATTACTAGTGGTGGTAATAGTCCAAACTTTAGCTATATTCTTCTCTTTAGCTAGTTTTTCATTTTCTTCTCTATCCCACCTAGCACGCGAGTTCAGCCATTAATCTTATATTCTCATTAATTCTAACTTGGATGGCATTTGCTGTAGTAACAATTTTATTTTCAATATCCCTATTAGGCATAACTTTCGATTTCAAAAGATCAACATCAGAAGCAAGACTATCAACTCTAGAAACAAGAATATCAATTTTATTGAGCTTCTCCTCAACAGATTTGTTAAAGGCAGTTTGTGTACTAATAAATTCTTTAAGCATGGCTTCAAGTCCAGGGGGTGAATTCCTATTATTGTTGTAAGAATTCCCATAAGAATTAGCATAACCGTTACCATTATTATAAGGATATGGCCTATAGTTATTACTAGAATTGTTCCGATAAGCATTGTTGTTGAAATTATTATTTTTAATGAAGTTTACATCAACATGTTCTTCTTGTGCAACCAATGAAGCTAATGGAACATTATTAGGATCAACATTAGTCCTATCATTCGCAAGCATAGACATAATAGCATCAATCTTATCACTCAAGGAAGAGGATTCTTCAACAGAATTTACCTTCTTACCTTGTGGGGCTCTTTCCGTGTGCCATTCAGAGTAGTTGATCATCATATTATCAAGAAGCTTTGTTGCTTCACCAAGAGTGATGGACATAAAGGTACCTCCAGCAGCTGAATCCAATAAATTCCGCGAAGAAAAATTTAGTCCTGCATAGAAGGTTTGGATGATCATCCAAGTAGTCGATCCATGGGTTGGGCAATTTTTAACCAGAGATTTCATTCTTTCCCAAGCTTGAGCAACATGTTCAGTATCTAATTGTTTAAAATTCATTATGCTACTCCTCAAAGATATAATTTTAGCAGGGGGATAATATCTACCAATAAAAGCATCCTTGCATTTAGTCCATGAATCAATACTATTCTTAGGCAGAGATAGCAACCAATCTTTAGCTCTTCCTCTTAATGAGAAAGGGAACAATTTTAGTTTAATAATATCACCATCTACATCTTTATATTTTTGCATTTCACATAGTTCAACAAAATTATTAAGATGGGCAGCAGCATCATCGGAACTAATTCCGGAAAATTGATCTTTCATGACAAGATTCGAGTAAAGCGAGGTTTAATTTCAAAGAATTCTGCTGTAGTAGCAGGTGGAGCAATAGGTGTGCATAAGAAATCATTATTATTTGTGGTTGTGAAGTCACACAACTTAGTATTTTCAGCGTTGGCCATTTTAGCAATAGTAAATAAAGCAAACTAGATAAAGTAAATGCAAGTAAACTAATTTTTTTGTGTTTTCGATATAGCAAACAAGATAGCAAATAAAGTAAAGCTAGCAACTAATTTTTTTGTGTTTTGATATAAGTGCAGCAAACAAAGTAGTAAATAAAATAAAGCAAGACAAAAACAAAGTAAAGAGATTGAGAAGTGGAGACTCCCCTTGCGGCGTGTCTTGATCTCCCCGGCAACGGCGCCGGAAAAAGAGCTTGATGGCGTGTATTTCACACGTTCGTTGGGCAACCCCAAGAGGAAGGTATGATGCGCACAGCGAGCAAGTTTTCCCTCGGAAAGAAACCAAGGTTTATCGAACCAGGAGGAGCCAAGAAGCACGTTGAAGGTTGATGGCGGCGGGATGTAGTGCGGCGCAACACCGGAGATTCCGGCGCCAACGTGGAACCTGCACAACACAACCAAGCTACTTTGCCCCAACGAAACGAGTGAGGTTGTCAATCTCACCGGCTTGCTCGTAACAAAGGATTAACCGTATTGTGTGGAAGATGATTGTTTGCAGAGAAAACAGTAGAAACAAGTATTGCAGTAGATTGTATTTCGAGTAAAGAGAATTGGACCGGGGTCCACAGTTCACTAGAGGTGTCTCTCCCATAAGACGAACAGCATGTTGGGTGAACAAATTACAGTTGGGCAATTGACAAATAAAGAGAGCATGACCATGCACATACATATCATGATGAGTATAGTGAGATTTAATTGGGCATTACGACAAAGTACATAGACCGCCATCCAACTGCATCTATGCCTAAAAAGTCCACCTTCGAGTTATCATCCGAACCCCCTCCGGTATTAAGTTGCTAAGCAACGGACAATTGCATTAAGTATGGTGCGTAATGTAATCAACAACTACATCCTTAGACATAGCATCAATGTTTTATCCCTAGTGGCAACGAGCACAACACAACCTTAGAACTTTCTCGTCACTGTCCCGAGTGTCAATGCGGGCATGAACCCACTATCGAGCATAAGTACTCCCTCTTGGAGTTAAAAGCATCTACTTGGCCAGAGCATCTACTAATAACGGAGAGCATGCAAGATCATAAACAACACATAAGCATAACTTTGATAATCAACATAACAAGTATTCTCTATTCATCGGATCCCAACAAACGCAACATATAGAATTACATATAGATGATCTTGATCATGATAGGCAGCTCACAAGATCCGACAATGATAGCACAATGGGGAGAAGACAACCATCTAGCTACTGCTATGGACCCATAGTCCAGGGGTAGACTACTCACTCATCACTCCGGAGGCGACCATGGCGGCGTAGAGTCCTCCGGGAGATGAATCCCCTCTCCGGCAGGGTGCCGGAGGCGATCTCCAGGATCCCCCGAGATGGGATCGGCGGCGACGGCGTCTCAGTAATGTTTTCCGTATCGTGGCTCTCGGTGCTGGGGGGTTCGTCACGGAGGCTATTTGTAGGCGGAAGGGCAAGTCAAGAGGCGGCACGGGGGCCCACACCACAGGCCGGCGCGGCCAAGGGGGGCCGCGCCGCCCTAGGGTTTGGCGCCCCGTGGCCCCTCTTCGTCTCTCCTTCGGACTTCCGGAAGCTTCGTGAGAAAATAGGCCTCCGGGCTTTTATTTCGTCCAATTCCGAGAATATTTCTTTACTAGGATTTCTGAAACCAAAAACAGCAGAAAACAGACAATCGGCACTTCGGCATCTTGTTAATAGGTTAGTTCCGGAAAATGCACGAATATGATATAAAGTGTGCATAAAACATGTAGATAACATCAATAATGTGGCATGGAACACAAGAAATTATCGATACGTTGGAGACGTATCACCGGTCGAGAAGGTGATGGGGATGCCTCGCTTAGTTTCCTGCAGGGCATACATGTAAACATTAAATACGAGCCTCGATCGGCTCTCGGGTTATCTCGTGAATCGGCTCAAAGAGCCGATCCACCCATGATTCGTACGGGGTGCACGAATACTTGGTGGTCCTGCTTGATCAAGATAAAGCTAATGAGATCTACGACGATTTAGGGTTTTCACCGCATAATCGGATCATCCTACTCCAGGGTTGGGCCTCGCGGCCACGCACGGTGCTCGTAAGCCGATCCTAAACAAGGCCTAAAAACCAACATGAAGTTGATCCTCGGAACATCCTGTTTAGGACTTGCGAACGCCACCCTACGTGCCACTGGATCCTCCCCCTTTGTAAAGCCTAACTATTGCGGATATTAAACTAATCCTTGTAGAACAAGGAGCAATCGTAACGGATCAGATCTACTAAATAATGATCAAGCGGGGTGCCGCCCCACACCCGAGATAGGTGTGAGGGCGGCTAGATATGCAAGGGTTGCACTACGTAAGCATGCTTAAACGAAGAACAATGCTAACCCTAACACATCTATGATAACTACGTTGCTCGCCATCAAAAGCGCTTCGAGTACGAGCAACGCATGAACAACGTGGGGCTTGTGCTGCCTAGATCGCAAGATGCGATCTAGGCAGCATGTCGCTTACCCGATAGAAACCCTCGAGACGAAGGAGTTGGCGATGCGCCGAGATTGGTTTGTTTTGGGTTGAACGTGAGTTGTTGTTTATTCCATAAACCCTAGGTACATATTTATAGTCCAGGGGACTTTCTAATGTGGGCGTGCACCAAACCGTGCACGAGTAAGATTCTACCTCTAAACTAAAATACGATCTAATATGTTACAGATACACGGGCAATTAAGCCCAACTTGGTATAAAAGGCCGATTCACAAACTTCTTCTATATATATTTCTTCACGTCCATCTCGATCGCGGCCCACCTCTGACTTGGTCAAATTCTGGTGATAACAATGAGGGATGCTCAAGAGGGGAGGATCAAGTTCAACAGAGAGAACGACGCCCTGACAAAAGCCCTCGGGAATCCTGAACACGGAGGACGTGTACGAGGCATGGGGCCCATTCCGTGGAAAATAGGGTTCCCCCAGAACGATGACCCGTACGGTTACGAAGCCGTAAGAGAAAGATGGATCGGGAAGCAGATGTTGTGGCGCGGTTGGCATCGGAAATGGATGTCATGAAGAAAACCGTGAGTGTACTAGTAGCCGAAAGAGATGCAGCTCGGGCGCAGCATGAAGATCATCCATTGGATCTCGGAAGCGGCCAGCAGCGGAGAAGCAGCGTGGCTTCCACGGAGGCCCCACCGGCTGGTGAACCAACGATCGAAATTACTGCACCGGAGCCTCTGGTGGTCGAAATTACTGCACCGGAGCCTCCTCGCTACCCCGTGGACGATATAAAGGAGATGAAAGCATGTCATCTGTATTATCCTATCGGGAACATGTCCATGAAGGTAGCCATCGGCAGTGCTTTACCACCGGAGCACTCCACCACAACAACCCCATTCAAGATGGCTATGCTCGTGTCACGGTGGAGGACATAGTCCAAGGGTTTGAGGACCTGGACATTGACATTGCTACACCCGAAGGGGCGACAAGACTTGGAGATGTCAAGCGCCAGTTCATTCTATGGCGAAGAAGTTTATCAAGTTTCCGGGCGAGGCGCCAACAAGTCCACCCCCTACGGTGGTGGTGGTGGCGGCGGTGGCGGTGGTGGTGGTGGTGCTTCACCTACAACTCCTTCACGAGGGCCGACGCCGCCCCCAATTCACCTCCGGCGGGTAAGCAGCCGCCGCCCCTAGTCCGCCCCGGGCGGGTAAGCGCACGCCGCCCCCAATCCACCTCCGGCGAAGAAGCGAAGCAGCAGTCCTGGATTATTAACCCGGACCCTTACGTACCTAAGAAAACAAAGGTACCGGAGGTATCACTGAAGCCTCTCCCCACGAGGCCTTGGGAATGTAGTGCCGAGGAAGTCGAGGCGGGCGCGGCTGCTGATTTAGAGAAATGGAAGGCGAGCTGCAAGAAGAAAATAGAGGGCGAGCCCAAGCCAGTATTTACTGATGAGCAAAAGAAGTGGGCTAAGTCATTTTTGAACACACCGTCCCAAGCCGCAAAGAATCTACCTGACGACTATGCACGTGAACTTCGTAGGCAAGCACTCGCGTTCAAGAGGAACCAAGAGTTGGCGGAGAAGCAGGAGAAGAAAGCCTTGGAGGAGGCCGAGAAAAAATTAGAAAGGGGGAAAGAAGTTGCCCAGCTCGGGGAACAAAGTAAACAATCGATCGCCCCGCTCATAGTGCAAGCCGACGGTCCGGATGCCCCCAATATCATAGCAGCTGCGGCAACACATGGATTGACTGTAACGAGTGCCAGAGAACAAGCGGCCACCTTAGGTATCACTCTTCGTGCACTGTTAGGCCTTGATGAGGCGCCAATGAAGGACGTAGTATTTACATATGTGAAGAATGGCCCTCTCGTCGAGCCTGCGCGAGAAGAGGATCTATCTCGACAAATGAAAGGTCTCGCTAAATTGGTACAAGAGTTACATAAAACTTAAAAACGCCAAAGACTATATTTATGCGGAAGTTAGAGCTGAGCATCACTTCAAACATTACTATATAACAATTCATCGAGTGAATTGTTCCAGCTGTTCAATCTGCGCGACCTCGACAAATCTATCATCAGTTGCTACGTTCGTAAGTGATTTATTAATTTCTACCCCATCTCGTTCATTGCCTGCACTATATATTGTCCTAACTATCTTGTTGTGTACGCTATTATGCGGAATGAAGAAGCGGGAAATGCAAATAAGGAACATCCATGATGTTGGGTTCATTGACCCACACATCGTTAATTCATATGTGTTAGAACACCACCCCGCCGACGTGGAGGAAGACCTGTGGCGGTTTCTTAGAAAACAGGAACTCAAAAGTGATATTCTATTTCCTTACCATTTTGGGTGAGTGTTTCGTCTTGAGCACATTCTCTTTTGTTTACTCCATGCATGGTATGTGGCTAATCGATGAGTTATATATGCATGATCGTGCATGTATCGTGTCCGCAGGTTCCACTCGGATTCCGATGGTAATTCAATTTCACACCTCCACAGTTCTCGTCCACGACTCTCTGAATATGGATGCGGCGCTTTGGACCGACATGAGAAAAATGATGCAAAAGCAATTGTTTTCATTCATTTGCGCTCTATATCGATCGGCCTATTTCGTTCATCATTTCCTAATATCAAGTAACTAATTAATAACTCTCTTGTTCATTTAATTTTCTTTGCCTCGTAGGGTTTGGAGACGGTTCGTAGATGAAAAGGTCGGTGAATTCAAAAAAGAGCTACATTTTAAAAGGGCAGTGCGGACGACTGGGGATATTCAGCCACCGGGGACCAATCTATGTGGATACTATGTTTGTGAGAGGATCCGGAGATACACCAATGAGCGAGACCAGTCGGATGAGATCAACATCAAGAGGAATAACCTCCGGAAGACGCTTAGTCCGAAGCTCGCTTCCGACCACTTCGAGAGGAACTAGCCTGGATGGTTCGCGAGGGAAGTCATCGATCCTACAGGACAACACTACGTAGAGGACGTAGAACTATACATGCATTAAATTATGTATGGAAACTTGTTCAAACTTGTATATGGTCATCCCATGATATTGAATATATATTGTATATTCCTCTTGAATTATTTTTGGTTCTAATTTCAAATTTGTTTGAAATTGTACATTCATAAGCATGCATGTATGTAGTACCGTAGAATATGTGAAACTCCTTCAAAATTACAAATAAAGCACAAAAGAAATAAAACAATACAAATTAAACAGAAAACAGGTTTAGGGGGGCAGGTTTAGGGGGGGGGGGGGGCTAAAACCCTAAACCTGCGGCGGCCTTTAGTCGCGGTCGGCCAGAAGAACCGCGACTAAAGGGCCTCCGCCCCGACGGTCGCCTGGCACCCACGTGGACGGGCCTTTAGTCGCGGTTCGTAAGGAACCGCGACTAAAGGGGGGGGGGGCCTTTAGTCGCGCTACTTTGGTCGCGGTTGAGAAACCGCGACTAATGGCAGTTGCGAACCGCGACCAAAGGCCCTTTTTCCACCAGTGATTGTTACCATACATGTATAAGTGCAGATCAGGAACCGGCTCAAACCAACCAGACACAATTTCCATAGAGTTTCCTATGCCCGGCGATGAAAAAGATGTTCCTGTGAAGGCGGGCGAGAGTAAAAAGAGAAAGTGCGCTGAAAAGATTCCTATGGTTCCAGTTGACAGCCCAGCTATGTGCACAAAAAGTAAATTTTCAAGCCCTGCGAGCCCCGCAATGAATACAAGAAGCAAAAGAAGGCTCAGCTTGTGATTCTTAGATGGTTTCTTTTGATGTAATTGTTATTTTGGAGGTTCTTTTGTGCTGTTTGGGTCATGCATATAGATTTGACCTCATGCATGTGTGACCTCGTATGCGAACTACTGATGCATCTGAACTACTACTTATGTGGGAACATTGTGAACTAGTACTACTTTTGCGCTATTCTGGTAGTTTGTACATGTTGTGGTGCATTTTGCACACACATATAGATAACATGAACTGCCCCCAAATTGCGTTGCTCTAGCACCCCACGAACTGATCTGGAAAACCCAAATTTGTAGCACAAATCCACACTGTACAAAAGCATGAAGCAAATGTAGTCTGACAAATCAGGACATCAATTCCTTGCTAAATAAATTGGTTACTACTCACTGACATCAACAAACAGAAACCAAGAACACCTACATTCCAAGCAGAAAATGGGCCTACGTTTGTACCTCGTGTGGTGATGCGAGCTTTGGATGTCGAGCAGGCGCCAGACAGCGCCGCCTCCTGCCGTCGCGCCAGGTAACTACCACTTCCTGCCGACGAGCTTAGCTACCACCGTTATGAAGAGCATGTTGGTTGCTCCGGTTGCTAGATGGTGGTGGGCATTTGCCGTGATGGAATTGAGCAAGAGCATGGGAGCAGCAGCCAACCTTGAGGAGGTTGGAGGCCTAGGGTCGACTCGCTTGGACGGGAATGCATGTGTTTGCCTCTTCCCAGCCGATCGCGTCGTGATTTGAAGGGAGATGCGGGATAATAGCATGCGAATAAAACAGGATTGGGCACCACACGCCGATATGAATGCAAATTGAATGGAAGATCTAGCTGCTATTGTAATACATAATGTCATGCAGTTAGCTTTGCGTCACTTTTTCCTTATAAAAAGGCAGAACTTTTTTTACATCACGTTTGCAATGTAAATGGGATTGTAGAGTTTTGCTATGGCATCATTTTCAAAAGTGTGCTCTGCATGCAACGGCGTTAGTGGCTGCCATTGGAAAACCGTGCTCTTGATATGAGATTTCATGTTCTATTTAGCAGATCAAAAAACAAGGGTGGTCATGCCCAATTTTTCTTGTCTAAATTCTGTGATCAACGGATGGGGTCTCAGATGGTCATATGTAACCACGACCTATTGCTGATGATATTGTGATGTATACAGATTTATTTTGTCATATTATATACTAGGGGTAAACTGGTCTTTTCATGTCTCTCCTTAACACCGTTGGTGAGTAAAATGCACTTGAGTGTCACTGGAGGGAAAAAGTTAAGGCAAGATGTCATATAGGGAAGAAAAAGTTGTCTAGTGTCAAATAAGGAAACACATTTTAAGGGAGTGTCATATAAGGAATTTTCTCTATTAAGAACTAGTTGAATGCCCGTGCTTCGCCACGGAATGACAAACTTAGACATAAATATATTAATTGTAATTTGCAATGTATATGTTAGTACATGCAACTTATGACTATCACATGATAAATATCATCTAGTGAGCCTCCTTGGATGAACGCAAACGAAGAGAAAAACACTTACGAACATTCACATTCTATTAAGACATGGCAGAATAGCCGGTTATAGTAGACAATATCTTAATCATCTTTAAACATTACTAAAAGTACGTATACCTGTTTCACAAAACAAAGCTTGCATTGGTTCATGGAATATTCTCCCGAGGAAGATTGTTAAAACTAAATAGGAACATGTTGTCAACACAAATACATTCACTTACAAACATACACTTACATACAAATTCACATCCATCGGTGCACATTTCCAACACTGTGGGACATAAACTATCCCACTTATCTTCCTACTTCCACATCACAACTGCTCCAAACTGTAGTGGCCTCTAACTCCATCATGTGGTCACGTTCTTTCTTTCTATTTCCATCATACCTGCCACGTTTCTTATGCTAGTTAAGACATCATGATATATGGGTGGGCAAAATAAGGCAACTCATACTTCATTTGACAATGAAATATGTAAGAGGAAAAAACAACACACAAAGTTTCCTGCCATATAGAAATTGTACTAAACCGAAGAATTTAACATCTTCACATGCTAAATATTCATCCTAGCTCAGGTCATTTATTAATCAAGTTAAACTTGATGTGAAAATCACCATCTATGGTGAATAGTTATGTCAATAGTTCACCATGATCGGTGACCTACATAAGCTAGCTTAACATTATAGATACTCCATCTGTCCCAAAATAAATTGCTCAACATTTTTAAGATATGGATGTATCTACGCACTAAAACATGTCTAGATACAACCGTATCTAGACAAATTTGAGCAAGTTATCTTGGGATGGAGGGAGTATAAAATTCTGGTGGTATGAGTGACACTGGTGGAAAAAGGGCCTTTGGTCGCAGTTCGCAACTGCCATTAGTCGCGGTTGCGCAACCGCGACCAAATAGGCGCGACTAAAGCCCCCCCCCCCCCTTTAGTCGCGGTTGCTTACGAACCGCGACTAAAGGCCCGTCCACGTGGGCGCCAGGCGACCGTCGGGGCGGAGGCCCTTTAGTCGCGGTTCTTCTGGCAGACCGCGACTAAAGGCCGCCGCAGGTTTAGGGTTTTAGGCCCCCCCTGCCCCCCCCCCCTAAACCTGTTTTCTGTTTAATTTGTATTGTTTTATTTCTTTTGTGCTTTATTGTAATTTTGAAGGAGTTTCACATATTCTACATACATGCATGCATGCATATGAATGTACAATTTCAAACAAATTTGAAATTAGAACCAAAAAGAATTCAAGAGGAATATACAATATATATTCAATATCATCGGATGACCATATACAAGTTTGAACAAGTTTCCATACATAATTTAATGCATGTATAGTTCTACGTTCTCGTAATGGTGTTCTCCTTTAGGATCGAGGACTTCCCTCCTGAACCATCCAGCTAGTTCCTCTTGAAGTGGTCGGAAGCGAGCTTCGGACTAAGCATCATCCGGTGGTTATTCCTCCGAGCATTGGTATCACTCGGAACGCGCTCAGAGGTGTATCTCCGGATCATCTCACAGACATAGTATCCACATAGATTGGTCCCCGGTGGCTGAATATCGCCACCATTCTTAGCCTTTGACCGCATGAAATGTAGCTCTTTTTTGAATTCACCGACCTTTGTATCTGAGAACCGTCTCCAAACCCTACGAGGAAAAGAAAATTAAATGAACAAGAGAGTTATTAGTTAATTACTTGAAGCTTAATTAGGAAATGAACGAAATAGGCCGATCGATATAGAGCGCAAATGAATGAAAACAATTACTTTTGAATCATTTTTCTCATGTCGGCCCAAGTCGCCGCATCCATATTCAGAGAGTCGTGGATGAGACATTCTGATTTGTCAATTTTAATTACTACCAGAATCCAGTGGAACCTGCGGACAAAATACATGCACAGTACGTCATGCATAACTCATCGATTAGCCGGCCACATACCATGCATGGAGAAAACAAAAGAGAATGTGCTCAAGACATAAACACTCACCCAAAATGGTAAGGAAATATAATATCACTTTTGAGTTGCTGCTTTGTAAGAAACTGCCACAGGTCTGCCTCCACGTCGGTGGGGTGATGCTGTAACGTATATCCATTAACGATGTGTGGGTCAATGAACCCAACATCATGGATGTTCCTTACTCTGCATTCCTTAATCTTCAATCTGCATATATAATAGCGGACACAACAATATAGTTAGGACATATATATGTGCGGGCAATATGAACGAGATGGGGTAGAAATAAATCACTTACGAACGTAGCAACCGATGATAGATTTGTCGAGCTCGCGCAGATTGAAAAGCTGGAACAATTCACTCGGATGAATTTGTACAGAGTACTCGTTTGAAGTGATGCTCATATCCAACTTCAGCAAAAATATATTCTTTGGCGTTTTTATTTTTTATGTAACCCTTGTACCATTTCAGCAGACCTCTCATTTGTGGAGGTAGATCCTCTTCTCGCGCAGGCTCGACGAGAGGCCCATTCTTCACATATGTAAGTACTACCTCCCGCAGCGCCTCATCAAGGCCTAACAGTTCACGAAGAGTAATACCTAAGTTGGCCGCTTGTTCTCTGGCACTCGTTACAGTCAATCCCTGTGCTGCCGCAGCTTCTATGATTTCGGGGCATCCGGACCGGCGGCTGTCACTATAAGCGGGGCAATCGATTGTTTACTTTGTTCCCCGAGCTGGGCAACAACTCGTTTCCCGCTTTGTGCACTTTGTAATTCCGCTTTATCGGCCTCCTCTTTCTTCTCCTTCAATATGCGTGCCTGATTCTTTAGTTCACGTGCATAGTCGTCAGGCAGATTCTTTGCGGCTTGGGACGGTGTGTTCAAAAATGACTTAGCCCACTTCTTTTGCTCATCAGAAAACACTGGCTTGGGCTCGGGCTCTCTTTTCTTCTTGCAGCTCGCCTTCCATTTCTCTAAATCAGCAGCCGCGCCCGCCTCGACTTCCTCGGCACTACATTCCCAAGGCCTCGTGGGGAGAGGCTTCGGTGATACCTCCGGTACCTTTGTTTTCTTAGGTACGTAAGGGTCCGGGTTAATAATCCAGGACTGCTCGCTTCCGCTTCTTCGCCGGAGGTGGATTGGGGGCGGCGTTCGCTTACCCGCCCGGGGCGGACTAGGGGCGGCGGCTGCTACCCGCCGGAGGTGAATTGGGGGGCGGCGTCGGCCCTCGTGAAGGAGGTGTACGTGAAGCACCACCACCACCGCCACCGCCGCCACCACCACCACCGTAGGGGGGTGGACTTGTTGGCGCCTCGCCTGGAAACTTGATAAACTTCTTCTGCCATATAATGAACTGGCGCTTGACATCTCCAAGTCTTGTCGCCCCTTCAGGTGTAGCAATGTCAATGTCCAGGTCCTCAAACCCTTGGACTATGTCCTCCACCGTGACACGAGCATAGCCATCTTGAATGGGGTTGTTGTGGTGGAGTGCTCCGGTGGTAAAGCACTGCCGATGGCTACCTTCATGGACATGTTCCCGATAGGATAATACAGATGACATGCTTTCATCTCCTTTATATCGTCCACGGGGTAGCGAGGAGGCTCCGGTGCAGTAATTTCGACCACCGAGGCTCCGGTGCGGTAATTTCGATCGTCGGTGCACCAGCCGATGGGGCCTCCGTGGAAGCCACGCTGCTTCTCCGCTGCTGGCCGCTTCCGAGATCCAATGGATGATCTTCATGCTGCGCCCGAGCTGCATCTCTTTCGGCTACTAGTACACTCACGGTTTTCTTCATGACATCCATTTCCGATGCCAACCGCGCCACAACATATGCTTCCCGATCCATCTTTCTCTTACGGCTTCTGTAACCGTACGGGTCATCGTTGCGGGGAACCCTATTTTCCACGGAATGGGCCCCATGCCTCGTACACGTCCTCCGTGTTCAGGATTCCCGAGGGCTTTTGTCGTGGCGTCGTTCTCTCTGTTGAACTTGATCCTCCCCTCTTGAGCATCCCTCATTGCCTCAATAAGCTTTTGGGTGGGTGTAATTATTTTGCCCTGGTAAACACACTCCCCTGTCTCCGGGTTCAGCGATCCCCCATGCCCGTACCACCAGCTTTTGGCCCTTGGGTCCCATCCCTCCGTACATGGACGGATTCCTCGCGCCCTCGGCTCGTTCTCCATCTTCTCCCACCTAGGCTGCCAAAAGCGATACCCTCCTGGCCCCATTTTATGATTGTACTCCTTCTTGGCCGCATTATCCTTATTTTTTTGATATTTCAAGGAACTGCTCCGATTTCTTTTGCTTCACAAATTCTGGCCAATCATGTTGCGGTTTCTCATATTGTCCTTTGAAATCCGGAGTCTTGCCCTGCTTGACAAAGTCATGGGCTAGATTTTGCTTGTATTTCCGGAATGCGTTGGACATCTTAGAAAGAGCGAACTGTTTGACTAGCTTGCACCTCTCCTTGTTTTCCGCAATCTTGTTACCCTCCTCATCGTATTTGCGGTATTCCGGAGGTAGAACGAAATGTTCCATAAGCTTTTTGAAGCAATCTTTTTTTGTTCTCTTATCGACAAAAGTGAAACCAACACGTGCCTTCTTTGGCTCATTCCACTCCCGGACGGTGATCGAGACGTTGTCTCTAACAACGGCTCCGCATTGGCTGATAAACTTGGTGGCGTTCTTGCTGGGCTCCAGCGGCCTGCCGGTTGCTTCCTCGACAACATCGATGGTGCATGTTTCTCCTGCTTTCATCGTCTTGGTTGCGCCACGCTTTGACGACGACGTACTCGATTGTTTCGACGATCCGGCCGAGGGCTAAAATAAGAAAGAGAGTCGCGTGCGTTAGTACACACATATTTATTCAAATCAGTTAGTTTGTATCACCAGAGGCTCAATGTATATATATACCTCGGCGCCGGAGGTGGTTGCTACTTCCAATTGAAGATCGTCGTTTATCGACGTTTCTTCGGCACCATCTTGCTGACGGCGCCCTTCATCTTCACCGTCAAGGTTCAGATAAGAATCGATATCATCTTCTTCTTGTCCGGTCGGCACATATAGAACATCGCCTTTTATGATGCCGAAGATATGTTCTTCAGCGTCCGGATCATAGTTGTCCATAATTGGGTCAGCTCTATCGTCCGCCATATGTCAGTCCTGAAAACAAGTAGTAAAAACAAATTAATTGTGTATATGCATTATCACATCTCTTCTCTACATATAAACAGAGAGGGCGACGAGGGAGGCGAGAGGGGCGTCGCAGTGACCGCGTGACCGAGAGACCGGTGGCGGTGGCGAAAGGGCGGTGGCGAAAGGGCGGTGGCGGTGCCGAGGACACATAACCCTCGCGGTGGCGGTGCCCCCTCCGTATACGCGCGGTGGTTAAGTTATTTTTGTTATTTTGAAAGTGACAAACTTTTGTTAAGTTATTTTAAAAGTGACCGAGAGACCGGTGGCGGTGGTGAAATAGCGTTGGCAAAAGTAGGGGGCGAGGAAGGGGTGGGAGAGGGTGTCGCGGATTATATAGTGTGCGCGCGCGTGCGTTCCTTGACTGAAGCGGCAATGGGTTGACGATGGCTAGGGACCTATGGCGGCGGAGTCGAGACACAACAACACATGCATATATGCGGGGTCGCGGTAGCGAAAGGGGCCGGGCGGCGGAAGGTGGGCGCGCGGTGGCGGTGGCGAAAGGGGGGCGGCGGTGGCGCCGCCCCCTTGCCGCGAACAAAAAAAACCCGCATATACGGAGGGGGCGGCGAGGGGGGCGGCGATGCGCCGCCCCCCTCGCCGCCCCCTCCGTATATGCGGGTTTTTTTTTGTTCGCGGCGAGGGGGCGTTTTTGTTAATTATCAAATTTTACGGGTTTTTTTTTGTTAATTATCAAATTTTACCCTTTTTTTTGTTAATTATCAAATTTTACCGTTTTTGTAAAACTAATTAACTGGTTAAAATTAAAAAGAACAAAAAAATAAAATAAAACCGGCGGCCGGCGCCCCTGATCTCTCTCTCTCCTTTCTCATCTCTCTGTCAACATCGGCCGCGCACGTGCGCGGCAACCGAGGCCGGCGCCGGCCGGGGCGGCGTTGGGCGAGCGAGCGAGGCGGCGCGCGCGCGGTGGGCGAGGGCGGAGGCGGCGCCATGGGCGAGAGGGCCGGACGCGGTGGGCGAGGGCGATGGCGGCGACGTACGGGGCGACGACGGGGGCGACGACGGGGCGACGACGACGGGGCGACGACGACGACGGTGGGCGGCGGCGACGACGGGGCGACGACGGAGAGAAGCGGCGACGGGGCGGCGACGTCGACGGCGAGGCGGCTGCAGAGATCGAGAACGGTGCGGCGGAGACGAAGAGAACGAAGTGAACCGCCCCCTCGCGCGCGCGTTTAAATAGGGACCCCCCTTTAGTCGCGGTTGGTGAGCCCAACCGCGACTAAAGGGGTACCTTTAGTCGCGGTTGGGCTCACCAACCGCGACTAAAGGGTATTTTTGAATTTCGTTTCCCGCGGTAAAATACCCTTTAGTCGCGGTTGGCGAGGCCAACCGCGACTAAAGATATTTTTCAAAATACTTTTCTTTTTAAAAATCTGAAAAATACAAATAATATATCAATAAATTCAGAAAATTAAAACTAATTCATTTAAAAATCTTAAAAATACAAATAATATATCAATAAATTCAGAAAATTAAAACTAATTCATTTCAAAATCTGAAAAATACAAATAATATATCAAAAAATTCAGAAAAATAAAACTAATTCATTTAAAAATCTTAAAAATACAAATAATATATCAAAAAATTCAGAAAATTAAAACTAATTCATTTCAAAATCTGAAAAATACAAATAATATATCAAAAAAATTCAGAAAAATAAAACTAATTCATTTAAAAATCTTAAAAATACAAATAATATATCAATAAAGTCAGAAAATTAAAACTAATTCATTTAAAAATCTTAAAAATACAAATAATATATCAAAAAATTCAGAAAAATAAAACTAATTCATTTAAAAATCTTAAAAATACAAATAATATATCAAAAAAATCAGAAAAATAAAACTAATTCAATTCAAATTCTTAAAAATACAAATAATATATCAAAAAAATCAGAAAAATAAAACTAATTCAATTCAAATTCTTAAAAATACAAATAATATATCAAAAAAATCAGAAAAATAAAACTAATTCAATTCAAATTCTTAAAAATACAAATAATATATCCAAAAAATCAGAAAAATAAAACTAATTCAATTCAAATTCTTAAAAATACAAATAATATATCAAAAAAATCAGAAAAATTCTTCCCGCCACTTTCTTCCCGCCACTTTCTTCCCGCCACTTTCTTCCCGCCTCTTTCTTCCCGCCTCTTTCTTCCCGCCACTTTCTTCCCGCCTGTTTCTTCCCGCCTCCTGTCTTCCCGCTCCCATTTTTCCCGCCATTTGTCACTACATATAGGTAGCCCGGCTTGGCCAGCATTATCACATCTCTACAATCTCTCATCACTCTCTCATGGCTTCCACCGCACCCACTCTAACCTACCGGCAGGTGGAGGAGCTTTGCGCCTCGAACTACCCTTGCCCACCGGGCTACCGCGTCCCTGCCGGCTGGAGCCTAAGCGCCGGCGGCGTGCCGGTCCCTCCCGTCCCTCAGGGTACTGCGCGCCGGGCGGCTATCACGAACCACTACTACCTCGACCTCATGCCGGAGCGACGGATGAATCCCCGCCGGCATCCCGATAACCGGCATACTTGGGACGCCTTCTTCATCAATCGGCGTGAGAGGGCGCTCGCCGGGTATGAGGAGGACGGTCCGCCTCCGGAAACTTCCACGAGGCCGGCCGTCGGCTATGGTGGTACGACCGGACTCGCGAGCGTCATGGACTACATCACGGCCGGCGATATCCCCCGCCCGCGCTACCCTCGGTTCGAGCCACGAGCGCCGCCCGACAACAGCGACGGCAAGCAGCGACGACGACGCCGGCAACTTAGAAGGCGACGACTACCGGTACAACGGCGGCGGCTATGAAGACTACGAGTATGCATATTATACGCCTAGGCAGGAGTATGACTAAATCACTCCAAATTTCATGTATGCGGGAGTATGACTTAGTCACTCCAAATTTCCTGTATGCGGGAGTATGACTTAGTCACTCCAAATTTCCCGTATGCGGGAGTATGACTTAGTCACTCCAAATTTCATGTATCATCGGTGCTATCTCGAGTCAATTGAATCATTCGAAAATGGACACCAAACACATCACGGGTAATATAATTCACATGATCCATTCAATAAAGTTTGGTACAATAAATTATTACACATCATTTCTTTCCTTGTGTCCCTGCTTGCTTACGATTGTGCCGTATCCATGGAGCATCCTCATCATTTAACTTAATGCTTGGGTCGGTGTTCACTTTGAAGGGAGGAATTTCAGCAAACATATTATAATCTTCTCGACATGTCCGTCTTGTCCTCCACTCCCACGATGTTTCTTTTCCCTAAAAGAACAATGTGGCGCTTTGGATCATCGCATGATGTACTTGATCGTTTTCTTATCTTTCCGTTTCCTTGGTTTGCTACTCATGTCCTTCACATAGAAAACCCGAGCGACATCTTTCGCTAGGACGAATGGTTCGTCAAGGTAACCAAGATTGTTGAAATCCACCATTGTCATTCCGTATTGCTGGTCCACCTTTACCCCACCTCCTGTTAGCTTGAACCATTTGCACCGGAACAAAGGGACCCTAAAGGAGGGTCCATAGTCAAGTTCCCATATCTCCTCTATGTAACCATAATATGTGACCTTTTGCCCATTCTCGGTTGCTGCATCAAAGCGGACACCACTGTTTTGGTTGGTGCTCTTTTTATCTTGGGCGATCGTGTAAAATGTATTCCCATTTATCTCATACCCTTGGAAAGTCGTTATAGTCAAAGATGGTGTCTTGGCCAACATGTACAGCTGATCTACAACATGTTCGTCATTCATTAAATGTTTTCTCAACCAACTGCCGAAAGTCTCCATGTGGGCCTTCCTAATCCAGGATTCAGGCTTCCCAGGGTTGTCCGAGCGTAAAATATTCTTGTGTTTCTCAAAGTACGGAGCCACCAAGCTGGAATTGGTCAGAACTGTGTGGTGTGCTTCAGTCAGAGAATGGCCGTTGATACGTCTCCAACGTATCGATAATTTCTTGTGTTCCATGCCACATTATTGATGTTATCTACATGTTATATGCACACTTTATGTCATATTCGTGCATTTTCTGGAACTAACCTATTAACAAGATGCCGAAGTGCCGGTTCTCGTTTTCTGCTGTTTTTGGTTTCGAAATCCTAGTAACGAAATATTCTCGGAATCGGACGAAATCAACGCCAAAGTTCCTATTTTCATCGGAAGCATCCAGAACACCCGGGAAGGATCAGAGGGGAGCCCTGGGGGCCCCACACCACACCCCGGTGCGGCCAAGGGGGGGGGGGCGCCCCCCTAGGGTGTGGGCCCCCCAGAGACCCTCTGGCGCCGCCTCTTCGCCTATAAAAAGCCCCTGGATCAGAAAACCCTTACGCGTTCGACGAAAACCACAGAAACCTTCCAGAGCCGCCGCCATCGCGAAGCCAAGATCTGGGGGACATGAGTCTCGGTTCCGGCACCCTGCCGGAGCGGGGAAGTGCCCCCGGAAGGCTTCTCCATCGACACCGCTGCCATCTCCACCGCCATCTTCATCACCGCTGCTGCTCCCATGAGGAGGGAGTAGTTCTCCATCGAGGCTCGGGGCTGTACCGGTAGCTATGTGGTTCATCTCTCTCCTATGTGTTTCAATACAATAATCTCATGAGCTGCCTTACATGATTGAGATTCATATGATGATGCTTGTAATCTAGATGTCATTATGCTAGTCAAGTGAGTTTTACTTATGTGATCTCCGGAGACTCCTTGTCCCACGTGTGTAAAGGTGACAGTGTGTGCACCGTGTGGGTCTCTTAGGCCATATTTCACAGAATACTTACTCAAGGTTGAATGGCATAGTGAGGTGCTTATTTATATCTCTTTAAGATTGCAATATGTTTTGTATCACAATTTATGTATGTGCTACTCTAGTGATTTGTTATTAAAGTAGTTTATTCCTCCTGCATGTGTGCAAAGGTGACAGTGCGTGCACCGTGTTAGTACTTGGTTTATGCTATGATCATGATCTCTTGTAGATTGCGAAGTTAACTATTGCTATGATAATATTGATGTGATCTATTCCTCCTACATATGCATGAAGGTGACAGTGTGCATGCTATGCTAGTACTTGGTTTAGTCTCGTTGATCTATCTTACACTAAAGGTTACTAAAACATGAGCATTATTGTGGAGCTTGTTAACTCCGGCATTGAGGGTTCGTGTAATCCTACGCAATGTGTTCATCATCCAACAAAAGTGTAGAGTATGCATTTATCTCGTTCGTTATGTGATCAATGTTGAGAGTGTCCACTAGTGAAAGTGTAATCCCTAGGCCTTGTTCCTAAATACTGCTGAGTTACTACTGCTTGTTTCATTGTTTCTATCGCGTTACTACTCGCTGCGTTACTACTGCTGTGTTACTACTTGTTCGTCCGGGCAAAGCACTTTTCCGGTGCCGTTGCTACTACTTATTCATACCACCTGTATTTCACTATCTCTTCGCCGAACTAGTGCACCTATTAGGTGTGTTGGGGACACAAGAGACTTCTTGCTTTGTGGTTGCGGGGTTGCATGAGAGGGATATCTTTGACCTCTTCCTCCCTGAGTTCGATAAACCTTGGGTATCCACTTAAGGGAAACTTGCTGCTGTTCTACAAACCTCTGCTCTTGGAGGCCCAACACTGTCTACAAGAATTGAAACTCCCGTAAACATCAAGCACTTTTCTGGCGCCGTTGCCGGGGAGGAAAGGTAAAAGGCTCTCATACTACGGTCTCAGGTAAAGTATTTTTCTGGCGCCGTTGTGTGTGTGCTCAAAGCTATTTCCTTTAGATCCTGCAATTGCATCTTTTTGTTTCTTGTTTACACTAGTTTGGCATAATGTACAAGAGTGAGCTTCTTATTCTATTCCCTGATTTAAAACATGGATTGTTTGATGCGAAAATTAAAAAACCTATGAAATCTTATTTGCATGCTTGGTAGTAATATTAGTATGAACACTTTGAACACCATTGTTGATAATAATATAGAAAGTTCTAAGCTTGGGGAAGCTGGTTTTCATGATCTTTTTAGTCCCCCAAGCATTGAGGAGAAAATTTTCTTTGATGATACTTTGCCTCCTATTTCTGATGACGATAATGATAGTGGTCTTTTTGTGCCACCTACTATGGAGAGTAAATTTTGTTGTGATTATACTATGCCTCCTACACTTGATGAGAATAATAATGATAGCTACTTTGTTGAATTTGCTCCCACTACAACTAATAAAATTGATTATGCTTATGTGGAGAGTAATAATTTTATGCATGAGACTCATGATAAGAATGCTTTATGTGATATTTATATTGTTGAGTTTGCTCATGATGCTACTGAAAGTTATTATGAGAGAGGAAAATATGGTTGTAGAAATTTTCATGTTACTAAAATGCCTCTCTATGTGCTGAAATTTTTCAAGCTACACTTGTTTTATCTTCCTATGCTTGTTACTTTGCTCTTCATGAACTTGTTTATTTACAAGATTCCTATGCATAGGAAGCATGTTAGACTTAAATGTGTTTTGAATTTGCCTCTTGATGCTCTCTTTTGCTTCAAATACTATTTCTTGCGAGTGCATCATTAAAACTGCTGAGCCCATCTTAACGGCTATAAAGAAAGAACTTCTTGGGAGACAACCCATGTTTTTACCTACAGTACTTTGTTTTATATTTGTGCTTTGGAAGTTGTTTACTACTGTAGCAACCTCTCCTTATCTTAGTTTTAAGTTTTGTTGTGCCAAGTAAAGTCTTTGATAGAAAAGTAAGTACTAGATTTGGATTACTGCGCAGAAACATATTTCTTTGCTGTCACGAATCTGGGTCTAATTCTCTGTAGGTAACTCAGAAAATTATGCCAATTTACGTGAGTGATCCCCAGATATGTACGCAACTTTCATTCAATTTGAGCATTTTCGTTTGAGCAAGTCTGGTGGCCTAATAAAATCCATCTTTACGGACTATTCTGTTTTGACAGATTCTGCCTTTTATTTCGCATTGCCTCTTTTGCTATGTTGGATGAATTTCTTTGTTCCATTAATGTCCAGTAGCTTTATGCAATGTCCAGAAGTGTTAAGATTGATTGTGTCACCTCTGAACATGTTAATTTTTATTGTCCACTAACCCTCTAATGAGTTGTTTCGAGTTTGGTGTGGAGGAAGTTTTCAAGGGTCAAGAGAGGAGGATGATATACTATGATCAAGAAGAGTGAAAGCTCTAAGCTTGGGGATGCCCCGGTGGTTCACCCCTGCATATTTTAAGAAGACTCAAGCGTCTAAGCTTGGGGATGCCCAAGGCATCCCCTTCTTCATCGATAAATTATCAGGTTCCTTCTCTTGAAACTATATTTTTATTCGGTCACATCTTATGTACTTTACTTGGAGCGTCCGTGTGCTTTTGTTTTTGTTTGTGTTTGAATAAATTGGATTACATCATGCTTGTGTGGGAGAGAGACACGCTCCGCTGGTTCGTATGAACACATGTGTTCTTAGCTCATAATATTCATGGCGAAGTTTCCTCTTCGTTAAATTGTTATATGGTTGGAATTGGAAAATGATACATGTAGTAATTGCTATAATGTCTTGGGTAATGTGATACTTGGCAATTGTTGTGCTCATGTTTAAGCTCTTGCATCATATACTTTGCACCTATTAGTGAAGAATACATAGAGCATGCTAAAATTTGGTTTGCATAATTGGTCTCTCTAAAGTCTAGATAATTTCTAGTATTGAGTTTTGAACAACAAGGAAGACGGTGTAGAGTCTTATAATATTTACAATATGTCTTTTATGTGAGTTTTGCTGCACCGGTTCATCCTTGTGTTTGTTTCAAATAACCTTGCTAGCCTAAACCTTGTATCGAGAGGGAATACTTCTCATGCATCCAAATCTTGAGCCAATCATTATGCCATTTGTGTCCACCATACCTACCTACTACATGGTATTTCTCCGCCATTCCAAAGTAAATTGCTTGAGTGCTACCTTTAAACAATTCAAAATTTATCACCTCTGATTTGTGTCAATGTTTTATAGCTCATGAGGAAGTATGTGGTGTTTATCTTTCAATCTTGTTGGGCAACTTTCACCAATGGACTAGTGGCTTCATCCGCTTATCCAATAATTTTGCAAAAAGAGCTGGCAATGGGATTCCCAGTCCCAAATTAATTAACAAAAATAGACACTCCTCCATGGTATGTGATTGTTGGACGGCACCCGAAGGATTCGGTTAGCCATGGCTTGTGTAAGCAAAGGTTGGGAGGAGTGTCATCATAATAAAACTAAAATAAAAAGGCACTCCTTCATGGTATGAGATTGTTGGCGGGCACCCGAGGATTCGGTTAGCCATGGTTTGTGAAAGAAAGGTTGGAAGGAGTGCCACCCAAAAATAAAATAAAATGGGAGCCGCTCTTTGAAGGTTTGTCTGGCAAGGGGTTAGAGTACCCGCTACCATTCGTTGACAACAACATACACCTCTCAAAACTTTATTTTTATGCTCTCTTTATGTTTTCAAAATAAAAGCTCTAGCACAAATATAGCAATCGATGCTTTCCTCTTCGAAGGACCATTCTTTTACTTTCATTGTTGAGTTAGTTCACCTATTTCTCTCCATCTCAAGAAGCAAACACTTGTGTGAACTGTGCATTGATTCTTACATATTTGCATATTGCATTTGTTATATTGCTTTGCATTGACAATTATCCATGAGATATACATGTTATGAGTTGAAAGCAACCGCTGAAACTTCATCTTCCTTTGTGTTGCTTCAATACCTTTACTTTGAATTATTGCTTTATGAGTTAACTCTTATGCAAGACTTATTGATGCTTGTCTTGAAGTGCTATTCATGAAAAGTCTTTGCTTTATGATTCAGTTGTTTACCCATGTCATATACATTGTTTTGATCGCTGCATTCACTACATATGCTTTACAAATAGTATGATCAAGTTTATGATGGCATGTCACTCCAGAAATTATCTTTGTTATCGTTTTACCCGCTCGGGACGAGCGAGAACTAAGCTTGGGGATGCTGATACGTCTCCAACGTATCGATAATTTCTTGTGTTCCATGCCACATTATTGATGTTATCTACATGTTATATGCACACTTTATGTCATATTCGTGCATTTTCCGGAACTAACCTATTAACAAGATGCCGAAGTGCCGGTTCTCGTTTTTCGCTGTTTTTGGTTTCGAAAATCCTAGTAACGAAATATTCTCGGAATCGGACGAAATCAACGCCAAAGTTCCTATTTTCATCGGAAGCATCCGGAACACCCGGGAAGGATCGGAGGGGAGCCACGGGGGCCCCACACCACACCCGGCGCGGCCAAGGGGGCGCCCCCTAGGGTGTGGGCCCCCCGGAGACCCTCTCGGCGCCGCCTCTCCGCCTATATAAAGCCCCCGGATCGAGAAAACCCTTACGCGTTCGACGAAAACCACGAAACCTTCCGGAGCCGCCGCCATCGCGAAGCCAAGATCCGGGGGACATGAGTCTCTGTTCCGGCACCCTGCCGGAGCGGGGAAGTGCCCCGGAAGGCTTCTCCATCGACACCGCTGCCATCTCCACCGCCATCTTCATCACCGCTGCTGCTCCCATGAGGAGGGAGTAGTTCTCCATCGAGGCTCGGGGCTGTACCGGTAGCTATGTGGTTCATCTCTCTCCTATGTGTTTCAATACAATAATCTCATGAGCTGCCTTACATGATTGAGATTCATATGATGATGCTTGTAATCTAGATGTCATTATGCTAGTCAAGTGAGTTTTACTTATGTGATCTCCGGAGACTCCTTGTCCCACGTGTGTAAAGGTGACGAGTGTGTGCACCGTGTGGGTCTCTTAGGCCATATTTCACAGAATACTTACTCAATGTTGAATGGCATAGTGAGGTGCTTATTTATATCTCTTTAAGATTGCAATATGTTTTGTATCACAATTTATCTATGTGCTACTCTAGTGATTTGTTATTAAAGTAGTTTATTCCTCCTGCATGTGTGCAAAGGTGACAGTGCGTGCACCATGTTAGTACTTGGTTTATGATATGATCATGATCTCTTGTAGATTGCGAAGTTAACTATTGCTATGATAATATTGATGTGATCTATTCCTCCTACATATGCATGAAGGTGACAGTGTGCATGCTATGCTAGTACTTGGTTTAGTCTGTTGATCTATCTTACACTAAAGGTTACTAAAACATGAGCATTATTGTGGAGCTTGTTAACTCCGGCATTGAGGGTTCGTGTAATCCTACACAATGTGTTCATCATCCAACAAAAGTGTAGAGTATGCATTTATCACGTTCCGTTATGTGATCAATGTTGAGAGTGTCCACTAGTGAAAGTGTAATCCCTAGGCCTTGTTCCTAAATACTGCTGAGTTACTACTGCTTGTTTACTTGTTTCTTTGCGTTACTACTGCTGCGTTACTACCGCTGCGTTACTACTGCTTGTTTACTTGTCCTGGGCAAAGCACTTTTCCGGTGCCGTTGCTACTACTTATTCATACCACCTGTATTTCACTATCTCTTCGCCGAACTAGTGCACCTATTAGGTGTGTTGGGGACACAAGAGACTTCTTGCTTTGTGGTTGCGGGGTTGCATGAGAGGGATATCTTTGACCTCTTCCTCCCTGAGTTCGATAAACCTTGGGTATCCACTTAAGGGAAACTTGCTGCTGTTCTACAAACCTCTGCTCTTGGAGGCCCAACACTGTCTACAAGAATAGAAGCTCCCGTAGACATCATCCGTCCATACATATCGTTGATTTCCTTCCGATCGTGCCTTTTCCACTTAGTCTCCCCTCGTGCCGCGATCGAGGAAGACCAATCGGCTTAAGGTCAGGAACAAAGTCAACACAAAACTCAATTACCTCCTCATTTCCATAGCCCTTGGCGATGCTTCCTTCCGGCCTAGCACGGTTACGAACATATTTCTTTAATATTCCCATGAACCTCTCGAAGGGGAACATATTGTGTAGAAATACGGGACCGAGAATGGAAATCTCATCGACTAGGTGAACCAGGAGGTGCGTCATAATATTGAAGAAGGATGGCGGGAACACCAACTCGAAACCGACAAGACATTGGATCACATCGTTCCGTAACCGTGGTAGAACTTCCGGATTGATTACCTTCCGAGAGATTGCATTGAGGAATGCACATAGCTTCACAATGGCTACTCGAACATTTTCCGGTAGGAGCCCCTCAAAGCAATCGGAAGCAATTGCGTCATAATCACGTGGCGGTCATGAGACTTCAGGTTTTGGAACTTTTTCTCCGCCATGTTTATTATTCCCTTTATATTGGACGAGAATCCGGACGGGACCTTCATACTTGCTCAGGCATTCAAAAAAGATAACCTTCTCTTCTTTGGTCAGAGCGTAGCTGGCACGACCTTGAAACCGTTCCGGATGCCGGTCATCAGGGTCTTTCAAAATTTGCTGGTCCTGCCGTGCTTCCTTTGTATCATTTGACTTCCCATACACGCCCAAGAAACTTAGGAGGTTCACGCAAATATTCTTCGTAACGTGCATCACGTCGATTGCAGAGCGGACTTCTAGGACTTTCCAATATTCTAGCTCCCAGAATATAGATTTCTTCTTCTACATGGCTGCGTGCCCGTCAGCTCCCTTCGGAACCGATTGTCCGCCGGGACCCTTTCCAAAGATGACTTTCAAATCCTTGACCATATCAAATACCTCAGCACCGAGTGTGTTCCGCGAGCTTCGGCCGGTGATCTGCCTTGCCGTTGTAATGCTTGCCTTTCTTTCTTACTGGATGACCTTTCGGAAGAAATCGACGATGCCCAAGGTACACGTTCTTCTTACAATTTGGCAAATGTACACTTTCAGTCTCATGTAAGCAGTGCGTGCATGCATTGTATCCCTTATTTGACAGTCTCGAAAGGTTACTAAGAGCAGACCAATCGTTGATGGTTACGAAAAGCAACGCTCGTAGGTCAAATTCCTCTTCTTTGTGCTCATCCCACACACGGACACCGAGTCTGCCCCACAGCTGTAAAAGTTCATCAACTAATGGCCTTAGGTACACATCGATGTCGTTGCCGGGTTGCTTCGGACCTTGGATGAGCACCGGCATCATAATGAACTTCCGCTTCATGCACAACCAAGGAGGAAGGTTGTAGATGCATAGAGTCACGGGCCAGGTGCTATGGCTGGAGCTCTGCTCGCCAAAAGGATTCATGCCATCCGTACTTAGACCAAATCTTATGTTCCTTGCGTCGGCTGCAAAATCTTTGAACTCTCTGTCGATCTTTCTCCATTGCGTTCCATCTGCGGGGTGTCTCAACTCCCCGTCCGACTTACGGTCCTCTTTGTGCCATCGCAACAACTTGGCATGCTCTTTGTTCCCGAACGGACGTTTCAACCGTGGTATTATAGGAGCATACCACATCACCTTGGCGGGAACCCTCTTCCCGGGTTTCCGGCCCTCAACATCGTCACCGGGGTCATTGTCTCCGATCTTATAACGCAATGCGGTGCATACCGGGCATTCATTCAAATTCTCGTATTCACCGCGGTAGAGGATGCGATCGTTGATGCATGCATGTATCTTCAGAACCTCTAAACCTAGAGGGCAGACAACCTTCTTTGCTTCGTACGTACGGCGGGCAACTCGTTATTCTTTGGAAACATATTCTTCAACATTTTCAGCAAGTTTTCAAATGCCGAGTCAGCTACACCTGCCTGTGCCTTCCATTTCAGCAAATCCAGTGTGCAGCCCAGCTTTTCAGACCATCATCGCATCCGGGGTACAGCGCCTTCCTGTGATCCTCTAACATGCGATCCAAATTCTCCCTCTCCTTTTCAGTTTTGCAGCGTCTCCGTGCATCAGCAATGGTCCGACCAAGATCATCAACGGGATCATCACGTGCCTCTTCTTCACCTTCCCCTTCACCTTCCCCTTCACCTTCAGCATCCTCCATGAAAGTATCACCGAAATGAGCAAGATAGCTTTCATCGATGAAATCATCCCCTTCTTCATCTTCTTCCATTATAACCCCTCTTTCTCCATGCTTGTTCCAACAATTATAGCTTGGCATGAAACCGTGCCGAAGCAGGTGCATGTGAACATCTCTTGAGGAAGAGTAACCCTTCTGATTCTTACAGTTAACACATGGACAGATAACAAAACCCCACTTCTTGTTCGCATTAGCCACTACGAGGAAATCTTTCAAACCCGTACTGAACTCGCCGGAGAGTCGGTTACCGTACATCCATTGCCGATTCATCTGCATTATTATAATATAAAATATATAATTAACCATCATCCATTTGTTAAACTAACTAGCTACAAACAATATAAATTAAACAATGAACTACACACACGCATATTTTATCAATGACACATCAAAGGTTCAAGTTGCTAACCGCGATCGAGGAGGAAAAAATAAATGAGAAAGCTCAAGTGTGGATCCAACACTTCATATCATGTTTGTTTCATGCTCTTGGGGCATTTCATCAAACACCTTATGTGCATAAGAGGAACCAAAAGCAAACCTAACACTCACTTGTGAAGTTTGTGAAGAGAATGGCTCCAAATGGCTAAGTGTTGGCTGCTGGATGGGTATATATAGGGGAGGAGCTTTAGTCCCGGTTGGCCGGGCCAACCGCGACTAAAGGCCTTCGGGCACCTTTAGTCGCGGTTGGCCTGGCCAACCGCGACTAAAGCCCCCCACGTGCACCAGCTGGCCACCGTGCGCCCTGGGCCCAGGCCTTTGGTCGCGGTTCGCCACCCGAACCGCGACTAAAGGTCCCATTAGTCGCGGTTCCTTTAGCTTCGCGACTTATGGGGCTTCCCGGAAGGCTGTTTTTCTACCAGTGTGAACTGTACAAATCATAAAGTATGTAACTTCATGGATTTGATAAAGCGACAAATAAAATTCTACAGGTAGTACTTGAAAGTTAAGAACGTCGGATTTATTTTAGAACAAGGTAGACAACACATTCTTTAGAACAAGCTAGACACATCATGAAAACGTATAAGGTACACATTGGTGTTTTTTGAGTATCTACATGCAAGTGTTACATCGAATTCATAAAGGGGATGACAAGATGCAAAATCCTGGTCGTAGAATGATAGCATAACACACGGAGTTACGGTTAGGGATTCAAACCTGAAATTGATTAAGCACATACTATCACGTTTTTTAAAAGATAGTTGCATAATGACCAAGTGCATATATAGTGTCACATCCATTAACCCTAAAGCCATTCATCGGTTGCTAGCACACAATGATTTTCTTATAAAAAAATGCAGTAAACATGTTAGACGTGAACTGAAATATGATTATGTTATCGATGCGGAATGATACATATCTGATCAACTTTATTTCATTAGGTACAACAATCTGTCCAGTTGCTTGATTAGTCATGGTGATAGTCTTATCAGACAACCTTCACGGCCTTAAAATTTGTCTTCAGATCTATACCTTCCAAGCAAAATTGGTAATTCTTTTGTCAAACATGCATGAAACATGGAAAATATTGTATGAAATTAACACCGGACCTAAGGTATAACTGACATATGTGCTGCCAAAGTTTCTAATCAGTCAAATATCCAAGAGCTGACAAATTAAAAAATTAATGAAGATCTTACATCGTAAGGTTATATTCTCCATCTTAAATTACTGAAGTATTCACATAACTTCCTTGTATCAGGATACAACTTTGCAAAGTTCTCGTTGACAAAGTCATGCAACTCTGTAGCAAATTCTACCACTGTTGGGCCACCACCAATAACAACAAAATGAACTTTCTTCTTCCTTTCTTCCTTGACAATGGCTAGGAAGTGAGGCTTTTTTTAGACTATCATTTGCAGGATTCTACAGAATGGACATCAAGCACAGGCTGTCAAAGGGATCATGTACATGGGCCACAAGATTGAATATTATTGACACAATATGTACAAAATCGTGTGAAGTTTCTGTTAGGCGTCACCAATGGCAAATAAAGGTTACTCGATGGCCTAACTGCCGCAGCACACTATTTTTTGAAGGGATGATCACCTAGCTTGAAAGATTTGAAAGGGGGAATCCAACATGACAACTAAATTAAAAAAAAACTATCGAGGAAAGATCTAGAGGGGTAGGTACTATACATGAGATTTTGAAGAACATTACCAAGGTTAAGATGAAATGTGCTGGCGTGAAAATCTTGGTCGCCAACCTCATGTCCTCGCCCCTGCGCTGTGGAGAGATAGAGAGGTCAGCGCAGAGAGCCGCCACAGCTGCTGCACATGGCTGTTGCGGAGAGATAGGGAAAGAGCAGATTCGAATATGTGAGAGAGGATAGGGCACACATGATGCCACCGCTGAGGTCAAGCTGCCACCACCCAGTCTGCAGCGCCTAGTTGAATGCCCGTGCTTCGCTTCAGATCCATTTTATTTAAAAAGGTACAACTTAATATTTCAATACAATAAAATTGTATTTGGGTGCAATATCCATATATTTCTCCTCCATGTTCTGCAGAAATTGAACATATACAAATAATTAAATTAAAACAATCATAATGAAATTTTAAAATTCACAGAAAAAAGCAATTCTATGTATGCATCTCCTTTGGTTGCATAGAAGTTTTTTTTTTTTTTGCGAGAATTGGTTGCATAGAAGTTGTTGAGTCTTTTGTCCCGTCCAACATCCTAGTGTCGGGTCTGCTTTTGTTTTTCCCAGAACATCAACATAATAAATCTATGATATGTCTACATCATCTATGAAATTTCAAAATGTATTTAAATAAATCTTATATGAAATAATGAAGTGGTAGCTCAAATATTTTTTTTTTGAAAATGGGTGAATATATTAATTTGGAACAAAGCTGTGATTACAATCTTTCAGAATCAGATCCAACGCGCAGGAAGAGCTGATCCTATCATCACCCCATTACAATTCTCAACACGACTGAACCTAGCTAACTCATGAGCCACTCCGTTGTCCTCCCTTCCGATCTTCATAAATTTGATTTCATCGAACAAAGTGCAGAGTCTTTGTATATCTAATATAATACTTGCCACCTGAGAGCGATCGATTACCTCCCTGCATAATTTTGCCACTAAATTAGAGCAGTCACACTCCCCCACCAGTTTGGAATTATTCACTGAGATGGCATGCTTTATACCCTCCCAGCAGGCAATTGCCTCTGCAGTTTCAGCATTAGCACAATTTTGGATCAAAGCCCAAGCAGTAGAGACTACCTTACCATGGTCATCTCGAATCACAGCTCCCCAAGAAGCTGCACCTGAATCCTGGATATAGCTAGCGTCAATATTCAGACATTGCCAGCCTATGTCAGGAGGTTTCCAAGCAGTATGTTTTGCAGTAAATTGTTTCTTTGCCTGAATTAAATTCCGTTCTTGGATCGGTTTCTTTCCTTTTATGTCCCCTTCCTCTCGTCCTTCCCTAATATTAGTTAAGGTCGTCAAATAATTATCAAGGAATTCAGCTGACTGTTTAATTTCACACTTACCATCCCCGAAAATTATGTTGTTCCTCAAATGCCAAGCTCTCCACCACATTAACATGACTTTCGTCCTCATACTAGATGTGAGATTACTCAGAGTAATGAGAGCCCATTCCTTACCTTTGTTAGCCATATCCTCTTCCTTTGGTAGTTCCCAGATTTCTCTTAGCCTTGATCGAAGCGCTACAGCCTTAGTGCAGCGCATAGTGGCATGGTACCAATCCTCCTCCATTCCACAGACTGTACATGTAGGATCTGTTATCATCTTTCTTCTGCATCTATTCTGTTGAACAGCCAATGAATTTGTTGCTAGCCGCCAATTAAAGATTCTTACTTTTTGAGGAACATTTGCCTTCCAGATAACATCCCACAACGGTCGATCACCATCTGGCCTCTCGCTCATTTGTCCTATCGTATTGCTTTCAGCACTATTAAGGAGGGCAAGCCTTTAAGCGTTGCGGACGCTAAAGACGCCATTCTTTTCATAATGCCAGGCAATGAAATCCTCAGCATTTGCTTGCGGAATTCTGATTTGGAGAATTTCATCCGCATCATACGAGGGGAAAATGGACCGGACTAGAGTCTCGTTCCATTGTTTTGTGTTTGGCATAATCAGGCCAGACACCCATTTAAACCTCTGCCGGTTGTTTCTGGTTGTTGCTTTCAGGTTCCCTCTCGGAATCCAGTTGTCCCACCATATACGAATTTTGGTTCCTGACTGAACTCTCCAAATCACTCCTTTTTTAAGGAGGTCCAGTCCATGGCAGATTCCTTGCCAACCAGGTGATGCATTCTGTGCAAATGCTGTGTATGTTAGTTCACCGAGGGGGTAATATTTTGCTTTTAAAAGTCGTGCACACAGGCTGTTAGGCTTTGTAATCAATCTCCATGCTTGCCTAGCAAGGAGAGCTTGGTTGAACAGTCTTGGATCTCTAAAGCCCAGACCTCCAAAGTGTTTTGGTGTAGCAATTTTCTCCCACGCTTTCCAGTGTGTCTTCTTCCTATCATCCTCATCCCCCACCAAAAGTTACGGGTAAGCTGGCTGAGGTCATCGCAGAGTCCTGCAGAGAATTTGAAGATGCTCATCGCATAAGTCGACATAGATTGGATAACTGATTTTATTAGAGTTTCTTTTGCTCCTGAGGACCAGTCAGTAAGCCGTTTGTGAAGCCTGTCTTTTATAGGTTGGAAACGACCATCCTTCATTCTTCCATCAGGCACAGGCAACCCCAAATATTTCTCTTCAAACTCTGGTTTCTCAGTTTGAAGAGCATTCATTGTGGCTTGGCCATCTTCCTAGCTGACATTGTTTCCGAGGAGGATAGAGCATTTGGGGGCGCTTAGTAATTGCCCTGTGCCCTTTTCATATGTTGTTATGACCGGCCTGGTCTACCGCCGGAGGGGGCCCATTGGCCCAACCGGCCAGGCCTAGTTAGGGGCTTAGCCCAGTTAGCAGATTAGGGTTTTGCAATTCTCTTATAAATACAAGTTGTAATAGACTATATCGAAAGCAATAATCAATATCATTATTGCTGACTCCCAAAGGAGTCGGCCTTCTCCTGTCCGCGCCGCCCCAAACCCTAGCCGCGACGGCGCCCTGCCGCCGACGCCGTCTCTCTTCCTCTCGCTCGCAGCACTTCCACCCCTACAATCTACGCCCCCGTCCTGGTAGAACCCTAGATTCTACCAATTTGGTATCAGAGACCTCCGTTACGATCATGTCTTCGAGCCAGACCACCGCCACCACCGCCGCCGCCTCTGAGACGCCGCCGGCCTCCTCCGCCGCCGCGCAATTGCCGCCGCCCTCCACGGGCGTCGCGGCGCCCTTGGCAGATGTCGCCGGCGCCGCCTCCCTCCTCTCGCAGCAAGAGCTCTCGACGGCCATCCGCGACCTCGCCACCGCCGTCCAGGGCATCCGCCTGTACCTCATCGGGACGCAGGGGATGACCACGCCGCCCCTGCCGCCGCCCCTCGCCGCCTACCCGGCCGCGTCGGCAGCCCTACCCGGCCAGGGCGCGCCCGCTCCGCCCCCGGCCTCACCGCCGCCGCCGCCGTGGGCGTCATGGCAGCCGACCCCCAGCGCGGGCCCCGCCTCGCTGCCCCAGGGCGTGCCCATCCAGCGGGTCCAGTTTCCGCCGTCACCCTCCCGACTGCCGGCGTGGGTGACCGCGACGGAGCCCCCGCCCGTCTACTCGGCCGCACCGGCGCCCCCCCGTCTACACCACCGCCGGGGACCCTCCGCGCCCGTCCTTCCCGGACCCGCCGCACGCACGCTTCGCCGAGTCTTCCGCTGGTCGCGCGGAGTACCCCGCCCAGCGCGCCACCGGCCTCGCTCCACCACGCTACGCCAAGCTGGAATTCGCCACGTATGATGGCGTCGAGGACCCCCTCAAGTGGCTCAACCAGTGCGAGCAGTTCTTCCGGGGACAGCGTACCCTGGCTTCGGACCGGACGTGGCTCGCCTCGTACCACCTCCGCGGCGTCGCCCAGACGTGGTACTACTCCCTGGAGCAGGACGAGGGTGGCATGCCTCCATGGGACCGGTTCCGTGAGCTCTGCCTTCTTCGCTTTGGCCCTCCAATCCGCGGCAGCCGCTTGGCGGAGCTTGGGCGTTTGGCGTTCACCACCACGGTGCAGGACTTCGCCGACCGCTTCCAGGCCCTCGCATGCCATGCGCCTGGCGTGACGGGCCAACAGCGCGCCGAGCTCTTTATTGGCGGCCTCCCGGACCACATCCGCGTGGATGTCGAGCTACAGGCCCCGCAGGACCTCCAGACGGCGATGCACTACGCGCGCGCTTATGAGCGTCGCGCCCAGGCGGTGCAGCAGGCGCCCCTGGCCCGCGGCACCCGCGCCGCCCGGCCTCCTCCGACGGCCGCGGCTGCCAACCGCCCTGCCCCACCAGGACCGACCGGGCCCGCCCCCGGGGCTACACGCACGTTCCGCCGCCTCACCCCGGCGGAGCAGCTCGAACGCCGCCGCCTGGGACTCTGCTTCAACTGCGACGACCCATACACGCCCGGTCACGTGTGCCCTCGCCTCTTCTACCTGGAGACAGTCGACGTGGAGGAAGGCGACCCGACGATCGGGCCGGTTGCTGCGGCGCCCGAGACGGCCGGGCCGCCCGACGCGGCTGCCACGGCCTTCGTCGTGTCTCTACACGCGCTCGCCGGCATCCGCCATGAGCGGACGATGCTGCTCCCGGTCACTATCCAGGGCGAGCCTTTGGTGGCGCTACTGGACACGGGGTCTACGCATAACTTTCTCCCCGCCGCCACTATGCGCCGTCTCGTGCTACAGCCGACCGGTGGGGATACCCTCCGCGTGACCGTGGCCAACGGTGACCGTCTCCACTGCCATGGGGTGGTCCAGCACGTCCCCCTCACCATTGGCGACGAGCACTTCGTCATCACGTGCGCCGGCATCGACTTGGGCTGCTTCGACTTCATCCTTGGCGTCGACTTTCTGCGGACGCTCGGTCCCATCCTTTGGGACTTCGACGCCCTAACGATGACCTTTTGGCGCCAGGGACGCCACATTCGCTGGGAGGGCCTCGGGGGCACCTCCCCCGCACCGCAGCTGCAGCTCCTCACCGGGGACGACGACGCCGAGCACCCCCTCCTAACGCATCTCCTGCAGCAGCACGGCGACATCTTCGAGGAGCCGCAGGGCCTGCCGCCCCCATGAGCGTGTGACCATCACATCCACCTGCTCCCAGGGTCGGCACCAGTGGCGGTGCGCCCATACCGCTACCCCCAGCTGCAGAAGGACGAGCTGGAGCGTCAGTGCGCGCTCATGTTTGCGGCGGGCATCATCAGGATCTCCACGTCCCCGTTCTCCGCGCCGGTGCTGTTGGTGCGCAAGTCGGATGGCATGTGGCGCTTCTGCATCGACTACCGCGCCCTCAACGCCCTCACGCTCAAGGACAAGTTCCCGATCCCGGTGGTCGACGAGTTGTTCGACGAGCTCCACGGCGCGCGGTTCTTCACCAAGCTCGACCTCCGCTCAGGCTATCATCAGGTGCGCATGCACCCGGAGGACATCGCCAAGACGGCGTTCCGGACACACCATGGCCACTTCGAGTTCGTGGTGATGCCTTTCGGCCTCACCAACGCGCCGGCGACCTTCCAGGCCCTGATGAATGATGTCCTTCGTCCATACTTACGCCGTTTTGTGCTGGGTTTTTTCGATGATATTTTGATCTACAGCACATCATGGGCGGAGCACCTGCAGCATGTCGCCATCGTATTCAACGAGCTTCGAGCGCATCGACTTCACCTCAAGCGCTCGAAGTGCTCGTTTGCGACGACCTCGGTGGCCTATCTCGGTCACGTCATCTCCGCCGATGGGGTGGCGATGGATGCGGACAAGGTGGCGGCTGTCGCCGCTTGGCCGACGCCGCGTTCCCCACGCTCGCTCCGCGGGTTCCTGGGCCTCGCCGGCTACTACCGGAAGTTCATCCGGGATTTTGGCCTCATCGCCTCGCCACTCACGCGCCTGTTGCGGCACGAGGCCTTCGCTTGGGATGACGAGGCTACCGCTGCTTTCGAGGCCCTCAATGGGGCCCTGACGACGGGCCCCGTCCTCTAGATGCCGGACTTCGACAAGCCGTTCATCGTCGACTGCGACGCCTCCGGGGCGGGGTTCGGCGCCGTCCTCCACCAGGGCGCCGGGCCGCTCGCCTACTTCAGCCGTCCGTTTGCTGCACGCCACCTCAAGCTGGCGGCGTACGAGCAGGAACTCATTGGCTTGGTCCAAGCCGTCCGCCACTGGCGTCCCTACCTATGGGGGCGCTCGTTCCGCGTACGTACAGACCACTACAGTCTTAAGTTCCTCTTGGACCAGCGGCTGTCGACGGTGCCTCAGCACCAGTGGCTCAGCAAGCTGTTTGGCTTCGACTTCACGGTGGAGTACCGTCCTGGGCGCCTCAACACGGTGGCCGACGCCTTGTCCCGCCGCGACGCCGACACCGACGCCGCTGAGGGCGCCTCCGACGGACGCCTCCTATGCATCCGTTCGGGGCCCTCCTTCGCCCTCTTCGACCACATCCGCCAGGCGACCACGTCCGCGCCGGTCGCCCAGTGATACGTCCATTTTGCATCACTATTTTATATCATAATTTACTGCTATTCATTGATATATTTCATATTTAGAGATGGTACTTATGTTATTTCATCTATTTTGCATGTTTTATGATTATAGGAGGATCGCGCACCGGAGTCAGGATTCTGCTAGAAAAAGCACCGTCAGAAAGCAATATTTCGGAAGATCAACAATTGACGGAAATTATACGAAAAATCCTATTTTTCCGTAAGACGAAGGGAGCCGAAGGGGGAGCCGAGGAGGGCCGCCATGGGCCCACCTCATAGGCCGGCGCGGCCCACGCCCCGGCCGCGCCGCCTTGTGAGGAGGGGGCCCACGACCCCCTCTCGGCCTCCTCTCCTTCGCGTACTTCTTCGCCCCGAAAACCTAAGCTCCGGAGGATAGTCGCGAATAGTCACAGCCCGCCTCCGCGGGGCGGAGAACACCGAGAGAAAAGAGCTCTCCGGCGGGCAGGAATCCGCCGGGAAACTCCCTCCCGGAGGGGGAAATCGACGCCATCGTCACCGTCATCGAGCTGGACATCATCTCCATCACCATCGTCATCATCTCCATCATCATCACCGCCATCTCCACCGCTGCACCTCGTCACCGCTGTAACAATTCGGGTTGGATCTTGATTGTTTGATAGGGGAAACTCTCCCGGTGTTGATTTCTACTTGTTATTGATGCTATTGAGTGAAACCATTGAACCAAGGTTTATGTTCAGATTGTTATTCATCATCATATCACCTCTGATCATGTTCCATATGATGTCTCGTGAGTAGTTCGTTTAGTTCTTGAGGACATGGGTGAAGTCTAAATGTTAGTAGTGAACTATGGTTGAGTAATATTCAATGTTATGATATTTAAGTTGTGGTGTTATTCTTCTAGTGGTGTCATGTGAACGTCGACTACATGATACTTCACCTTTATGGGCCTAGGGGAATACATCTTGTACTCGTTTGCCAATTGCGGGGTTGCCGGAGTGACAGAAACCTAAACCCCCGTTGGTATATCGATGCAGGAGGGATAGCAGGATCTCAGAGTTTAAGGTCTGTGGTTAGATTTATCTTAATTACTTTCTTGTATTTGCGGATGCTTGCAAGGGGTATAATCACAAGTATGTATTAGTCCTAGGAAGGGCGGTGCATTAGCATAGGTTCACCCACACAACACTTATCAAAACAATGAAGATTAATCAGCTGTATGAAGCGAAAGCACTAGACTAAATTCCCGTGTGTCCTCAAGAACGTTTGGTCATTATAAGTAAACAAACCGGCTTGTCCTTTGTGCTAAAAAGGATTGGGCCACTCGCTGCAATTATTTCTCTCGCATTTTACTTACTCGTACTTTATTTATCTCGCTACATCAAAACCCCCGAATACTTGTCTCGTGAGCATTTACAGTGAATCCTTCATCGAAACCGCTTGTCAACACCTTCTGCTCCTCGTTGGGTTCGACACTCTTATTTATCGAAAGTACTACGATACACCCCCTATACTTGTGGGTCATCAAGACTATTTTCCGGCGCCGTTGCCGGGGAGTGAAGCGCTATTGGTAAGTGGAATTGGTAAGGAAAACCTTTACTCGTTTGTGCTGATTTTATTTCTGCCTCGCTGCTATAAGTCATTATGGAGAGATCTTCTCTTGAATTTCTATTTGGGAAATCTACTACTACCGCAACGGTAGTGGATGAGGCGCCAGGTGAGGAAGTAATACCATATAAAATACCTATGAAAATTATTGAACGTGTTATGGATAACCGCTATGAAGGGGATGGAACTGTCCATCCTGGTGATCATTTACTCTTTTTACATGAATTATGCGGGTTATTCAAATGTGCAGGTATTGCTATGGATGAAGTTAGAAAGAAACTATTCTCTATATCGCTGTCTGGTAAAGCGGCGCATTGGTATAAATTGCTGAAGAATGGTGATTCTCTTGATTGGGAGGACATTGTGCCCTTATTTTATTCTAAATTCTATCCTCCAAGTGAAATTCACAGAGATCGGAACCGCATATATAATTTCTGGCCTCATGATGGAGAGAGTATTGCCCAAGCATGGGGGAGATTGAAGTCTTTAATGCTCAAATGCCCCATTCATGAGCTTCCTGGTAATATTATTATTGATAATTTCTATGCAAGACTTTCTTTTCAAGACAAGACCTTGCTGGATACTTCTTGTTCTGGATCATTTACACGCAACAAAGAAGAGTTTAAAAGGGACCTTCTTAATCGGATCCAGGAGAATACTGAAGGATGGGAGAACGACAAAGATAGAGAGTCGGTATAAATTATGATTATAAATGCATTGAAGCTTTTATGGATACTCGATAAATTTCGTAATATGAGTGCTACTTATGGTCTTGATTCTCAAGTTGTTGCAAATCTTTATAAAGCTTTTGCCTCTCATTATGAATTGCCTAAGAAGAATTTTGATAAGTATCATGAACCGTATAAAGATAAAATTGATTCATCTATAAACAAATGTGTTGTAATTGAAACCGTTGATCATGTTATTCCCGAAGCTTATATTGAAAAAACTCCTTTCCCCGCTAAAATGAAGGAGTACTCGTTATAAATAGTGCGGTTAATAAAAGTGAAAAGAAACCTATAGAACCCGAAGAGCAAATAAAAGTTGAACCTCGCTATTGCAATAGTTAAAGATCTTGTGACTCGAAAATGTGGAAGATGGTCATATTATTTTCTCGTGAAGATGCTTCTAATATTGTTTCGCATCCTAATAAGTCTAGAAAAACTAGTGTTCCTATGCTATCTCGTTAGAATTGGTGATCATTGTTATTATGGTTTATGTGATATTGGTGCAAGTATTAGTGCTATTCCTTATGAGCTTTACAAGGAGATTATGCACGAAATTGGTTCTTGTGAACTTGAAGATATTGATGTGGTTATTCGGCTAGCTAATAGAGAAACTATCTCTCCAATTGGTATTGTTCGAGATGTGGAAGTTCTATGTGGTAAGATTAAATATCCTGCTGACTTTTTGGTACTTGGTTCTCGCTCGCTAGTAAGTATTGTCCTATCATTTTTGGTAGACCTTTTCTAAATACTTGTGGAGCTGTTATAGATTGCAAGAAGGAGAAAATTTTGACTAAATTTGCCGGTGAATCTTATGAGTTTAATTTCTCTAAATTTGCCAAAACTCCTTATAAAGCTGATTCGCCTAATAATGATTTTAGAGTTGAACAAAGGTGCGTCTATTGCTCTTGCTCCTAATAATCCTTTGCAAGCAACATTTGGAGAATAGTGAGAGCGAAGTCTTTAGGGAAGAAAGAAATGAGCTTGATGAAATTTTCCTTCGTCAACCTATTCTTAAATATGACTTGCCGGTAGAAGATCTAGGTACAACACCACCACCAAAGGAAGATCCTGTTTTCGATTTAAAACCATTGCCTGATAATCTTAAATATGCTCATATTGATGATAAGAAAATATATCCTGTTATTATTAGTTCTAAGCTTTCAGATATTGAGGAAGAAAGGTTATTGGAAATATTGAAGAAACACCGAGGAGCTATTGGCTACACTCTTGATGATTTGAAGGGGATTTCTCCCTCTATTTGCCAACATGCTATCAATATGGAAGATGATGCAAAGCCTGTTGTTGAACATCAACGTCGTCTAATTCCGAAGATGAAGGATGTGGTAAGGAATGAGGTATTAAAACTTCTTGAAGCTGGTATTATATATCCTATTGTTGATAGTAGATGGGTTAGTCCTGTGCATTGTGTTCCTAAGAAAGGAGGAATGACTCGTTGTGCCTAATGATAATGATGAGCTCATCCCTCAAAGAGTAGTTGTAGGGTATAGAATGTGCATTGATTATCGAAAAGTTAATAAGGTTACTAAGAAAGATCATTACCCTTTACCCTTTATTGATCAAATGTTAGAAAGGTTGTCTAAAAATACTCATTTTTGCTTTCTTGATGGTTATTCGGGTTTTCACAAATTGTCGTTAAAACTAAAGATCAAGAGAAAACCACTTTCACTTGTCCCTATGGAACTTATGCTTATAGACGTATGCCTTTTGGTTTATGTAATGCTCCTGCTACTTTTCAAAGATGCATGTCTCGCTATTTTTCATGGCTTTTGCGAGAGTATTGTAGAGGTATTCATGGATGATTTTTCTGTCTATGGAAATTCTTTTGATAATTGCTTGCGAAACCTCGATAAAGTTTTGCAGAGATGTGAAGAAACTAACCTTGTTCTTAATTGGGAGAAATGCCACTTTATGGTTAATGAAGGAATTGTATTGGGACATAAAATTTCCGAGAGAGGTATTGAAGTTGATAGAGCTAAAGTTGAAGCAATTGAGAAGATGCCCTATCCGAGGGATGTTAAAGGTATTCGTAGTGTTCTTGGTCATGCTGGGTTTTATAGGAGATTTATTAAAGATTTCTCCAAGATTTCAAAGCCTCTTACTAATCTTCTTCAAAAAGATGTACCTTTTGTTTTTGATGATGATTGTAAGGAAGCTTTTGAAACTCTAAAGAAAGCCTTAACAATTGCTCCCGTAGTTGAACCTCCGGATTGGAACTTACCTTTTGAAATTATGTGTGATGCTAGTGATTTTGCTGTAGGCGCTGTTCTTGGACAGCGAGTAGATAAAAAATTAAATGTTATTCATTATGCTAGCAAGACTCTTGATGCTGCTCAAAGAAATTATGCTACAACTGAAAAAGAATTGTTAGCTGTAGTCTTTGCTTGTGACAAGTTTAGATCCTATATTGTTGATTCAAAAGTCACGATTCATACTGATCATGCTGCAATTAGATACCTTATGACAAAGAAAGATGCTAAGCCAAGGCTTATTAGATGGGTACTTCTTTTGCAAGAATTTGATTTACATATTATAGATAGGAAAGGTGCCGATAATCCTGTTGCCGATAATTTATCTAGATTGGAAAATATTACTTATGATCCTGTTCCCGTTAATGATAGTTTTCCAAATGAACAATTGGCTGTAATAAAGGTGAACTCGCGAGATAGCCCTTGGTACGCCGATTATGCTAACTTTATTGTATCCAAGTACTTGCCTCCAACCTTTTCAGCTCAAGCAAAGGAGAAAATTCTTTTATGACTTGAGGCATTATTTTTGGGATGACCCACACTTATATAAAGAAGGAGTGGATGGTATTATGCGAAGATGTGTTCCTGAATATGAACAACAAGAGATATTGAGTAAATGTCATGGTAGTGCTTATGGAGGACATCACGCCGGAGATAGAACTGCGCAAAAGGTTCTACAATCAGGTTTTTATTGGCCAACTCTCTTCAAAGATGCAAGGAAGTTTATTTTATCTTGTGATGAATGTCAAAGGGTTGGTAATATCTCCATACGCAATGAAATGCCTATGAATTATACTCTTGTTATTGAACCATTCGATTGTTGGGGATTTGACTTCATGGGTCCTTTCCCTTCTTCGAAGGTAACACTCATATACTTGTCGTCGTTGATTATGTTACTAAATGGGTAGAAGCCATACCCACAAAAAGTGCTGATGGTGAGACTTCTTTAAAAATGCTTTTAGATATTATTTTTCCTAGATTTGGAGTACCTAGATATATTATGACTGATGGAGGTTCTCATTTTATTCATGGAGGTTTTAGAAAAACTCTTGCTAAGTATGGTATTAATCATAGAATTTCTTCCGCTTATCATCCTCAAACTAGCGGGCAAGTAGAATTATCAAATAGAGAGATTAAATCTATTTTGGGAAAGACTGTTAATAAATCTAGAAAGAATTGGGCTATTAAATTGAAGGACGCATTATGGGCTTATAGAACTGCTTATAAAAATCCTATGGGTATGTCGCCTTATAAAATGGTTTATGGGAAAGCTTGTCATTTACCTTTAGAACTAGAGCACAAAGCTTATTGGGCTGTAAGAGAACTAAATAAAGATCTTCAACTTGCCGGTAAGAAGAGATTGCTACAATTGAGTTCTTTAGATGAATGGAGAAATGAAGCATATGAAAATGCTAAACTCTTTAAGGAGAAAGTTAAGAAATGGCATGATAGAAGAATTATCAAAAGAGAATTTAATGTTGGGGATAAAGTCCTATTGTATCGGTCTCGTCTCAGATTCTTTGCAGGGAAATTGCTCTCAAAGTGGGAAGGACCATATGTTATTGTGGAGGTGTATCGTTCAGGGGCAATTAAAATTAGCTCTCTGCAAGGTGATGCCACACAAGTAGTTAATGGACAAAGACTCAAGCATTATATCTCTGGAGATTCTTATAATGAAGATGTTGATGTTATTCAAGTGGTAACTCCGGAAGCTTTCATCAAAGGTCAAATGGACAGTTCTGCAGAGTTCGACTTTGAATAGGTAACAGTACTGGTAATAAAAAGTCCGCGATTTACTTTCCGAACAATGTTTTTGCTGTTTTTGGAAAATATGAAAAATTACGAGATCGAAACGGAGTGGAGGAGACGCACGAGGGCGTGCCCCCATAGGCCGGCGCGGGCCCCAGCCTGGCCGCGCCGCCCTATGAGGACACCGCCTCGTTGTCCCTCTCCGACTCTTGTTCGACCTGGTACTTTCCTTATGTCGTAAAAATTACTGCTATATAATCCCCCGGACCCCTGGAGGTCCGTATATCGTTTTCTCGTCGTGTTTTGTTTCGAGCTGTTTCAGCCAGGATCTATTTTCAATCTAGAAGCAGCATGGTCTCCAATAACAAAGGCAAGGGGCTTTCAGATGAAGATATTCAAGATCCCGAGTGGAAAGAGGTGGACGAGAGCGTCAAGGAAGAAGATGAAGAAGAAGTGGAGGAAGACTCGTGCGCATACCCGCGTGCTACCATTGCAAGCATCGAGGTGGTGGAGAACCCTTTTAATGCAAAGAAGAGCGCAAGAATTCGCACCGGAGGAAGATTTCCACGTCACTACCTAGCTCCAAAGACATCTTCTCCAGGCACTTACCACCCCTTCCGCAATCTAATTTACAATAATCAAATTGAAAGGACTCCCAAGGCAGCATTGCCTAGCAATTGGGATATAGATCGTTCTAACACTGCAGGAAGGATGAAGCCTGAAACTGAAGAATGGGGAAATAACTCCAAGAGTTGGGACTCGCCGTCGGACATACTTCTTAACCGCGTCGAGCACAATTCGGAGATGATCCGCAACCTCATGTACAAGATTGATGAGCTTCAGGAGCTTGTTGAGAAGCTTGTCAAGAATTCACCATCACCACCGAAGGAGTAATTCATCATCGGTATTGGCATCCCCTTGGTTTGTTCCAAGCTTGGGGGAGTGCCGCGGTATCACATCATCACTATCTTTTACCTTTTTATTATCAAGTAGTGTCATATCATGAGTAGGGAAGTTATCATATAAGATGTGTTGCGGTATGGAAGTATCTCTAGTTGGTTATCTATGTATCCCTTGGTGTGAGTTATCGTTATGGAATATTAATGAGAAGTTTTATCATTTACATATTGCACATCTTATTTTAGTTTGCAATCTCTATTATGTGATTGATCTTGTTGTTAGTATTGGCATCACTTTGGGAGCATTGAGTAAATCTATTTGGTTTTGGCAAACTTAGCATTGGTCAATAGCAACAACACTTTGAGTTTAAGAAGAATAGAGGAAATACATGTAGATATGTTAGTTCATTATACTACTTTCTTGATTAACTATGAGCTTGGTATTCTGAAGTTAAAATTGTTTGTGTTTACAAGTAAGATGCATGATTGTTTCTATCACATGTATATTTGTTTGTTTACCTCAACTCTTATGCTTGCTAATCAACCTTGCTAGCCAAAGACCTGTACTGAGAGGGAATGCTTCTCGTGCATCCAAACCTTTAAACTAAAACCCATGCCATGTGTGTCCACCATAACTACCTATTATGTGGTATTTCCTGCCACTCCAAGTAAATACTTCATGTGCTACCTTTAAACAATTCAAAACTTTATCACTCCCTTATTTGTGTCAATGTTTTATAGCTCATGAGGAAGTATGTGGTGTTTATCTTTCAATCTTGTTGGGCAACTTTCACCAATGGACTAGTGGCTTCATCCACTTATCCAATAACTTTGCAAAAAGAGTCGGCAATGGGGTTCCCGATCCCAAGTTAATTAACTTTTGTAATTTTACAAATAGACACTCCTCCATGGTATGTGATTGTTGGACGGCACCCGAGGATTCGGTTAGCCATGGCTTGAGAAAGCAAAGGTGGGGAGGAGTGTCATCTAAATAAAACTAAAATAAAAAGACGCTCCTTCATGGTATGAGATTGTTGGCAGTGCACCCGAGGATTCGGTTAGCCATGGTTTGTGAAAGCAAAGGTTGGAAGGAGTGTCAACCAAAAATAAAACTTTATGGGAGCCGCTCTTTGAGAGTTTGTCTGGCAAGGGGGTTAGAGTACCCACTACCAGTCGTTGACAACAACAAACACCCCTCAAAACTTTACTTTTATGCTCTCTATATGATTTCAAAACTTGAAAAGCTCTAGCACATGATTTAATCCCTGCTTCCTCTCGCGAAGGGCCTATCTTTTACTTTATGTTGAGTCAAGTAAACCTATTTCCCTCCATCTTGAGCAAGCAATTGAGTTGTTGTGATCCACCCATCTATATTGTGATTTATTTAGTCATGCCTTTTATTCTTCCTTGTTTAGTACAAGTTTTATCTGATGAATATAGCTTTGAAGATTATCAATGATTATGAGGAGATTATTATGATTGAGTATGCAAGTTGTGCTATATAAGCTTTAATATAAGAGCTCCGCTCGATAGATAAGTATAATCTGTTAACTGTTCTTTGACCAAGAACGAAGTTTGCCATCACCAATTATGATTTCCTATGCACCTTTACTTGTGATTTCCTTTTACTTGCTTCAAGTTGAATTATATGAGGAAGTTGTTCACTAGAATGTCTTGTGTGAATTAATATGATGCTTCTTGTCCGTATTTTATTTATCGACTCTTCACTCCATAAACATGTGGTCTTGTTTATCGAGTTCAGTTTCGCTTGGGGACAAGCGAAGTCTAAGCTTGGGGGGAGTTGATACCTCCATTTTGCATCACTATTTTATATCATAATTTACTGTTATTCATTGATATATTTCATATTTAGAGATGATACTTATGTTATTTCATCTATTTTGCATGTTTTATGATTATTGGAGGATCGCGCACCGGAGTCAGGATTCTCGCTGGAAAAAGCACCGTCGAATGCAATATTTCGGAAGATCAACAATTGACGGAAATTATACGAAAAATCCTATTTTTCCGTAAGACGAAGGGAGCCGAAGGGGGAGCCGAGGAGGGCCGCCATGGGCCCACCTCATAGGCCGGCGCGGGCCCTGCGCCCGGCCGCGCCGCCTTGTGAGGAGGGGGCCCACGACCCCCTCTGGCCTCCTCTCCTTCGCGTACTTCTTCGTCCCGAAAACCTAAGCTCCAGAGGATAGTCGCGAATAGTCACAGCCGCCTCTGCGGGGCGGAGAACACCAGAGAGAAAAGAGCTCTCCGGCGGGCAGGAATCCGCCGGGGAAATTCCCTCCCGGAGGGGGAAATCGACGCCATCGTCACCGTCATCGAGCTGGACATCATCTCCATCACCATCGTCATCATCTCCATCATCATCACCGCCATCTCCACCGCTGCACCTCGTCACCGCTGTAACAATTCGGGTTGGATCTTGATTGTTTGATAGGGGAAACTCTCTCGGTGTTGATTTCTACTTGTTATTGATGCTATTGAGTGAAACCATTGAACCAAGGTTTATGTTCAGATTGTTATTCATCATCATATCACCTCTGATCATGTTCCATATGATGTCTCGTGAGTAGTTCGTTTAGTTCTTGAGGACATGGGTGAAGTCTAAATGTTAGTAGTGAACTATGGTTGAGTAATATTCAATGTTATGATATTTAAGTTGTGGTGTTATTCTTCTAGTGGTGTCATGTGAACGTCGACTACATGATACTTCACCTTTATGGGCCTAGGGGAATACATCTTGTACTCGTTTGCCAATTGCGGGGTTGCCGGAGTGACAGAAACCTAAACCCCCGTTGGTATATCGATGCAGGAGGGATAGCAGGATCTCATAGTTTAAGGCTGTGGTTAGATTTATCTTAATTACTTTCTTGTATTTGCGGATGCTTGCAAGGGGTATAATCACAAGTATGTATTAGTCCTAGGAAGGGCGGTGCATTAGCATAGGTTCACCCACACAACACTTATCAAAACAATGAAGATTAATCAGCTGTATGAAGCGAAAGCACTAGACTAAAATCCCGTGTGTCCTCAAGAACGTTTGGTCATTATAAGTAAACAAACCGGCTTGTCCTTTGTGCTAAAAAGGATTGGGCCACTCGCTGCAATTATTTCTCTCGCATTTTACTTACTCGTACTTTATTTATCCGCTACATCAAAACCCCCTGAATACTTGTCTGTGAGCATTTACAGTGAATCCTTCATCGAAACTGCTTGTCAACACCTTCTGCTCCTCGTTGGGTTCGACACTCTTATTTATCGAAAGTACTACGATACACCCCCTATACTTGTGGGTCATCACCCAGCTGCTGCGACAGCAGCTCGACGCGGGCGAGCTGGACGACCCCTGGCACTTCGTCGACGGTCTTCTCCTCCATGGCCGCCGCGTGTTCGTCCCTGACCACGATGACCTCCGCCACCAGGTGCTGCTCTTGGCGCATTCCGCGGGTCATGAGGGTGTCCAAAAGACACTCCATCGTCTGCGCGCGGACTTCTACGTCCCTGGCGATAAGGCCATGGTCCATGATTGGGTACGTTCGTGTGAGACGTGCCAGCGCAACAAGACGGAGATTTTGCGCCCAGCCCGTGTCTTGCAGCCACTCGACGTTCCCTCGCAGGTGTGGGCCGACATCTCCATGGACTTCATCGAGGGCCTTCCGAAGGTGGGCGGCAAGTCTGTCATCCTCACGGTGGTTGACCGCTTCTCCAAGTACGCCCACTTCATCGCGCTTGGCCATCCCTACACGGCATCATCGGTGGCCCGCGCCTTCTTCGACGGCATCGTCCGCCTACACGGGTTTCCCTCCTCCATCGTGTGTGATCGGGATCCGGTGTTCACGGGGCACGTATGGCGGGATCTCTTCCGCATGGCCGGGGTCCAACTCCGATTCAGCACGGCGTTACACCCTCAGACGGACGGCCAATCCGAGGTGGTCAATAAGGTGATCGCCATGTATTTGCGCTGTGTTACAGGTGATCGTCCTCGTGCTTGGGTGGATTGGCTTGCATGGGCGGAGTACTGCTACAACACCTCCTACCACTCCGCCCTGCGCGCTACGCCATTCGAGGTGGTCTATGGTCGGCCCCCGCCGCCTATTCTGCCGGTAGACCCGGCGACGGCGCGGACGGAGGCAGCTGGCGAGCTCATCCGCGCCCGCGATGAGATGCTGGCCGAGGTGCGGCAACGTCTTGTCCAAGCTCAGCAGGTCGCCAAGCACTACTACGACGGGCGTCACCGCGAGGTTGAGTACGCGGTGGGTGAATGGGTGTGGCTTCGCCTGTTGCACCGCTCTCACCAGTCCCTTGACCCGCGTGCCAAGCGCAAGCTTGGTCCGCGCTATGCCGGGCCCTTCGTCATCATGGAGCGGATTGGGACTTTGGCGTACCGACTTCAGTTGCCCGAGGGGACCCGCATTCACGACGTCTTCCACGTTGGGTTGCTGAAGCCCTATCGCGGTGATCCGACGGTGGCCACTCCGCCACTTCCGCCGACGGCAGAGGGTCGTCTGCTACCCAGCCCAGCCAAGGTGCTCCGCGCTTAGCGACGTCGTGATGTTTGGCACTTGTTGGTGCAGTGGGAGGGCCTCTCCGAGGAAGAGGCGACTTGGGAACCACGTGAGGAGTTCCAGCAACATTATCCAGACTACCAGCTCGAGGACGAGCTGTTTGCGCAGGCGGGGAGAGATGTTATGACCGGCCTGGTCTACTGCCGGAGGCGGCCCACTGGCCCAACCGGCCAGGCCTAGTTAGGGGCTTAGCCCAGTTAGCAGATTAGGGTTTTGCAATTCTCTTATAAATACAAGTTGTAATAGACTATATCGAAAGCAATAATCAATATCATTATTGCCGACTCCCAAAGGAGTCGGCCTTCTCCTCTCCGCGCCGCCCCAAACCCTAGCAGCGACGGCGCCCTGCCGCCGACGCCGTCTCTCTTCCTCTCGCTCGCAGCACTTCCACCCCTACAATCTACGCCCCCGTCCTGGTAGAACCCTAGATTCTACCATATGTACTCAACATAACCTTTATCTTCAAAGCTTGATCTGCGTTCGCTTCAAAAAATAGCATACTATCGTCGGCAAAAAGTAGGTGGGAGATCCCCGGGGCTTTGCGGCATATCTTCATGTCTCTAATATTATTTGCAATGATTTCCTTCTCCATCAGGTTGGATAAGCACTCTAGTACTAGCAGGAAGAGATAAGGCGATAGAGGATCGCCTTGCCTAAGGCCTCTAGTAGGTTGGAAAGAGTCTAGAAGGCATCCATTAAGCCGAACTGCATATCTAACAGACGTAACACATGCCATTATCCATTGGATCCACCTCTCGCCAAAATCTAGCTTTCTCAGAGCACCTTCTAAGAAAGTCCAATCCACCCTGTCATAGGCTTTTGCTAGATCAAGTTTATAGGCACAATACTTCCCTCTTTTGTCTGTATTCTTTTGTATTGCATAGATACATTCAAACGCGATTAAAGCGTTGTCAGTTATCATTCTTCCCGGGATAAAAGCACTTTGGGTAGGCGAGATGATTTCATCAAGCATAGGACGTAATCTATTCACGATACACTTGGAAATGATTTTATAAACCACGTTGCAGAGGCTTATTGGTCTATAATCCTTCAGATTTGAAGCATCTTTTGTTTTGGGGATTAGAACAATCGCCGTGTCGTTTAGGCCTTCGGGCATGATTCCTGTTCTGAAGAACTCCGTGACAGCACCAATAATTTCTTCTCTAAGCAGGTCCCAGTTTCTTTGAAAAAATCTTGCCGGATACCCATCCGTCCCTGGCGCTTTCATAGGACCGATTTGGAAAAGGGCGTCACCAATCTCTTCCACTGTGAAGTCCTTACACAGCTCATTATTCATGTCATCACTGATTTTGTGTTGGAGCAAGTGTAGGACCTCATCAGGCTCAACATTATCATCTTTGCTGTATAGGGTCTTAAAGAAATCAGTGGTCATCATTTTAATTTCATCAATGTCTTCCGTGACCGTACCATCAGTCTTCTGCAGTTTTGCTATATTATTTTTCTTTGATCTCCAAGTTGCTTTACAGTGAAAATAAGCAGTGTTTTGGTCTCCCGCCTTCAACCAATCCACTCTGGACCGTTGTTTCCATTTGATTTCCTCTTTTGCAAGCAATTCATCAAGTTCCAAAGAAATCCTTCTTTTTTCCTTCATACTGAAGTCATCATGATACGCACTAGCATTGCCAAGTTGCTTGCGTAATTTTTCAATCTTTTTTGAGACTGAACCAATAGTTCTCTTGCTCCACAGTTGGAGTGTATCCATGAGACCACTCAGTTTATTCTGCACATCTGACATATTTTTAGCTTCCGGCTGTCTTTTCCAAGCCCACTCGATTTCCTCCTGTAGGCTGTCCTCTCTTTCCCAATAGCATTCATACTTCCTACTGGGAAACATTGGTTTTACACTTTCATTAGTCTTCAGCTTTATAAGAATAGGACAATGGTCGGATCTGCTGCTAACCAGGTGTTCAACTCTATAATCAGGAAAAGCACTCATCCATCCAGGACATGCCACTGCACGGTCCAATCTGACTCGGACGTTGTTTGCTCCCTTCTGTTTATTGTCATATGTCCACGGGAGCCCAGTGTACCCAAGATCATGCAGATCACAGTGAGATAAAATCTCTCTAAAGTCATACATTTGTTTTTCATTTCTTTTTCTCTTTGAGTAGTGTTCCCCCTGCCACAAACATTCATTGAAATCTCCTGCCATGAGCCATGGTCCAGCAGCCAGCGGCTTAATGCGCCGTAGAAGTTCCCACATATTAAATCTTTGGCTAGTCTTAGGCTCTCCATAAACAAAGGTGCACCTCCATTTTATTTCATTCTGACACAACCTGATGTACACATCAATACATCGGTTGCCTATTTTGAGAACCTCAACATCCACATTTTCATCCCAAAACAAAGCTACTCCCCCCCCTTTTCCCTCTTCATGAAAGGACATTACATGTTTTAGCCCTAATCTCCATCTAAGGCCCTCAACTACTTCTTTCCTTTGACGCGTTTCAGACAGGAACAGGAGCTTCGGTTTATTCTAATATTTCTAATCGGACTATGTATGACTTATGTGGCTCATAGTTTATAGTTAGTGACACTTTCGATTTGAATATGAAGTATATACAAAGTAAAATATATGAAATAACAGAGAAATACTTGATGTGTATCGATCTTACTGTCCAGGCTATACTTATTTGCGTACGTATGACTACTAAATTTGTTCCAGTCTTAGCAGATTGCCCTAGCAGATCGAACCATACCAATGAGGACAAATAAAATCCAGACATTATGTGTGCAACTCATCAAGCAAACAAATCATCATCGTACCATTAGATTAGTAGTTTGATCGTCCAGCCGTCCGTGTGTGTCTGTACGTATTGCAGGGTGCTGGTTGTGCATGAACGTCCGAGAGCGTTGCCTTCAGTTAACTGGTAGGCATGGCGTATCTCTGTAGACAATCAGTCCAATTCCCCCATAAAAAAACAAGGCAAAGGCCAAAGGGGGCAGCGAGTCATCCCAGCAATTCACGAGAGAGAGACTCCTCTGCTCCGAGTCGGGGCACAGAGGCAGCCAGGCATCCCTTTCTCCTGCCTCTGCTCTGCGGCCAGTCCGGCGTGGCCAGCGCGACTCCCGGTGCTCGGTCGTCGTCGTTGGGCGGGAGGTGGCTCGACACCTTGCAGCAGCGATGTGCCTACGGCAGCGGTGCAGAGGTGTCTGGCGAAGCAACCGGGGCGACCTAGCCACGCCCCTGCCCTGAGGGCATCTCCAACGCTACGATCCAAACGGACACGATTTCGCGTCCGATTTTGGCTGTTTGGGTCGGGCTCCGAAGACGCGGACAGACGAGAACGTAAGTGCCTTTTTTTATCCCCCAACGCGCACTGACCCAAATCACTGTTTTTTCTCTTCCTTCTCCTAGTACTAGTACTAGTTGGCAAGCACGCACGCGGCGCTGGTGTCTGTCCCCGGCGAGCTCGGCGCCAGCGCGCAGCACGACGTGCACGGCTGGGACGAGCACCACGCCGGTGGCCAGCTCCGCCCCGCCCACGCCCGCGGCCGTCGCGGCGAGCGCCGCCCCCGCCCGGCCACGGCTCGCCCCGCCCGGCGACCTCCGCCGCGTCCCGGCAGGCCACGCCCGGCCATGGCTCGCCGGGCCACGCCGGCGACCAGCTCCGTCCCGCCCACGCCCGCCCGCCCGGCCACGGCTCGCCCCGCCCCGGCGACAACCGCGCCCCGCCTGCCCGCCCGTGGCCGAGCCGCAGCTCGCTGCCCGGCCGGGCCTGCTCGCCGTGCCCGCGAGTGGCCGGCGCCGTGCCCGCCCGTGCGTGGCCGATGCGGCCGGAGTCGAGGCACGCAGGGACAGCTCCGGCCGGCTCCACCCGCCCACGCGCCGGAGACGCGCACGCCCGGCTTGCCCCGCCCGCTCCGGCCCGCTCCATCCCTTGCTGCCGAGTGCCGACGCCCCCGTGCGGCGAGGCTAGAGGCGCGGCTTGGGCGCGGACAGAGATGCGGCGCGGCCAGGACGACGCTGCGCGGTGCGGGGGCGTGAACGCGCGCGGCGGCGTGGCTCGCGACGCGCTCGGCGTGCAGGAGCTCCGGCCCCGCCCATGGCCGACGCGGCCGGCGGCGCCTCCGCCCGTACCCGCCCGTGGCCGTGCTCCGCCCCCGCCCGCCGGCCTCGAGCTCGCGCAGCACAGCTCCGCCGCGTCCTCCTCACCGCACCTCTCCTCTCGCGGCGAGCTCCGCCCACGCCCATGGCTCGCGCGGCCGGCGCCCATGCCCGCGCCATCGACGAGGTTTGTCGCCGGAGCTCTTTTTGGAAGCAGCAACTTCCGGCATGGATGAAAAAAAGTGAGGAGTCGGCGCCGGGGTGCGGCCGGCGTGTGCAACGGCGGCAGTTGTCAGGCCGGTCAAAATCCGGTGGCTATTTCGGCCATCTCCATGGGAGAAAGAAAACAGAGGAGAGAGAAGATGTGGGGTCGGGCGGACATAAACGGATGTCCAGAGCCGCACGAAGTCGTCCGGGAGGACGCGAAAGCCTCCCAAATTTAAGCCAGCTTTGGGTCGTGCCGGACCTCACGGGCGGTCCGTTTTGCATTTGGGTCTGCGCGTTGGGACGCGTTTTTATCCAAACAGACGCACGCGGTATCCGTTTTAGCTTTTGCGTACCCGCGTTGGAGATGCCCTTATATCCCTGTATCCTGTGCTACATCTCCCTCGCCGGGAGAAGAGAGTCTCCTGACGGGTTCTCTCAGCCAATTTTTCTGTATCCCGTGATTAAAGGTGCTATTTGTTTGATGGGATTAGGTTTGTTTGTTAAGATACGATTACTTTTGGGCGGTGATTATTTTGAGGAAGTCTGTTGGCGTGCGGTGGTATTTTCTAAGTAAGTTGTATGAAGTGTGACATCAACCGAAGTGTGACATCAAGAGAAGTGTGACATTGCATTTTTCACTTTATTTAATAGTAAAGATAGTTTACTCAAGTTCCATATTTGTATTACAGTCCTGATTTAACGGCATTTTCTGCAAAAACTCCCGCACTTTTTCACCCGTAAAATTTTGTCTCCGATCTCGACTCCCGCACCTCCTCCTCGTCAATGTCTCACATAGTCCCATTCACTACTAGGAAAACAACTATCGGTAGGTAGAGTACCCGTGGTGTATGGAAAATGAGGTGCACCACGGGTATATACCCATGGTGCATCGAAAGTAGGTGCATCACGACTCCTAACTTACCCATGGTGCACCACGAAAAGTGTTCCACTAGTAGAGAAAACACTATAGGGAACACTCATTGGCAGTGCACCCGTCTAAGCCGGTATTAGTAGTCGTGTGCGAAAAACGCGCACGTGACTGGTACACGTTTAATGGCAGCGTAGCAGAGGGTAGCGCACACGACTAATATGTGGGGCCCGGTTGTAGTCAGGTCCAAAACTGACGGGCGCGAACCAACCAAAATACTAGCCGCGTGCCTCATTTTAGGCACACTACTACTATCAACCTAGTAGTAGTGTGCCCTATATGGGCCTCCTACTGTTAGTTCTCAGGATTTTGCACCCCTGTGCATCGATATCGCCTTTTCAGTGCTCAAAAAATCATAGAAAATGATAGAAAATTCAAAAAATAAAATCCTTTGAGATGGCCATATGTTATGTCATCTAGTTTTAAGGAAAATTAACAAATATGAATTATGATGTATTATGCAAGATGGGGTCATGTCTCCGACCTCCGATGAAAATCTTGAATATATGAAAATGTATCTACGTAAAAATTTACATCCGATCTGAAAATATCGAAAAGCAAAACAGAGATTTTCCATGTTTTAGAAAAAGCTGCAAAAAATTTCAGATCTGAAAAAATTCAAAAAAAAAACTTCCCTCTCTATCATTACAAACTTTTCCCTTCTCCTCTACCCCTTCTCCACCTTATCCCCTCCTCCTATTCTCCTTCTCCACCTTATCTCCTCCTCCTCTTCCCCTTCTCCACCTTATCCCCACCTCATCTCTTCCACTTCTCCACCTTATTCCCTCATCCTCTTCCACTTCTCCACCATCTCCCCATAGATGACCACCTCTTCTCCGGCGACGGCGACCACCTCCTCTTCGACGACGGCGACCACCTTCGACGCCCTGCTCCGCCGCACACCTCTAGTACCCGACCTGCTCCACCGCGAACGCCCTGCTCCACCGCCCACCTCGATGCTTGGCATGCTCCACCTCTGACGCTCTCCTCCGCCGACAACCTGATCCAATGGCCGCCCTACTCCGCTTCCACCGACAACCTGGTCCAACGCTTTGCTAACGCCACCGCTGACGCCTTCTCCGGCCACCTGCTACTAGCCATCTCCTCTTGTCAACGCCACAAGGAGGACTCGATTGCTTTCTTTTGTTTTTTAGGGTGTTTTTATGTTAAATCACGTGGACAGCTGGGCACAGGTCCTAGGTTTTTTAAAATAATTTAAAAAAACTTACTAGCAGCGGACCAGACAAGCGCACACGACTAATAAGTTATTGGCAGCGAGCCGAGCGCGCACGCGACTAGTACCTGCCATGCTAGTCACCTGCAGGGTTAGCGCGCGACTGGTAGGTCATTACCACTAGCGAGGTACCAGTCGCGGGCGGGGCCCACGACTGGTAGCCAAAAATGGCATGCGACTGGTATGCTTTTTTCCTACTAGTGTGCCCCACATGTATTCCTCCGCTGGGCTGGGGGCGACCACACATACCCAGGGCGAACCCCATACTGGTGGTGCTGGGCTTGCCGGACCTCGTGTCTGGGTGGCCTTTGATGGGTGCGGCGAAGCTTTGAGTGAAAACTTGATCCAACCTTGGTTGGAGCCGGTAGCGGCGACACCCTCGACGCCATTATACCTTCTTGGAGGCGCCATCGTGAAGCTTTGGTCTCCTTGTCATTTGGTCGAGGGCTCTCCGGGCGAAAGCCCAGCTCCGGTTCGATCGAAGCGAGCAACGTCGGTGATTTTTTCGTCGCTTCCTCCTTGGAGGCGTTGTCTTAGAGGTCCAACATTCGCTGCAACTACCAGGCTCCTTTGCGGTTTTGCCTTGCCGGCTCGATTGTTGGATGTCGGGGCAGCGGCACCGAGCGGATGGTGCTTGTACGTCGAGGTGGCGGCCTTAGGAACCATGGTGGGCAACAACTTCATGTGGCAGACTTGTTGCTCGCATGGCTTGTGTTGGGCCTATAGTGGACTAGTTGAGCCTGTCATTGCGTAAGATAACAGGCCTGGGCTTCTGTTTCTTCGGAGGCCGTCCAGCCCGATGCGAATCCGGCCCGGGGAGGAACTGCAAGGCCGACTCCGACCAGATCTAGGGTTGGCGTCCTTTATATTGAGCGAGCCGCCGCTCCTCCCCACCGTCTTCCAGAATTCCCCACATCCAGGTCGTCAGGCAACCTGGGAATCCACTACTAGAAAATCGATCCAAGCCCCGGCGAGTTGAGGAGGATCTGCCGATGGCCGACAAGAAGAAGCTTTCGCTGAAGCCCACCGCCAGTTCCAAGGCTGGCGCATCGGGATTCCCGATGAACGGCGGCGAGGTGGTTTCGCCCAAGCCGTCTACCACGAAAAGCTTGGGCCTTTCGTTGCATGCATGCTGCACCAAGGTGGAGGAGGAGGCCTTCACCGGAGAGGAGACTGCACCGAAGAGGAAGGCGCGGACGGCAGGTCCCAAGAGGTGCGCAACTAAAAGGAAGGGAGATTGTGGCCACGCGCCGAACGAGGAGGCAGCGGCCGAGAAGGCTGCGGTGACGGTGGTGGCCGACGAGACGATGGAACAGAAGGATGTCATTGACTTGGAGAAGAGCAAAGCAGAATACGCACAGCTTATGGACGAGCTGTTTGGTAATGGCCCAAACGCAGCACCTGTAAGGTGGGTGAAACATCCCTCGTTCATGTATTATGATGGCCAGGATGACGATATGAAGAAGGAGGAGGCGATATCCAAATGACAGGATGAGTGATCATGAGGTTGCCCCGTTGTTTATCTGAGGTTTGGCCTTTTGGCCACAAGTGCTATGCCATGTTATCTATCTATATGTAATTCATTCAGTGCCCATGTATGTTTTTCATCGACCTTTACCAAGTTGCTTCATTCTCGACTAGAATTGTCTTATTATTATTATTATTATCTTATAAGAAAAGGAGTTATTTTTCTTGATTGGGAATCATCTGTATTGTAAGTTTCAGAGATCTGTGGAGTTGTAACTGTGCCTCACCTGACAGTTGCTTCTGTGTGATTCTGTCTGAATGTTTTGTGGATGAAGAGAGATGACATAGATGTTACATGCTCTTGCATGTATCTGGCACTCTGTTCCGCTTGCCCACAATAGCAAACCACCCTCACACTGTTATCCTGAATCCTCAGACCAACTTCAGCTATTCTCAATTTCTTCATCTGCAACTTGAAGGAATCATCACTCTCAACATGGTTCAGGTTTGGTACCTTCATGCCCAAAAAACCTTGATTTTCTCAGAAAGATGCCTTCAATCTGCATGATTGGTACCATGAGTTGTTCAACCATCCACTTAATTTATTTAATGTATTATTATTGGTCTTTCATGGTCCATTTTTGTGTTCGGTCTTCCACTGGAGCTACCTGTCTTGATTATTTTAACTCTTATTAATCACAGATTGCCAACATATTTGTCTTTGATTACCATATGTATCGCTACGTAGAATAGTACTATCATAATTAGCATATGTATCTCTATGTGGAATCTCTACTTACTTAAAAAGCACGAACGTGTTCGGTTTCCTGCCACTACGCCGCCACCCTTTTGCATTTTGACCCCTCAAATTAACCCACGGTCCCTAATTTCTCACTGCTTCCCTAACCTCTTGCCGCTGGCCTCTCGTCCTACACAAGGAGGAGGAGCGCCTCTCGGCCACCGCCGCTCCTACGATGATGGTGCTACCCACAGCGGACCGATCATGTTGGGAATCCATGCTTGCCGCTGCTGCTCTGCCAGAGACGGCTCTCGGCTCCGGAGAGGAGGAGTAGGAGAAGTGCTGCATCTGGCGTCTCCCGGACGGCAGCCTCTTCTCTGGCTGTCGCGGCTGCATCCGCTTCATCCATGACGAAGGCTGAATCACCAAGGTCAGACCCACTTCAAATCTCTTAGTTCAGAACATAGGTGAGACCCTCAATGCGGTGGCCATCCTAATTGAGATCTCAGACCCCAACTCGTGCATGGCGTACACAGGGTTCCACCTCCGCGGTGTCATCATGCCCGCTTCCAAGCCCTCGACCTGTTCCTCGGCCTTGCCTCCAGGAAACCAAGATCTGACGAGAGTACACCCCTTGGCAGCGTCGAGGGTGAACCTCCATGGACCATGGTTTTGTGTTCGTTGGCCTCTCTAGGACATCTCGTCAGTTTCTTTCTTTGTAACTTGATACATCTTCTTAGATTTCTTGCATCCTCGCATGATCTGGATTCTCCGTCTACAATATTTGCATAACATTATCACTACAAGAGATCAAAAGAGAAGTAAAAAAGAGGACAATGACGAAGGTATGCTAAGATTGAATGCCAAAAGAATACCATCGACCAAGAACCTACACAAATGTGCTTGCCGAATTTAATGAACCCACACTGGATGTGTGTTTGACCTTGATTTACTGACATATACACCCAAAGATACCTTGTGAGTTACTTCTGCATAATAATATGAACTGTCTAACTGCTGAGTTAGAACATCTGTTCTGAAATAATACTGTGAAAAACATAGGACATATTGCAAGATTTGTTTGTCTACCTCGATTTCACCTCCTCCAAAAAACGTGTGTTGTTGTTAAAACATATTTTAGTCAGGCTTGTCCAATCCTTATGCAGTGATAATTTTCTCAAATAAGCTGGTTCTAGTACTTAATTATTGACCCCATAGCAATGCCTGTACTTACAAAGTGAATATGGAAATATAGTTGATGGAGAAAATACTGCCCTTCATCGATGAAATTATGCAGAGGGCTGTTTCATTCCAATGCAGGTATGCTCATCATATTAGAGTATTATTACACTGAATATTGACATGCCGATGTTAACATAGGCCATTGGATTGGATGTTGTAAGTTTGACAAAGCTATGATGGCCTACTTTTGTTACTGCATAATACACTGACAGATGATATATTGATACTTTATGGGTACCCAAGCGTAGTTGGTGCTCAGGTGAGAGATTCTGCACGATGAAACTCAATTCTTCATTCTTTTTTACTTGTTTCACTTGTAGCCCAAGAACTGTGATTCGCTCAAAAAACACCAGCATGATAACAGGTTACTGATATTTCACTATGCTTGAAAATTAAACATGGCTTACCTGTGTAAAATTCTATCATGTACAGTTCTGCTAAGGTATGATTTGATGAATTATTGTCTGTTTATAAGCATGGGGGCCCCTTATAGTAGCTCTTCTCTTATATGGAATGCTGACTGCTCTTCTCTTATATGGAATGCTGACTGCTTTGCTTTGTGCATGCAGGACTTCAGATGATCTAATTACCTTCCACATTTCTAGCTTCAACTAACTATCCTGTACTTTTCAGAGAGAACAATAATTTTGAGCATAATATATTATCTCTTCAAAAATAATTTATTTGATTATTTGCAGGTATTATCAATCATTCTTGTGGTGGTACTTTGGTCCCTTGGTCCTGACCGTGTAGTTGACTATGACGGGGATGACTATATCCTGTAATCGGCCTCCTAGGAGGATGTAAACAACTCTCTATATTTTCAATGAAATGCCTTTGCGTTTTCTCGAAAAAATGTTGAACCTAACTTGCCTCACAATTTTGATTCATGTATTGTGTGATTCTTAGATGAGGTGGGATGCTTCCCAGCAAGTAGTTCTTCCTACTTCACACTGGTTTACTGACAATCTATAAACCGTTAGTAAAGCCTTGCAATTGTTTCCTTACAGGTTAATAAATAAGTATTTTTCTGTCTGTGTTCTTACGGCAGGCATGGACTAACCAGTTCTGCCTCTCAAATAACAAATTAATTAAGTCAGAATGGACATGGCTTTGAAAGGATATAGCCTCTTTTCTTACCAGCTAGGCCTGCAATCCAATGCTTCTTAGCAACACAGTTGAATATAGAGAAAATGTCACACATAGAGAAAGAACCAGTTACCCTGCATTACATAGTTGTTTCCAGTGGTGGGGTAGTGCACCTGATGGCTGGGTCAAGGAAATGTTATACTTTTTCACAATTCAGTGGAGAAGTACAGAGGTGTTGCATGCATAGGAGAACCACATTATTGATTGGTAGGTACAGTGAGCTGATGTACTGTTTTCTTTTGTTTCATTTTCTCTACATTTTACTTCCGTGGACTTCCATGTTATTGGTTCACGTAAGCAGCATTTAATGCTTTGGTGAGTAATGACATCCTCATTGCAGTATACATGCAACAGGTGCAAGCCTGGTGACCCTTCTTAAATAAGAAAACAAGTGTGATGGTGTATCCATCGATCATCGATGGGCATATTAATTTAGTAGAATTACCTTCCAACCATCTATTATCTGTCCTTCCCTCCTCTGTTGATGTAAGAGTAACCTGATCAGCAGCAGGTTCATTTCTTTCTTGTACACTGGTGATGAAGACAGAGTTGGCATCGGTCAAAGCTTTCTGGGCAACCCCATGTCGCTCACCCTGGAGTGCAAATGTGCAATGTAAGTGTTATTTTCCCATCCCTTTGCAGCTATAAAATTTGATCATGCTTTTGGACCGGCAGATTCCTACTCTGTTTGACATACCCTAACTTCTGTTTCAAATTCATAGTTGCGAAATGAGAGGGCTAAAAGCATGCGGGGCAACAAATATGTACTATTAAATTAATAAATCATCTGATTGAGCTAATGGCATATGAATGTATTTTAGGTATGATTGTATTGTTGGAGGATGTTGATCAGAATGTGTCATATTTTAATTATTTCCTTCAGAGGCTGTATTTGCTGAGAGCTTGCCAGTTGAGGGGATATCTAATGCTACAGCCTAGTTGAGTGCTACTGGTTTCCACAGGACCTTTCAGTTGAAATGGAGGAACGTGATTGCAGCGGGTCGGTCGCTCCAGGTAACATTTGCATGTCAGACCCTCACCTGTTGTTTCTCTTGCAAATTGGACTAGGATAGCACGGAAAAGGAAAACCACAATTGTACGACTCTTTCAAGATGAAGGGGTTGTAGAAGGGTAAGAGAATCTTAAAAATTACATTACTCGGTTTTACAAAAAAACATTTTTGGGGAACCTCTTCACTCTCATGTGAGTATGAATCCAGAGGGTTTTGTGTAAAGCTAACTAAAGAACACCAAACTTCAATGACCAAATGTTTTAGCATGGAGGAACTGAAAGAAGCTATTGATGGGATGGCAAAAAACAAAGCTGCAGGTCCGGATGGTTTTAACGCGAATTCTACCAGAAAAATTGGGGTTTAATCAAATGATTTGTTCCAAATGGTAGAAGATTTCTATGAGAACAAGCTAGATGTTCTAGAATAAACTATGGTGGGATCACGCTCATCCGAAAGGGAAGGACGCGGACAGAATTCAAAGGTATAGGCCAATATGTCTATTAATTAGGTATAGGCCAATATGTCTATTAATAATCAAGAAAATTTTGGTCAATAGATCTATTCAAGTAGTGGCCTTGGTCGTGAGTATTTCTCAAACTGCTTTTATTGAAGGGAGACATAATGGAAGGGGTTGCAGTGCTTCATGAGGTTCTTAACCTCGAGGTTCACAAAACTAAATCGTCTTCTGGAATTATTTTCAAAATAGACTTTGAGAAGCCTTTTGATAAAGTCAAATGGTCCTTCCTCAAAGTATTAGAAGTGAAAGGTTTTCCACATTTGTTCGATGATTAGATAATGAAAATGGTTACCACAAGAAAAGTAGGAATTCGAGTGAATGATCTGGTGGGACCCCTATTTCAGTACCCACCAAGGACTGCCGTCTAGGGGGGTGAATAGGCGGTTTAAAACTTTTACGAATATGGCTTAATAAATGCGGAATAAAACTAGCGTTTAATTTGTCAAGCACAAAACCTATATAACTAGGGTTCACCTATGTGCACCAATGACTTAAGCTAAGCAATTCAAGCAACTATGTGATAGCAAGATATATAACTTCAAGAACGAAGGCTATCACAAAGCAAAGTGCATAAGTAAGGAGATCGGGTATAGGAATAACCGAAGTGATGTGGAGATAACGATGTATCCCGAAGTTCATACTCTTGCGAGTGCTACTCTCCGTTGGAGCGGTGTGGAGGACAAGTCACTCCAAATGCACGAGGGCCACCATATTCTCCTCGAGAATTCCCACCAAAAGGGATGTCCTCGATCCACTATGGAACCTTAGAGTGGTCACCGAACCCGCACAAAGCTTGGGGCTATCTCCACAACTTAATTAGAGGCTCCAATAAATCGCCACAAAGGTCTTGCCCTTGAAGAAACTCCACAACTTAATTGAAGTCCCCAAGAACACCACAAAGACCACTAAGTCGTCTAGGGTCCAAAGACCCAAGAGGAACAAGCTCCGGGAACAAGCTCCCGAAGTGAATATCTCACGAACTTTCAGCTCCACGTATCACCGTGGAGAAGTCAAACTGATGCACCAAATGCAATGGTAAGAGCACCACAAAGATGATCCAATCCTTCACTCTCAAATTCCAACAAAGATACTAAAGCTATTGGGGGAATAAGAGAGGAAGAACAAAGAGGAGAATACAAAATTCTCTCCAAGATCTAGATCTAGAGATTCCCTTACAAAGAGGGGGATTTGATTGGTGCAAATATCGATCTAGATCTCCTCTCTTTTTTCCTCAAATATGAGCAAGAATCATGGAGGGATTGAGGGAGAGGAAGAGCTCTCAAGATGCAACAATGGAGTAGAGAGAGAGAGAGAGAGAGAGTAGAAAAAGCCCAAAAAACATGGGGAGAGAGGAGGAAGAAGGACTTAAAAAGGGGTCTCAGATTTCTGCCCGTTGGGGCCGAAATCGCGACAGGCCGGTACTACCGGCCGTGGTCGCGAGGGTACTGTAAGTTTGGCCATATTTCCGGTACCCTTGGCGGTACCTCGGGCGGTACTACCGTCCGTGCTCGGGCGGTACTGCCGGCCGTGTTCGGGCGGTACTACCGGCCTGCCCAAACTCCTCTCGTTGGGCAAACTTACAAATTCAATAACTAGAGTTTGGAAACTCCGATTGACATGAAACCAATTTTGTTGGAAAGAGGACGACAGGAGCAACCCAAAAATGAGTGAAAATATGGAAACTAGTGGGGGATTATTTTCTATAATTTTTAGAGTGAACCCTCTAAACCCGGAGAAGCGAGAAAAACTCCAAAATCGAAAATGCAACAAATGATATATGCGAAATCCGTTTTCGATGAACTAGAGCTTGTCATGGAAATAACCACAAGCTCTAATACACCATATGGAACCATATGATCCAAATAACAATCAAGAGATATGATTCAAGGATGCAAAGGTTTAACCGCACTCCGAACGATACGATCGAGTTATTTACTCGAGAGCCCCTTGATAGTACGGCACATAGCCTATAAACCGGTCTCCCAACTAAACCCCAAGACCGGTAAGAAAGAAACCCTATCAAGAGCAAACCTTAACCTTGCACATTCCACTTGAGCTGGATGATGAAGGTCTTGACCGCAACAAGGATGGAACGCTGTTCTTGATTGTGCTTGCTTGATGTCTTGCGGATTGCTCCCCCATAATCCACTATAGGAGAGCTTCTTCTTCGGTGCATCTTCACATATCCATGAGCACATATGAATGGCAAGCTTCAAGCATGTGAGCTTTTCGAGTTGACTCATCTTGAACTTGCACCTCATTTCTTCATATTGCAACCTTGACGCCAACTAATCGTTCAAGCATTGCCTTATGGACAACTCCTACACATAACTCAATGCAACCATTAGTCCATAGGGATTGTCATTAATTACCAAAACCACACATGGGGGCTCTATGCACTTTCAATCTCACCCATTTTGGTAATTGATGACAATCTCTTTGAGAGGGTTTATATAAGGAATTTAAGTAACAAAACAAGTTGAATATATAGAGCAAACTCCCCCGTAATATATGCACGTGTGAATGAACTTGAATTTCATTGCATATATTGGCAATCAAAGCCTAGCGGAGTTTCCTCTAAATATTCAACCAAGAAAGGCAACAAGATGCAAAGCATGAAGGGAAAATACTTTGGCACAAAGTAAGAAGCATAAAACCCAATTCCCTTAAATCCTCAAAACTTCTCCCCCATTGGCATCCATTGCCGAAATGGGCAAAAATTCTAGAAAGGTCAATATAGTGAGACTTCCTCCATAAGGTGTGCATTTCTCATATTGTGAGTGGCCGGAATCAAATGCATGTATCCAATGGTGAATACTAGAAGGGATTCAAACTATATTTAGGATCAAAGATTGCAAAAAGATAACAAAGTCAAGAAGCTTCAACACATGAAGCAAACAATCAAATGAACCCAAACATGGAACCAAATGAAAGATAAATATTATGATAAGATCAAGAAGAGTACTCTAAATCATATGAGGAAGCTCCCCAAGGTTTGTGCACAAGAATAGACACTTTATTTAAATATAGGTCCACAAACATGATATCATCACTCCCATAATATCATTTAAAGAAAAAGATACCAAGTGAAATAAAGTCTTATGATCACCGCAAAATAGTGCTTTAAATAAAATGAGGAAGCTCCCCAAGGTACATGCATAAATTAGATTGTTGTATTTAATACAATATGCATAATATGGAATCCTCACTCCCTCATTACCATCAACAATTTTTTTGCAATAGACCATATATAAGAAATTAAGTTTGACACTTGGAGAAAATTGATTGAGCAACAAGTAAGAGACACATTAATAAAAAGGCTCAACCAAAAGGATATGTGAGAGACATGACAAAGCATATTATAAGACTAATACAAGGATGAGAAAATAGAATAATCATAGTCTTCAAACAATGATTTTGCTTAGCATGACCAATCAACACATATCGATTAAAAAAGATATCAAATGGAGATGTATCCTCTCTCATGTATATAAGTTCCTCTAAGTAGACAATATAACGATGATATTTATCCACAAAGAAACATGTACACACAAAATATATACACAATAAGTAGAACATGATATCCAAAAAATGAAGTCATGCAATATACCAATAGGATCTTTGCTTGATAGCATGGCCAAAGGCTCAATTTTATCTTATTGTACATTAATGAACTTCAAACACAAAAACATCAAAGACGTCACAAATATCAACAAGGGAAAGAAGATAGTTGGGATACTTTGAGAAAAGCAACAAGTATCACAAGTAAAGGATACCAAACGAAATAACTCAATTTGCAATAAGGAGGTTTCATTAAGGCATTTGCAAATAGAGAGATTCATGCCAAGATGCAACCACAAGGTTGGATACAAAAAAAGTATGCATGAAAAGATACTTGTTACCAAGATAGCATTGGTGTGGATGTAGTAGATATGAGTCCGTTGATCATCCTAGCTAGCTGGCCTCAAATAATCATTTAGTAACCACTTCTTCCTTATGAATTTGGCAAGCATACAATGCATCTTCATGTACCTAAAACAAATTTAAGTACAAAATGGTTCCCAAACTAAGTGGGTCCAAAGTAGTTAGACACTACAACAAATAGGACAAACTCCACATAAATATGTGCATATTGATATGAAATTGAATTTCATGCACATCTTAGCCCATTTAGGATTTGTTGGAGTTTACCCTATATATTGGAACAATAAAGCAAAGCATGCCATAGAATATACATTTAGTAAATATGCATGCACGAGACTCTCAAGAACTAACCGGAAATACAATTTGGACGAAACACCAATTAAATCAAGAACAATAGTTGTCCAAATTAAATTGAAGAATCAAATCAACACAAGATTGATTTCAAAGACTTATCTCATTACAAGAAGCTAATTAAAACCAAAACAAATAATGAGATAACCAACTCCTAAGAGAGCAAGGTTCCAACAAATAATCCAAACCCTCACACTTTTCATGATGGCACAAGTACCAAAAAGAAAATATTTGTCTTCCAAAATTAAGTACTTGATAAAGAACAAGCAATGAAATGATAGGATCATAAAAGTGGCATTGAAACACAAATATGAGAGCTCCCCCAATATTAGTGCATTGTTTTGGATTTTGCATTTGAATACACAATGCACAAAAGTGGGATCATTATCAAGTAACAAATTATATCCATAAAATGCAAGGAAGACACATGGGAGTGAAAATAAAAACCATTTCATGGAAAGAAATAAAAAAATTAAACACAAGAGCCATTGTAAAGATGATCAATAAATATCTACCTCATAATAGATTACCAATTGTCCTAGGATAAGAGATATTTCGGAAATATTTCCTGGTAGTAGTTTCCAAGTATCCAAGATCATATTCACACCAAAGAATGCATATGGTAAAAGATACTAGTTAACCATCATGCAACGAGAGTCTCTTGGTAGCTCCAATTAATTACACCATCATGCAAAGCAATGAATAGCATTACTTGAAGCACATGATTTCCCAAAAAGGACATGAGACACATATTGTGGAAAACCATGCCAAGAAAAGCTCTCACAAACAAGATCCACAAGGATATTAGCAAAGAAGTCATTTAAGAAAATTTGGACTTGTTTGAGCAAAACATGCCACATAGGAACAAGATAATTTACAATATCAATACTAGGTGACACAACCTCAAATATACACATTTTCACAGCTAGTAATATGCACAAAGCATAATACTCCCCCATAATGTGATATATAATTTATTTTCACAAGAGGCAACAAGGAACCAACAAGAGATAATTAATGGACATTATAGAATTTGAATTTCTCATGAGGATGACATACCACATAGAGACTAGATAAACTTGCAATATCAATTCTAAGTGGTATTCCTCATGTACACACATTTTTAGGGTTGTGACATTCCCAAGGGCATATCACTCCCCCAAACTGGGATAGTCCATTAATCACTCCCAAGAGCCATTATAAGATACAAAAAGATGCAAATAGGCTCCAACACAAACACAACTACATGGTGCGCAACCTAACATTCATAGACTTGATTTCTCAAGATAAGTCAAGTAGGAAGCACAACATATACAAGCATATGCAAGGTACAAAACCAACAAATGCAAAGGGGGCGAGTAACTTTCAATGTAAATAAGTGGAATACAAGTTACCGCAAGGAGGAACATTGGATATGATAGAAGTGAGATAACCCAAATGACTTGGCTTGAGACAATATAATTGATGAAGATCCCTTATTTCTTCATGATATAGCCAAGTCTCCAATGCCCTCCAAACTCCACCTATTGATCAAGTTTTAGCTTGTTAGTCCCCAACCAAGTTGGGTCCTAAGAGGTTAGTCACAATAGGCTTGTCAACCCAAATGGTTCTTTTCTTGACACCACTTTGAGCACCAACATATTTGGCAAACACATTGCCAATCTCATCCTTGCGAAGAGAATAAACATCATAAATGATGATAGGGTTGGATGAGGTACCATTAGTGCAAAAGGAGGAGATGTGGACCTTCTCACGACATATGTAGCAAGTTCTTCTCTTCTCCTTCTTCTCACTAGATTTCTCCACAATGGGAGCATTAGCTTGATTCTTTTGGGGAAGTGGCCTTTCTTCAACCCGAGGTTTGGCATGGCCTTGAACTTGAGGCCGCTTCCCTTCTTGCTTCTCACTAAGAGGCTTCTTCTTCAATGGGAAAGATCTAACATGATGCCCTTCAATTTTGCACTTGAAGCAAGTAATCTTGGCCGGATCTTTGACTTGAACTTGGCCCTTCTTGTTCTTGGAACTTTTGAACTTTTTCTTCTTGTTGGAGATAAATCCAAGTCCGCTCTTGTCATTGGGGGATTGTTGCACACTCAACATCTTGTCAAGTTTGCATTTCCCTTCATGACCCTTTTCAAGTATTTCTTCAAGGAAGTGACTTGAGCCTTGAGGTCTTCGATTTACTCTACATGGTTAGTAACAACACAAATACTAGAGGAAGTAGAGACTTTATTGTTAGAGCAACAAGGCAAGGAAGGTAATTCATCACAAGATTTTGCACTACTATGAGTGGATGAATTAATAGGACTAGCACATGTAAATATAGCATTTTGAGAAGTAGTGCTAGTATCCACATGAGGCTCACAAGATGTTACCTTTGACATGATAGCCTCATGAGCTAACTTTAGCCTATCATGGGAAGCTAGAATATCATTATGGGAGCTAGAGAGCTTTCCATGACTTTCTTCTAAAATCACATACTTGCTAGTTAGCAATTCAAGTTGAGCCCTTATCTCAAAATTCTCCATCAAAATAGATGCTTCACTAGATGTAGAGTTAGTAGCACAAGCATCATCATTAATAGCAATAGGAGAAGGCAAGTTGGCATGCTCTTTTAGATATGAAGCTTTAAGTTGCTCATGTGACTCGGTGAGTTTGGTGAGCGCACTCTCAATGACCATAGAGCCATTTTTGAGTTCCTCAAAATCCTCAAGAAGTTCAGCATTAGCAAACACAAGCTTATCATTTTTTAGCTTTAGATCATTTGCCAATTCAAGATCTCTATCATGATTTTCATTTATTCTAGACAATTCTATAGAAAAGGTCTCCTCAAGAGATTCTTTGGTGGTTTGTTCTTCTTCAAGTTCATCCTTTAGAGAACCTATTTCATCGGCATACTCACGTTCAAGAGCACCCATTTTTAATATGGTGTTCTCATGCATCTCAATAAGTTTTTGGCTCTCAATAGCAAAAACTAAGATTTCAACAAACTTAGAGCAAGAAATTTTATTTTTGCGAAGAGCACGATGAACAACCTCACCCTTGTCATGTAAAGAGGCAATCAATTCCTCTTCTTCTTCTTGTACTTCATCCTCATAATTATGAGAAAGATTAGCTTCCGAGGTATGAGATACCGTAGAAGCCTTAGCCATAAGGCATATATGAGAAACTTGAGATGATGGAGAAGAAGAGCTACTTGAAGCTCCATTCAAGATCTTATCATTGCCAATGGATTCTTCGGTTTCCTCTACATTGTTAGACACACAACAACTAGAGGAAATAGAAGCATTTATATTATGGTGACAAGAAATAGCAAGCATATCACCATGGCATTTATATGAGCATTTGACACATGGTAGCAAGGACTATCAACACAAGCATGTGACTCATTTATAGTGCTAGATGTGTTTGAGTCCAAAGATGAAGCATTGCAATGAGATAGAGATGAAGGATCATCAAGAATAGGATCTCCCTCAACATTGCAATGGTCATCACCACTCACCTTGGCATTTCCTTGTGTCTTGCAACACAATGGTGAAGTGGATGAAAGTTCATCACGGCCGGAAGTGGAGGGAATACAATCATCCTCAATAATGTTGGACACATCATATTTTTCTTGAAGCTTTGTCCATAAATCATGAGCGCTCCGGAAAGGCAAGATTGCAAGAATATCTACATTGCTCAAAGCATGAAGAAGCACATTAGAAGCTTGAGCATTGAGATATAAATTATTCTCATCTTCTAAAGATAGATTTTGGGAATCCATCGGAGGAGAAAAACCTATATCTACAATTTGCTCCATATGAGGGTCAATGGCCCGAAAATGACTAAGCATGCGAATTTTCCAAACATCATAATTTGTGCCATCGAATATAAAATTGTGATCATGCACTAAATCTCTAGCCGACATCCTTACTCTCAAGGCGGTGAAGCCTAAAATGAGAGACCGGACTCTGATACCAATTGAAAGGACACAGATGCCGCCTAGAGGGGAGGGGTGAATAGGAGGTTTAAAACTTTTACAAATATGGCTTAACAAATGCGGAATAAAACTAGCATTTAATTTGTCAAGCACAAAACCTATATAACTAGGGTTCACCTATGTGCACCAATGACTTAAGCTAAGCAATTCAAGAAACTATGTGATAGCAAGATATATAACTTCAAGCACGAAGGCTATCACAAAGTAAAGTGCATAAGTAAAGAACTCGGGTATAGGAATAACCGAAGTGACACGGAGACAACGATGTATCCCGAAGTTCACACTCTTGCGAGTGCTACTCTCCGTTGGAGCGGTGTGGAGGACAAGTCACTCCAAATGCACGAGGGCCACCGTATTCTCCTCGAGAATTCCCACCAAAAGGGATGTCCTCGATCCACTATGGAACCTTAGGGTGGTCACAGAACCCGCACAAAGCTTGGGGCTATCTCCACAACTTAATTGGAGGCTCCCAATAAATCACCACAAAGGCCTTGCCCTTGAAGAAACTCCACAACTTAATTGGAGTCCCCAAGAACACCACAAAGACCACAAATACCACTAAGCCGTCTAGGGTCCAAAGACCCAAGATGAACAAGCTCCGGCAACAAGCTCCCGAAGTGAATATCTGACAAACTTTCACCTCCACGTATCACCGCGGAGAAGTCAAACCGATGCACCAAATGCGATGGCAAAAACACCACAAAGATGATCCAATCTTTCACTCTCAAATTCCAACAAAGCTACTAAAGCTATTGGGGAAATAAGAGAGGAAGAACAAAGAGGAGAACACAAAATTCTCTCCAAGATCTAGATCTAGAGATTCCCTCACAAAGAGGGGGATTTGATTGGTGCAAATATCGATCTAGATCTCCTCTCTCTTTTCCTCAAATATAAGCAAGAATCATGGAGGGATTGAGGGAGAGGAAGAGATCTCAATATGCAACAATGGAGTAGAGAAAGAGAGAGTATAAAAAGCCCAAAAAACGTGGGGGGAGAGAGGAGGAAGGACTTAAAAAGGGGTCTCAGATTTCTGCCCGTTGGGGCCAAAATCGCGACGGGCCGGTACTACTGGCCGCGGTCGCGAGGGTACTGTAAGTTTGGCCATATTTCCGTTACCCTGGGTGGTACCTCGGGCGGTACTACCGGCCGTGCTCGGGCGGTACTACCGGCCAGCCCAAACTCCTCTCGTTGGGCAAACTTAGAAAATCAATAACTAGAGTTTGGAAACTCCGATTGACATGAAACCAATTTTGTTGGAAAGAAGACGACAAGAGCTACCCCAACAATGAATGAAAATATGGAAACTAGTGGGGGATGATTTTCTATAGTTTTTAGAGTGAACCCTCTAAACCCGGAGAAGCGAGAAAAACTCCAAAATCGAAAACGCAACAAATGATATATGCGAAATCCGTTTTCGATGAACTAGAGCTTGTCATGGAAATAACCACAAGCTCTAATACACCACATGGATAAGATCCAAATAACAATCAAAAGATATGATTCAAGGATGCAAAGGTTTGACCACACTCCGAACGATACGATCGAGTTACTTACTCGAGAGCCCCTTGATAGTACGACACATAGCCTATAAACCGGTCTCCCAACTAAACCCCGAGACCGGTAAGAAAGAAACCCTATCAGGAGGAAACCTTAACCTTGCGCATTCCACTTGAGCTCGATGATGAAGATCTTGACCGCAACAAGGATGGAACGTCGTTCTTGATTGTGCTTGCTTGATGTCTTGCGGATTGCTCCCCCATAATCCACTATAGGAGAGCTTCTTCTTAGGTGCATCTTCACATATCCATGAGCACATATGAATGGCAAGCTTCAAGCATGTGAGCTTTTCGAGTTGACTCATCTTGAACTTGCACCTCATTTCTTCATATTGCAACCTTGACCCCAACTAATCGTTCAAACATTGCCTTATGGACAACTCCTACACATATAACTCAATGCAACCATTAGTCCATAGGGATTGTCATTAATTACCAAAACCACACATGGGGGCTCTATGCACTTTCAGTTCCACTATCACCTTTACTCTTTTACACAAATAGCAGATGTTTTATCTATCATTATTGAGAGGGCTTGACACAAAGTAGATGTTTTATCTATCATTATTGAGAGGGCATAAAATGAAGGTTTATCTACCGGCTTATGCACAAACTTTGTTAATAATGGTATTAGCCATCCTGCAATATGCGGATGATACTATATTACTATTGCAAGATGATTTACATCAAGCTAGAAACTTGAATTTTTTTCCTTTGTTTATTTGAACAAATAACTGGATTGAAAATTAATTTTCACAAAAGCGAAATATTTTGTTTGGGGGAGGCTATGGATAGAAAACAAAATTTTGAGGAAATCTTTACTTGCAATAGTGGTTCACTCCCCATGAAATATGTGGGAGTACCCGTTGATGAAAAAAGAATAAGAAATAGTGATTGGAAACCAGCTGAAAACAAAATGGAAAGTTAATTAGGATGTTGGCAAGGGAAATGGCTCGCTAATGGATGGGAACGTTTCTTTGGTTAATTCATCACTCTCAAGCATACCACTATATATGATATCTTTCTGCAGAGCGGCCAAAGGCCCGAAAGTAAGAATGGATATGCACAGATCACGGTTTTGTGAGAGGAGGTTAAAATGAAGAAAAAGTATCACCTTGTGAATTGGGTAATTATAGATGTTTTATCTATCATTATTGGGAGGGCACAAAATGAATGTTTATTTGCTTATGCACAAACTTTGTTACTAATGGTATTAGCCATCCTGCAATATGCGGATGATACTATATTACTATTGCAAGATGATTTACATCAAGCTAGAAACTTGATTTTTTGTTGCTTCGTTTATTTGAACAAATGACTGGATTAAAAATTAATTTTCACAAAAGCGAAATATTTTGTTTGGGGTAGGCTGTGGATAGGAAACAAATTTTTGAGGAAATCTTTACTTGCAAAAGTGGTTCACTTCCCATGAAATATCTGGGAGTACCCATTGATGAAAAAAAGAATAAGAAATAGTGATTGGAAACCAGCTGAAAACAAAATCGAAAGTAATTTAGGATGTTGGCAAGGGAAATGGCTCGCTAATGGATGAGAAAGTTTCTTTGATTAATTCATCACTCTCAAGCATACCACTATATATGATATCCTTCTACAGAATGGCCAAAGGCCCAAAAGTAAGAATGGATATGCACAGATCACGGTTTTGTGGGAGGTTAAAATGAAGATAAAGTATCACCTGTGAATTGGGTAATTGTTTGTCTCCCAAAAGACCAAGGTGGGCTAGGCATTCTAAATTTTGATTTAATGAATATATCATTGTTGGCTAAATGGTATGGAAACTTTTCAATGAGGATGGGATATGGCAACAATTTTAAGGAACAAATACCTTTCTTCAAAATCTCTTGGCCAAGTGGAAGTTAAACCTGGTGACTCCCCTTTTTGGCAAGGTTTGATGGAAGTTAAAAAACTATTCTAGCCTTGCTGTAGTATTGTGATTGGCAATGGGGCACCCGGTTCTGGGAAGATCATTGGCTCCATGGTCACCCGCTCTCTGATTTTTTCTAGACTTTACTCAGTTTCTCTAAACCAAGGGATCATTGTAAAGCATTTTCTATCAGGATCAGAAATCTTAGATTTAGAAGGATTATGGTTGGACGAAGAAAAGAACAATAGCTAAGAATGTGAGGTGTGTGTGGGGATGTGACTTTATCAGAAGATTCAGATAAGCTGTATTGGAAACTGTCTGACACGGGGTTTTTCACTGTGAGATCTTTTTATCACGCTCTAGAATTGTGGTGTAGTGCTGTACAAGTTTATATGGAATGTTAAGACTCCTATGTGAGTTAAAACATTTCTTTGGCTAGTGCTGAAAGGTGGCATCTTGACGAGAGACGGTCTCTTGCAAAGGGTGGAACATGTTTGAAGAGTTGCTTATTATATGGAAGCAATGAATCGATTGACCATCTTTTTTTGTGTGCCCTTTAGACAGATATGTGTGGAATGTGTTGAGTGTTGCTTTCAGTTTCAACCATCCCTTCACCAATATTCAGAGTTGTGTGAACATCTAGCTTAAAGGGTTGCGGGGGCTGTGAATCGAAAGCTTGATACGGTGGTGATAGCGGGTGATAGCGGCGGTTTTCTGGGGGGATTTGGAAAAGAAGAAACTTGGCGTGTTTTGTGAAGTAGTTGCCAGATGAACCAATTTTAATCGTATACAAAATCTGCTATTGGATTAATTTATGGAGTTCTTTGCAGTGAAGGAAAACGTAAAGGATCGACTACGATGGCTCGTAAAGTTGGTGGAGTGAATCGCAACTGTGGTGTTCAGTGCCAGGGTATCAAGGACTCCAAGACTGGCAATGTAGAAAAAGTAGATGAGGAACTGAAGTCGCCTAAGCCTGAAGCCTGTGAGAAAATGCTTCAAGCTTGAGGGTCTGTAGCTCCAGCGTGTGTTGCCTCTGACCTATGTCTCTTTTCTCTTATGTATTCTCATCATGATGACTTATGCTGTCTAGTTTCTTCTTTTTCAAACAAACTCTCAGTTCCATGGTGGTTTGGTGGCATTACCGAGGCCTGTAGCAAGCAACTTTTGGTTTCTCTTAATGAAAATCAGGGGAAACCCTTTATCAGAAAAATGAACACGACGAAGCATCCCTAGTCTGGAGCCATCGCTTCCATGGTCTCAGGATTCGTTTGGCAAGCACGAGCAGCGATATACTCCTACCCCACCACCTCTCCCCTCTCCCATCTCTTGGATTTTTCATTTTTGTGGATGGAGATTAGAGAAGGGGATTCAGATTGATTTTTCGTTTTTTGAGCATGAGGGGATTCAGATTGCTGGGGATGGACATCGGGGTATGTTCATGGATGGGATGACTATTTCCACGGATGGGGATTGAGGTGCGTCGGTACTTCTATCAGATCCGGGTGTGTTGTTTTTCATCTGATCCGATTTTGTAGGTACACGAGTCCACAGTGTAGCATCTCAAAAAAATGGTCCATAGTCTAGAGCTTGGTTCATTTATCCGATTAATTGCATCTGCTTAGTACAACTTTCTGAACCATAGATCATTACGTGATGTTTAGCTTATGATTGATTTGTTTCTTTTGCTTAAATTTTCGGGCAGCGCTGAGCGTGGGTCGGCTGGTGCTGGCCTTAAAATCGGTTGCAGTCCACACCGTCATATCACGATCGTTCAAGAGCAGCTGTAGCAACTTTTGCATTTTGCCCCTTAACTTTTTTGAAATCTACCTGTGGTCTAGAGAATTTCTATCTATAAAAGGCGCTAGCCTACCCGGCCAACCACTGGGTCTGAAAGGGGCAAATCGATCAGCACCACTCGTTTCACCTGTGCCAGTAATTTCCTTCACCCGCTTTTCACCTTAGCCGTTTGATACGGTAATTTGTTTTTCACCAGTTGCTTCGGGTTCTTGGTGCATGACAACTGGGCCCGAGCGCGTGCGGGAGCTTCAGGCAGAGACAGCGGAGGCAGCTCGTTCCCGTCGGCCTTCACCGTACCGGTGAAAACCTAGCGTCGTGGGGTGCCCCAATCCCCCGTCTCGTCTCCTCCTCCTCCAATCCCCCGCGTCGTCCCCTGCCCCAATTGCCGCCTTGCCTCCTCCCCGAATCCATGCCTACTCTCCTCCTCCAACCTGATGGCGGCAGCAGGTCGGCGAACGTGGTCAACGGATGGAGGAGGATCTTGTGGAGGCGAGCAACCACAGATCGGCTTTGTTTTCGAGGCCGTGGCGGCGCACATGGAGGAACAACGCCCGCTCCTCATCCTTGCCGCGTAGGAGGTTGGGGAGGACCAGGAGAAGGCATGCGGGGCTGGGCTGGGCTAGTTCGACGCGGGCGCGGGGAGACCGGCGGCGGCCAGGGCCCGTCGACGAGCGCCTCCACATGGGAAAAGAAGAAGAGGAGGTGGCGCTGGGAGACCGGCTGTGGCGATGGCCGGCGAGCTCCGCCACGATCGACTACGAGCCGCTACCGCTGTCAGGCTTCTCCCCCTCAACCCACTCAGCGCCGGAGTTGGAGGAGCGGCAAGGGGTGGCGCTGGGATGGAGGAGGAGGAGCACGGATTCGACGCTGACAAGCTTCTCCACGAGTAAGGCCGTCGTCTTCCTCTCAATGCATCTTCCCTCTCCCTCTCTCACTTTCTCTCTTTGTCCACAGATCGGTCCATGCGTGAGATGGCGGGGGCGTATGTGTGATGGCGCTGCTCCTTGAGATCCATGGACGTGAGATGCGAAGGTGAGCTTTATCTCGTTTTGTTTCCATGGGATTTGCTGACCCGTAAGACATCTGTGGAAGGTGAGGCCTGAGCTCCTTTTGTGGTAGGAGGCCAGAGGATTTCCATGGCTAGGAAGCTGGATAAAATCCCCAACCTGAACTCCCCGGTTCTTTGATTTGATTTGAGAAATGGAGTAGAACCACTCACCATTCCCAGGCCATCTCGCCCCCAAACTATCGTTAATTGAAAACTCATTGATTTGTTTCTCATTGATTTGTTTTGCTGAAAATATCAGTGCACTTTGATGTGATGACTAGCTTCGTATTGAACTATGCCTATTTTAATTTGGTTATTTTGTATTTGACAGACATGCCAAAGAGACACATGCAACCAAATGAGGCCACACTGGCCGCGGGTGGTTGGATGATGGTGGCGGTCGCATAGCGCGTGCCAAGCAACGACAGTAAGCGTGCGTCGAGCGATGGCTGCGGCTGGCCACATACGCTGCGGGGGCGTATGTGTGATATGGTAAGTTTATTCATGAGTTCAGTGCATATGTGGTCATCTGGTCCCTTCCACCAGCCATTTGGTACTTTTGTGAAGATACCTGACATGATATATTTCAGCTGCAGCCCAAGCATTCTTTGAACAGCGATGTTGTGTCAGCATTTAACTGAAATATCTGCACTCTGCATTACATTTTTTTTGAGCATTTTTGTTTCATGAAACCTGAGAATAGTTTTTAGATTTGTCACGAATCAGTGTGTTGCAACCTTCGTGATGATACCGTTGTATATGCCATATAGCTTTTTATTTTACTTTTGTCTCACAAATTTAGAAAAGAAAGTGTACATTTTTAGAAAGTCGATATACATAACCTGATTTGAGTTACCATTCAACCTCTAAGAGCGAAGGTACTGTAGAGACTTGCCGCGTTCAAGCTTGAAAGAATATATGTAGCCGCCTTTCTGTAATACCAAATAATCGGGGAATGTTTTCAAGAAAATTCTTAAACTAGAATTATTGTACATGTGGAAGTGGAACTAGGTCGGTCACTAAACATTTAGTTTTATTGGTACCATTTATGAATTAGATTTTATGTATTGTATGCTTGTTTCTGCTTTCTGTTGTGGTACTTTTCCGAAGATACTTGGCATGATATGTTTCAGCTGCAGCCCAAACATTCTTTGAACAACGATGTTGTGTCAGCATTTAACTGAAATTTCTGCACTCTGCAACTGAGACATGACAACTCCTGAATGGAGGGCAGCTTAAAGCCATTGAAAGGATCGTATGCCGCACCTAGAGGTGGGGGGTTGAATAGGTGCTAACCAATTTTTAGTTCTTTTTCAATTTAGGCTTGACACAAAGGTAAATTCTCTAGATATGCAACTATGTGAGTTTACCTATATGACAAGAACAACCTAGGCAATAGATAGCAAGACAATATATAGGGAAGCTAATAAGGATAGAGGTAACCGAGAGTGGAGCACGCGGAGACACAGAGATGATTCCTGTAGTTCCTTCCTTTTGAGGGGAAGTACGTCTACGTTTGGAGGAGTGTGGTCGCCACAAAGGCCATACCAACGCCACGAAGGTTTCACTCAGGTCTCCTGTGAGCAACGCCATAAAGGCCTAGCCTACTTCCACTAAGGGATTTCCTGGAGACGGAAATCGGGCCTTTACAAGGTTCTTGGGTGCACATATCCACAACCGAATTGGACGCTCCCAAAATCTGTAACAACACAACAACAAGAAGAATAAATCAACCACAAACAACTAGGGTTTCCAAAGAGGAACACTAGCAAGGGGGCCCTCAACAAAATGAGGGGGAAATGCAAATCACTTTGGTGAAGATGTAGATCGGGATCTTCTTCTTCGATTCTCTAAAGCTCAAGAGATTTGGGTGGTTAAGGGAGGAGATCTGACGATTTTGGTGTTCTTGGTGGCTCAGCAATGGTGGAAAAAGACTTGAAGGTTTGAGCAAATTTCCAAGGCAGGAGAAGGGTTCCTTATATACCCCTCCACCAAATCTGTCCGTTGGGACGTCTTTAGCGGTAGTGTCGGCCCTGAGACGGCGGCAGTGCCGGCACCTGAAATTAGGTCACAACTGGTCGACAGAGATAGCCAGCAGTGCCGGGGTGCAACCACCGGAAGTGTCGGGGTGCAACCACCGGCAGTGCCGGGGTGCATCCACCGGCAGTGCCGGCCACTAGAAGAAATCAACCCAACTCTTCTGCCTTTTTGAGGGGATCGATAATATCAGTCGTGATACTTTTTCTTTATCTGTTACACACTTAGCACAAAGTTATATCGTCACCGGTGTTGTTATCAAACACGCAAAACCCTAGAGATCATGAAATGTTCTTTCAATCTCCCCCTTTTTGGTGTTTGATGACAATACTGGGATTTAGCAAATAGAGAGCATTTTCAGCATAGTGTATCAATAGAAAAAAGAAGCTCCCCCTAAATGTGTGCATATAGAAAATTTGCGTTTGAATACAAATGCACATATTATGTACAAAGCAACTCTAACCATCAGGGAAAAGGCAACACTATGCTAACATATCACATATCGCAGATAAGAGACAGAGAGATATAAAAGTTGAGATGTAGAGACCATACCCTTCCATAAAGATATACTCAATTATGTATAATTCCGAAATCCAAGTCTCATGATCATACCATGCATCAATTTGAGATATATAAATAGCCAAGTTGAGATATATAACGATCATACCATTTCATAATGACAATCTCAACCATATCGAATCCCGAAATCCATAACAATATGTCTCACACTAATATGTCTTGCCACCACACTTAGAATAGAGTTTTAAACACACAAGAAACAAACGATAAATAGTTCAACATAAGCAAGCACAAATGATAAAAGGAGGACACAAGCTTTAAAGAAATGGTAAACACATATGCTTGTGTCTCAACCCGAGCAAATCCCGTGCAAGTCCTAATAGACCTATGTCTCTTTTCTCTTATGTATTCTCATCATGATGACTTATGCTGTCTAGTTTCTTCTTTCACTACAGGAATCGCGGTAGATGCCGACGGCCTCCGACCCTCAGCGAGCACGCGCTTGCCCTCAGCGTACGATACACCGACGGGGCCCTCGGCGTAGCTCCTCAGGGAAGGTCGGCCTCGGCAGAGCACACGTGGCCCTCGGCGTAGACGTCGCCGTCGGCGTAGCCGCAGAGGGCTGACGGCTGGACCCACCCGTCGGCGTAGCAACCCTCGGCGTAGCACGGTGACCGGCGCCGTCCGGCTAACGTCCGTTTGGGCTACGCCGAGCGTCGCCCCGTCGGCATATGGAGGCACGTGGCGCCTCCTGGCCGTGTCTACGCAGACGCTACGCCGAGCGTCGCCCCGTCGGCGTACGGAGGCACGTGGCGCCACCTAGCCGCGTCTACGCAGACGCTACGCAGAGCGTCGCATCGTCGGCGTATGGAAGCACGTGGCGCCTCCTGGCCGCGTCTACGCAGACGCTACGCCGAGGGGGAGGCCCTCGGCACAGCCCGCGACGTGGCAAGCGCTGGGAGCTCATCGTTCATACGCCGAGGGGGAGGCCCTCGGCATAGCCCTGACCATTTGGTCCATGTCGAGGCTATGCCGAGGTCTAGGCCGTCGGCGTAGCGTCGACCCAGATTTACTTTTTTTGCAAAATAACCAGATTTCACAGTTTTTCACAGATTTCACAGATTTCACAGTTTTCACACCACATATATTGCATAATTCACAGGACTTTGCACAAAGACATCACATGAAGTTCAAATAGCTACAAATCATGGTCTCATAACATAGCTCCGGATACATAGTGTCGTGTCGATAAGATACATGCATGGGAGAGCTAGAGGGGCTCGTCGCCGCTAAACACCGGCCCGGGCCGACGCGCTGCTCCAGTAGAAGCTGCGGAAGAACCACCGGGAGAAGGACCGGGAGAAGTACCGGGAGAAGAATCGGGAGTAGAACCGGGAGAAGGATCACCATGATGAACCGGTGTCATCTTCCTCCCACCACCCTGGTTCGCGGAACATCCGGATCCCTACACACATGTTTCCTAGATGTTAGCAACCTGCGAGGCAAAGGAAAGCCGTAGTATTCGGTTTGGCGAAGAACTTACCGTTGTTCTACCATAGTATGTCGCAGTGAAACTTTCCTTCGATGGCATGTTTGGCGCCGGCCCCGGAAAGGGAGGAATTGGCCCTAAATCCACTGTCTGTCCAGTTTGATTGGCCACCATCGACGCCTGCAAGATAGTTTACATGTCAGTCTTTGCAGAAATGAAGCATCAAACTAGGGGAAAGTGGGACTTGTCATCATTTGCGAAAAGAAAGGTTGGAACTTACATGTACATATGCCATGTACTCCTGGAACTGCTGCTGCCGGTTAAATGCCACCTGATATTCTTGATAAGCGGCCACGTAGGCCGCCTCGAAGTCAGGCTACAATTTCACAAATTCATATCTCATTAGCACTTAACAATGTATGAACGAAAGTCGGAAAGAGGATGGAAATGAGGGAAACTTACGTCGTATGCGGGTTGCCGAGGCCGGCGACGAGGCGGGAGAGGGGGGCTGTCCTTGGTGAGGCCCGCCTTGAGACGCGTGAAGGTCGTGGTGAGCTTATGCTTGATGACCTTGTTAAGCATCTTGAGACGGCCATGCGGCAACCCTCCGGACGAAAGGACCAACGACTCCTCGTCGAGCTCTGCGCTCATGGGGTCATCCACCTCCGGGTGACGATGCCTCACCATCGCGCAGTAGTTCTCGGCGTCCTCGGCGTAGGTGCCGAAGTACTCAGGGAGCGAGGGCTGAGGCTGCGAGAGATCGGGCCTCTTAAGCCGCATCCTGTTGTATACCTCGACGTCAGAAATCTCCTCTTCGGGTCCTAACTCGGCCCTCTGCATCGAGAAAGGAAATGTTGTGAGTATCAACTTTGAACCTGACGGAAAATAAAATGTATACATACCATCTTCCCCTTGTAGCGCTCGTAGCTGAGGTTTCCCCCGCAGTGTGTGCCACCGTCGCCTCGGTTCTCCGTGTTCCGCCTCGCCACGGCTGCAAAGTCCTCATCCAGCCTGAGCCACCTCGTCCTAACCAACTCCTCCCATGCATCGGCATGCGGCTCGGCCCACTCGGGGATAACCTGAAAATGCAATACTCAACTCAATATAATACAATTGCAACTTAGTAGCAATGTAGAATCTCATTGATATTTTACTCACCGACATGTAGTCCTCCACCGTCATCACGTACTCGGCCTTAGCACGGTGACCGACAATGTCCGCCTTGTGGACCCTCTCGCCTCTCTGTGCCCAGAAGTGACTAGTTGTGGTGACCCTGCATACCACTGCATGTTGTAGTATGCCAGTCGTTGATATAACATTCACGAAGTACCATTCCGCAAATATTACATCCCTCAGAGTAGTACAACAGAACATAGCAGGTCCATAACTCATTCATTTATTATTACAAATATCATACACATGTCGTCTCGGAGCTCCTCTCGGGTCCTAAGAGGAATACTCTTGGGTTCGAGGTGAACCCAACTTAGCTTACAATATAAGAGTCTCATTAAGTTATACATTTATTTCTTCGAGCAGCTAAATACTAAGAGTTCGGGCTGCTCGGCTTCTACTACTACTCGAGATGTTCAGGCTTGATCTCCTCTGGAAGCCTCCCCGGTTCCATAGACAATGAGGTAGTCTACGCCCTCGATACCTCCAGAGAGGTCTGGTTCTTCATAGCCGATGATCTCGGCTCCTTCATTGTTGTCGTAGTCCTCCTCCAGACGATTCAGACAATCTAAGCATGGGATTTAAGAGTGGTATGAGTACGAGCGTACTCAACAAGTTCATTATAGATAAGAGGTGTTTAATGCACTAGCTACGATATTAGACCGGAAAGTCTAATACCAATGCAAGTTTTGGTAAACATTTCTTCAAGAGATTGCTTTTATTCCAAAGAGCTATGTCCGTCAGCCTTCACCGGTTTACTAGAACTTCATGGAGCTCCTTTCCGGCCGCGTTCGCAGTTCCTTATCCCGGAACAGGGAGTGACGGGTCACAGTTCTTTACACTCTGCAGAGGTGTGTTGCTTTACCCATAAGAGATCTTAACCTTGGTGCCAACCGGGCAGCTTTCCCGTCCACACTTCCTTTGGTGTGAGGCCCGGTATAAGGTCTAGCCAATCATGTTCCTCCGCTACCTCGAACACCCACCCTTTGTTGCATGCCCCGACCCTGGGTCCACGCCGGTCCCATTATTCCCGTAATTTCAGGGTGGACCCCGACCACGACGACAGTGCTGGGCTCTACCATACACTCCTACGCCGGTAGCTGCAACCCATCATAGACCGCATTACCGTGGGGAATTAGAATGGGATCCTGTGACGCCCCAAAACCGGTACCATGAGGATTCCAGCGATCCCGCCGAAATCCGCACGATATCGATCCAGAGACGCCCTCCGACACGACGTGCGCGACGAATCACACACGTGATGCCAGAGGAATTAACACGAGCGGTAACATTACAACAGGATTACAATAGAGCCCACAAGAAACATATATTACAACAACGACTCCAACGAGTCAAGATACAAATATACAATACAAAGATCCAAATCATACGAGAAGATCAAATACGTCCGAGTACGGACAGGATACAAATTGGACTAAGAGTCCCGAAGATAACCGATGGCGTCCATAACCCCGCCCGGGCCAAGCCGGAAGGGTAACCTTGCTAACGTCGTCTTCATCGAACATATCTTCATACCTGCCCGGTTATATCCCGTAGAAGCAGCAATAAGTACGGGTTCGTACTTAACAAGACTTCAAGACGTATAAGCATTCGTCAACCAGTCGTCCTTTGTACTTGAGGCACGCAGGGGACTTAGAGGACGCAAGAGGAACGTCATAGGCAAAATGGTGGGGTTAAGCGGCAACGCGCAAGCACTAAAAACCTATAGAGACACTCTACAACATTCGTCTAATCAGAGAAGGTGAGAGAGCGCATAACTAACAGTTCTATACTCTGCAAACATAACACAGCCGATGCGTTCCCCCTTCGCAAAGAGGTACTTACAAAGGCACTCACACGGTTGTCAAGTTTTAACCATTTATTATTGAAGTTGTGCTAACTTACTACACAAATTATTATGATTGAAACAACAGGTGTAAGTTGTCTATGGTCGAGTCATACAGCTCCAAGTCGTCCATAACCGCGGACACGGCTTATCGATAAGATTGTAACCCTGCAGGGGCGCCCAAATGTGCCCACACGCACGATCAACCCACTTACGACAGGTGGATATCACGACACGCACTCTCCTTCACGACAACAATGTCCAGGAAGCCACCTAACTAAGTTAACCCGTTTCGGAGCCCGATCGAAACTCTGAGGCGGACCTAGCTGTTGCGAGAACGGCTAAGAGGATCAGAGCCCACTAGAGGATGACCTCTTAACAATACGTGCCGCACCTACGGACGTGCAAGAGACAACGGGGATACAAGGCACTCACGGCTTCCCCAAAAGTAACATCATATCATCTGACCACAAAGAAACATGCTTGCACGCCCGGGAGAAACAAACAAACATTCAAACTAGTTGTGGCCACTGGACAAAGCTGTAGATTCCGGCAGTGGTCGAGGGGAGACCCGGTAAGCATACCCACGTGTGGTTAGAGCGCTCAGTCTCGAAACAGATAACAAGAACTCGGGGTCCTAAGATATTTAGGAAACACAAGTGAGCCGTCACAAAACGAGCAGCTGACCCACCGATGCCTCCGCTAAACAAATATCAACAACTAAAGTAACCATGATTCTTCCCAACATATAACCCGATAAGATAACAATAACGGTAACGAGATAAAACAGCACTAGCATGCACTACGACTCGCAAGGCAGACCCCGATAACCAAACAATAGCCGTAGGAGGTGGTGGTGGCAATATGGGCTGCTTGAGGTAACACATGGAAGGGACACGTGACAAGAACGCAACTTAAGGATAGCATGAGGGAGAAGGCAAAATAAAATAGATGAGCGACTCCTGCAGGGACAGGAGTATAGGGGAAATGCTTGCCTGTTAAAGCTTGCCGCGGAACATCCGGAGAACTTGTCGTATCTCACCACATCACTTCGCGATCCTATCCGGGAAGAAGCAAATGCTGGACAAACAATGGATGCAAATCTTACTACTACGGCAAAAGAATCGGCATGCTCAAGGTATGGTATGCATGACATGGCAAACATGATGCGGCGATGCAACTTATCCAATTTAAGCGGAACCGGAGTCCGGACAAACAATTAATTAGGTTCAAGTTATTTTTCTACCCCGCAAAATTAAATGTTGTTAGCATGGTATAAGCATGGCATGGGTGCGCTACGCAAAATTAAATGGAACCGGGATAAGATAACAATCCCGCACAATTCCATATTTAAATAGGTGATTCGCTATTTACCCGAACAACCACATATGCGATGCACAAGATGATATGCGATGCACATATGATGATATGATCTATGCCTAAAAAGTCCACCATCGGGTTAGCATCCGCACCCCTTCCAGTATTAAGTTGCAAACAACAGACAATTGCATTAAGTATGGTGCGTAATGTAATCAACACAAATATCCTTAGACAAAGCATCGATGTTTTATCCCTAGTGGCAACAAGCACATCCACAACCTTAGAACTTTTCGTCACTATCCCGCATTCAATGGAGGCATGAACCCACTATCGAGCATAAATACTCCCTCTTGGAGTTACAAGTATCAACTTGACCAGAGCCTCTACTAGCAACGGAGAGTATGCAAGAACATAAACAACACATATATGATAGATTGATAATCAACTTGACATAGTATTCAATATTCATCGGATCCCAACAAACGCAACATGTAGCATTACAAATAGACGATCTTGATCATGATAGGCAGCTCACAAGATCTAAACATGATAGCACAAGAGGAGAAGACAACCATCTAGCTACTGCTATGGACCCATAGTCCAAGGATGAACTACTCACGCATCAGTCCGGAGGCGGGCATGGTGATGTAGAGCCCTCCGGTGATGATTCCTCTCTCCGGCAGGGTGTCGGATGCGATCTCCTGAATCCCCCGAGATGGGATTGGCGGCGGCGGCGTCTCTGGAACTTTTTCCGTATCGCGGCTCTCTGTAATAGGGTTTTCGCGACGGAGAGTTTATATAGGCGAAGGGGCAGAGTCGGGAGGCGCTCGAGGGGCCCACCCCATAGGGCGGCGCCCCCCCCCTCTTGGCTGCGCCGCCACGTGGTGTGGCCACCTCGTGGGCCCTCTCCATCTCTCCTTCGGTGTTCTGGAACCCTCCGAGGAAAATAGGAAGTTCGGCTTTTGTTTCGTCCAATTCCGAGAATATTTCCTGTGTAGGATTTCTGAAACCAAAAACAGCAGAAAACGAGAACCGGCGCTTCGGCATCTTGTTAATAGGTTAGTGCCGGAAAATGCATCAAAATGATATAAAGTGTATATAAAACATGTGAGTATTGTCATATAACTAGCATGGAACATAAGAAATTATAGATACGTTTGAGACGTATCACACGGTACGAGTAAAGAGTACTTGTCATGAGACGAGGTTGAACGAGGTATAGAGATACCGATGATCAAACCTCGGACAAGTAAAATATCGCGTGACAAAGGGAATCGGTATCGTATGTAAATGGTTCATTCGATCACTAAGTCATCGTTGAATATGTGGGAGCCATTATGGATCTCCAGATCCCGCTATTGGTTATTGGTCGGAGAGAAGTCTCAACCATGTCCGCATAGTTCACGACACGTAGGGTGACACACTTAAGGTTTGATGGCGTTTAAGTAGATATGGAATATGGAATGGAGTTCGAAGTTTTGTTCGGAGTCTCGGATGGGATCCAGGACATCACGAGGAGTTCCGGAATGGTCCGGAGAATAAGATTCATATATAGGAAGTCATTTTATAAGTTTGAAAATGATCCGGTACATTTATGGAAGGTTCTAGAAGGTTCTAGAAAAGTCCGGAAGAAAGGCACTATGGAAGGTGGAGTCCCAGAGGGACTCCACAAGCTTGGCCGGCCAACCCTAAGGGGAGGAGTCCCAGGTGGGCTCCACCTGAGGTGGCCGGCCACCCCCCCCCTCAAGGAAAGGTGGGAGTCCCACCTTGAGTAGGACTCCCATTTTGAGTAGGTTTCCCACCAAAGGTAGGTTTTGGTGTTGGGGTCTTATTCGAAGACTTGGACTACAACTCTTGGGGCTTCCACCTATATAATGAGGGGCATAGGGGAGGGGCCGGCCACACCCTTGGCCGCACCACCACAGCCCCCTTGAGGCCGGCGCCCAAAGCCCCCTCTCCCCAAACCCTAGCCACCTCCTCCTCCACATACAACTCCCGCAGCGCATAGGCGAAGCCCTGCCGGAGTTCTCCACCACCACCGCCACCACGCCGTCGTGCTGCTGGGATTCCGAGGAGGATCTACTACTTCCGCTGCCCGCTGGAACGGGGAGGAGGACGTCGTCTTCATCAACACCGTACGTGTGACCGAGTACGGAGGTGCTGCCCGATTGTGGCACCGTCAAGATCTTCTACGCGCTTTTACAAGCGGCAAGTGATCGACTACATCCACCCCGAGATCTAATCTCGTTAAGCTTTGCGATCTTCGAGGGTTAGTCTCTTCATCACCTCGTTGCTACCGTCTACTAGATTAGATCTTGGCTTGTGTTTTCGTTCTTGCGGTAGGAAATTTTTTTGTTTTCTATGCTACGAATCCCATCACTCTTACCTAGTGTTTGCCAAGATATTCCGTGAGAGTCTAGTCAGCAAGTCTGGAGATTCAAGTGAGTGCCGATCCTATCATCTCAATCTCATGTACTACTACCGTCCTGAGCATGCTAGAAGGATTGATGGTTGTGACTTTCTATGCAATGAACTGAGACGCTTTGTTCGCAACCGTATGAGTCCGAACTTTGCTCAGTACATCCAACAGCTTCAATACCGTTGTACCAGCTCCTTACAACAAGAAGAATCAATTGATAAAGATGGAACCTTTCAAGATTCCTCAACAGGGAAACAAACCTGAAATCCCTTAAATGATGCCTTCTGGGCGCAGGTCCAAGGAAAGGCATGACCATGCTGCATGTTCCAGCTCCTCTATGTGCCCCAAACGGGGTGCCTCTCGCTTCTTGGCAAATCTGTGGCAAATGTGCAGAAATACCAATGATGTGGCTCATCAAAGCCTTTCCCTGAATCAAGAGACTAGGAGGTGCCAAAATGAATTCATGGCTGCAAGAAACCATCATGTCCCTCCTCTTGGTCATGAACTAGAGCATGTGGTTGCTCCAACTTGGTAGATGCCTCCCATTGATGATGCCATGTTCCAGAACTTTGACATCTCCCTGTTTGCTCGTGGTGGATCTTCACATGGTGTTCCTCCTCCCAGGACTAGGTCTAGGACTACTCCTGCTTCTGATGCTGCTGAGTCTGGCTCTGATGAGTCTGGAGATGATGATGGAGACGGTGATGAGGATGAAGACGAGGATTCCCGACCTCCGGAAGATTTCTACTGATGGGAACGATAGCATTCATGCTCTCTCCCGCCTTTTTGGTGTTCCGATGCCAAAGGGGGAGAAGAGAGTACAGTCTAGGATTACATGTTTCATGGATGGTTGTTGGTGCACAAGCCATTCATACTTTATTTGCTTCTTATTTGGCTTGTGCTATTTGCTTGCTTTCCTTTCCGGAACCATTTGCTACTTTTAATAATTTGTGTACGGACAAGTTATTTTATGCTTAACCTCTATCCTAGGATGATTATGCTTGATGCTTATATCTTGATATATACTTGTCTATACCATGCTTGTTTCCTAAAGATATTGGGGGAGCTTCTCATATTCTACAAATGGTGCACTTTGCATTCAAACGGAAATTCTCCAAGTGCATACATTATGGGGGAGCTGTCTTAATATCTTATATGGAATCAAGGTTTGAGCTTATCATAATATTTATATGTAACTCTAGCTTGGTTTGTCATCTTATACCAAAAAGGGGGAGATTGTAAGGGTATTTTACCCTTATCCATTATTTTGGTAACAATGACACCGTAGCTAGAGTAATCAGACTAATGCATGCCTCAAGATGATTCTCAGGAATTAGTCTAACTGGCATAATGGTGTATTAATGGAACAAGAAGGTGAAGGGAAACCCCCCACTTCGATGAAAAAGGGGGTACACTTTTTCTCTACAGGATGGCGTGTCGTTCGGCGGTGCCGGTCGTGGCGCCGGCTGGCCCGGCGCCGACCGGCCCTGGCGCCGGTGCCAGCCAGACACTATCTAGTAAGGATTCCATCCTCGCCCGGTGCCGGCCTGGCGTATGGCCCGGTTTTTTCCGGGTGATCTGGTGCACGGCCCGGCGGCACCGGCCCCTGCATCGGACGGTCCGGTGCCTGGCCGGCCGACCGTCCTCCTCGACAAAATGCTGAGCTGGACAAGTTACAACGGCTAGATTTCGAGAGGACATATAAATACCCCTTCACCTAGCTCAGAATACTTAGGCACTACACTACAAACTGTTCTTGAGCTCTCTATCTTATACTCCATTGTTAGAAACACCAAAAGCCTCAGATCTCCCTCCTCCTCCACCCAAACTCGAATCCCTCCAGGGAAAAGCTAGAGGAGGTCTTGATCTATAGTTCCACCGAGCCAAATCTTGTTCCCCCTTGTATTCTTCGAGATACCTGCTCTCTAGGGTTTTTTGGAAACCCTGGGTGGGCAAAAGTAGTCCGGAAGCATCCCGGCAGTGCATTTGCTCCTGACAAGATTGTGAAGGTTTGGAGGCTGCCTCAAAGTCTACCACAAGTGAGTGAGCTATTCCTTTGTGGGATAGGCTCCGGAGAAGAAGGTGAGCCTTCGTGGCGTTGGGAAATCCTTCGTGGGATCCCCACCTCTCCAAACATGACTACCTTCTTGCAAAGGAAGGGAACATGGGGGCGTGCTTTCGGTTATCGCTAACCAAACTCTTTACTTGTGCTATATATCCTGTGAGAGCCTTCGTGCTTGAGTTACTCGTATCATCATCTAGGGTGCCTCACCTAGTTTGCATTAGGCTCATCTTTATATTTCACAAAGCCTAATATTGCAAAGAAAGAATTAAAATCTGTAGAAACCTATTCACCCTCCCCTCTAGGTTTACCATCTCTGAACTTTCAACGCGACGCTGGCGGAGTACGGCTTTAGGCGGCGCATCCACAGCGACCCCACGTGTGTGCCCCTCTTCTACCCGCAGGCGGAGTGCATGACGCGGAGGTGCCGCCCCTACGGAGGCCGCTGGCAAGGACGACGGCATCAAGCAACTCGTGATCTAGCTCGTCGACCGCCAGGGGCCGCCCGCGCTCTGCCGCGCACATGCCTCCTTCGGGTGGCGTCGTCATCCACGACGGCCCGAGGCGTGCAGCTTCGGATCCGGCTCGAGGGACGCCGGAGACACTTCAACGCCGCTGCCCCAAGGAGGAGGTTGCGGACTCTCCACCACCTCCACCGGCGAAGAAGTGGTGGGAGATGGAGGCGGAGGCGCAGACGGCCTTCCCGGGGACTTCCCGGGGAAGCACCTCATCATCGGCCGTTCCGTCGAGGAGGACTACCGGCAGATCACGCTCGACCTGCGGCAGGCGGCGGTGTGGTCCGCCATCGACCACGGCGAGAACTTCATCTACCTCGTCGGTCCTTCTGAGCCGTCAGCGCCAAAGGAGGAGGGCGACTGGTCCTTCGACTTCTCCGATGACGACGGCGGCAGCGACGACGCGGACAATCTCGACTTCAGCGCCTTCGACGGGCCCGGCTAGTTTTTTTTAAGATTTTAGTTCAAATTCGAGTCGCTTTTGTATAAAACTAGTCTAAATTCGTATAAGTTTCGTTTTTTAAATGTTTTTCATATATGAGTTTTTTTGAGGGCTGTCATATGGAGGCGCCGGTGTGGGAACATCATCCCCAAATGGAGGATGTTATGTCGGCACCCCCCATATGGTAGTGCCGGCACCCCTGCCAGCGCCTATTTGGGAGTGCTGGTGGAGATGCTCTTAGGTGATTTTACAAAATGTTTGGAAGAGTTTAGGTGTTGTCCCTCTTGGCAGGAGGCTGGGAGGGAGGAGGGGTCGTTGTAAACTTGTAATAACTGGAAGGTCTTTCTGTGGTTTCATTTTAATAAAATTTGAAGCGAGATCCTTTTAATTCGAAGAAAGAAAAACAAACTAACTGATTGATCTACTGTTGTTAGCCAAGTTTGTTAGGATAAGGTGCGCGTGAGATGTCTGTGACAATTTTTCAGTAATAATCTGATTTAGCTGAGCATTTGACACGTTTCGGCTATTTCTGTTAAACCACAAAATTTTGGTTTTAGCCGAAATAAAGAGGGGGCTATTATGGTTAGTAGTTTCCCTAACTATAACCAAAACCCAGAAAAACTGAAATTTAGTTGCAGTTACTTTGTTTCGAACCTCACAGCTGCTGATTTGTTAGTGCTCTACTGCCTAGGATCAACCCAACATATCAGGTGTAAACAGCAAATACAGTACCTAATCATTGGCTTGCTATCTGAAAAAATTAGCAGAAAAAGGGGATAAAATAGAGGCTGCAATCAAATTGTCGCTGTGTACGTAGCATGCAGATGTCACATACTCCGTATAACAATGTAAACTGGCATCATGCCAATATCGCATACAAAATTGCAACACATACGGCCAATATCGCATACAAAATTGCAACACATACGGCCAGACAGAAATTGGGGCAGAGAGCGTCATTGACCTAGAGAGTAGTCCTGACATGCCAACACGGTGACCAAAGTACTAGCAACAAGACGTGAGTGATCAGCTCACTTCATTCATCCAGCACAGGGAACTTAGCAAAGTACTCCGGGAGGTATGCTTTATAGCCAGTGGAATCATATATCTCCTTGATCTTCTTGCCAACATTGGCCATCAGTCCTCCAAGCTCGAGCTTAAGCTGGGTATATTCCTTTGCATCAGGCGTTGGAGAGCGGGCCAGACAGTGTAAGACTTGACGTCGCTTATCAGCAATGTTGTTGCAATCATCCTCGTACAGCGCCTTCAGAAGAAGGTCAGCGACTTCTAGACCTATACGATCTGACTTTGCAAACCTGAAGAGGGAACCCTCCTGAAAACAAAATCACAGAGAAAATTCAGGACAATAGAATTTCCAACCACGCAGTGGAGCACTAACCCAACACTAGTGAAAAGCACAGAACCCAAGGAATGTTGTAATGCACAGTACTCATGTTATTAAGGTAATCCTGAAAAATTAACTTGCCATGATGAAATTTATTTGTGGGTAATAACCTGTTCACTCATTGTCAAGAAGAAAAAAAAATATAGCTATGCATAGTGTTTTGTCTATTTCAGTTTACAAATCAAACATCATTTTCTTCTACACCCAAAGTATGGAGCTAGAATTTCATTATTGTCATTAATACCCGTTTGTGATGAGCATGCGACTTTAGGTGATACGAGACTCGTCTTCCATTTCATATTATGCAACCTTAAAAAGATGAGATGTAAATTATGATTACTAAAGAGGATACGTGTTAGCTGTTTAATGGACCCAAATAGAAAAGCATAAACATAAAGACAGAACCATTCCAATGTTGCAATCCTTTACATGAAATAAAGGTACATACATTGGTCTGGCAATGACATAAACAGCTGAAGTAGTGATATGGTGATGCGATTAGTAAGAAGCTTCAGATGTACACAAGTAGCAAAGGAAACCAACGACTCTCTTGCAATCTGATAGCTAATAACAAAATCCCCTGTTCCACTAAGGATTAATAGCATTTCCTCCAATGGCACAAAGTAGCAGAATAGAAAGATTATGACGCATGTATACAAAAAAAATCAAAGTTGAATATTTTCTCTTGAGATTGCTATCGATTAGAATCTGCTAAGCTTGTTGCGTTTGGTCCAGCTGAAGCCTTCATGCAGAAAATTTTGGTCTGTTATATTCATCCAATCATTAATTATTGAGAAGGTACTAGAAGTAAACCTAGTCAAACATTTCTTCCCTGACTTGTTGCTACTTGATAAGTGGAAGTGCGAAATTAAACTGCTGCCTTAACAGACAATTCTATGACTCTCAAACAACATAGTTTACCAGGCTCCCTCTAACGTCCCAGAGGAAAAGCACTGCAACATGCCTTGGTTCGGCAATAACACAAGCACCTGGCATGCCATCTATTCCAAACTGAACTATTGATATGATGAGGAATGGTTGAAATCGAGGGAAGCTCAGACTCATTAAGTAAAATACAGTTCATCGTCATCAGACGAAACAGAGGGCAATAACTTACCACAGCAGGGGCCTTGGCAGGGAGAGGGAGCCACTTGTGACCCCTGGACTCTTGGTGTTGACCGACATGTCTCCAAGCGGTGCCAAAGAGCTGCTCCTGACTGGGACCACGCTGGTGGGCATGAAACTCCATCGTCAGAAGAGACAAGAGGGGAAGGTAGAAGTATCGGAACGGAGGGGAGGTTTATTTACCGCTCTGGCGGCGGCGGCAGTGGCTGGGTCGACGAGCTGCGGCGCCTGAAAAACCGCGGCCTGACGGTGCGGGGCCCCTGCGCGCCCCGCCCTTCCATCCCGGCGGCGGGCGCGATCCATCCTCGGCGGCGGTCTTGGGCGCTAGGGTTCGCGGATATTGAAATCGATCGCCTACGAATAGATGGGGAATTTTTGGGCTCCCCGGCTGCGGGTTATGCGAGAGAGGGGAAGGTGTGAGGGGGTTTGTGCGGGGATTAGCACAGCACAACTGCGAGGTAAACGGGCTGCGGATGATCGGATGGCCCACAAATTGATCAGCCGCAGGCTCCAAACTTCGTGCACTGCAATGCCTGTAGGTAATTGAGCTGAAGAAGTTAAGTTAGCGGTTGATTGGCCTTCTGGAAATTGCTAAGCGTAAAACTACTTGAAATGACCTGCAGAATTTGTATCCGTTCAACTGACTCTCAAATTGAGAAAGAATAGTACCATCTTTTGGGGAGATCCATGGGAGCGCAAATTGACGGAAGCATCGACAAGATCTTCATCTAAAGAGGTGCAGCTATGGCGGCCCTCTGTTGTTAGAAGGCAGCGGGCCGCTACGACCTCGCTGCCTCCTAACCACAGGGGATCGTCGCGGCTACCTCCTAATCACAGAGGATCGTCGCAGCCCCTTTCATGGCAAAAGGATGCATAGTGGTGGGAGCTTGAAGTTCTGGGCAAACTCGATACCTCCTAACCACAGGGGATCGTCGCGGCTACCTCCTAACCACAGGGGATCATCGCAGCCCCTCGCAAGGAGATGGTCGTCGCGGCCGCTGAGCCCTGAAGCTCAGGGCAACCATCTCTTCCGGCCATGGTTCCGGCGGCAGATCTGGTTTAGGGTCTGATGAGGAAGTGGCGGCTGGACAGGGGAGGTTTGGCAAAGAGCTGGAACGCCCATCTTAAGTAGACCTTGGAGATAGGTCACAGGATTCATTGAATCCAGACACCCTGTATTTGTAATATACCACAACGCCCGGTCTTTCCTCTCAACCACAGATTAGTTTGGAAAGAGCGACCCCATCGCAAGCGGCAAACTGAACAGAACCCGGTCTTTTCTCGAGGGAACCGGATCTCGTATCCTCAAGTTTAGAATAGGCTGTTGTTCTCTCACGATACACCAAGCTGCCCACAGGCCACACCTTATTCCCTATATATAAAACAAAGCTGCCCACACCTTATTTTCTCGTGAAAGGTTGTGACGCGACATCACATCGATTGGACACTTCTGTATATAAGTATATTACAATCGCCCGCTAATTCCATGTTAGAAACTCGATAGACAACCATTAATTACATGCTCGTAGGAGAAGAGACATTGTACTAGTATCCAAGGAACTGAAACTAAAAGGATGTTTTCTGCCGCATCAGGAACTATGTTTTGTGGTCCATTCATTGGCTCGCAACCCCGAAGCTTGTGAACCTGCACAATGAAAACGAAGATCTTGCCTGTGAGCTCCTCTAACTGTTACTTATATTGTCGAGCATCTGTAAAACTATATGTGACGGAAATTTACCAAAACAAAATGCTCACGGCAAGATCAGAACATGCATAGATTCAGGCATCACATACAACTCACAAGATGTGCAAAACTACTCTCCTAACAATCATAACTCGGAACTCCAAAATCAATTGAACAGCGATGCACCAGCCTTCATGGTTTACAAAAGGGGAAAAAAACACCTAGACAAACAAAACAAAAAAGGCTGTGTTACGTTAGGTGCAAAACTGAAATTTCTGTGGACAAAAATACTCTCTGCAAGAGCAATGCTCCCCAACAAACAAAACAGAGGAATTATCACTGCATGATCTTTTAGAGTCACACAGGGCATAAAAATGAAAACCCTTGGCAGAAAATGTCATGTTAATTCATTTCACGTGAACGTAACATGTATATAGTCTGGCTCTTAATAGCCAAACAAATAATGCAGACATATTTTTTAAAGTAGTTCAAAGAAAATTAATTCACGTAGGAACATAACTGTAATGAATATTCAGACACTATTCTAGAATCTGTGTTGGCAAAATAAGCCACTTCCTTCTTTTTAGTTTCAACAAAGCATAAAACCTTTCATCCCTGTGTAAACCAGCATTTGCTTTTTAAAGATGCAAGTGGAAGAAAATGGAATCAAAATACTGTTCCTTGCTGCTGCAAAAAGCTTTCAACAGCTTTACCCTCCCAACTTTTATGATAATATTTAGTATGTGCAGCTCATTTGCTTGTCAATTTATATAAAAAACTGATTCAATCACTATCCCGAGGCCTAGAAAGAAGAGCTGGAAATGATGACACCAACCAATAAAAAACAGCAAACAGGTACACATCATTCTTGTCGAACAGGATCACATTATCGAGCACAAAACCAGACAAAGATGTCGTAACTCGTAACAGCTTCAGGAGCATAGAAGGATCAAAACAAAGTTAAGGAATATACCATGCCAGGAGAGTCCTGTTTATGCGATCGAGCTGTTATTCCAAATGATAACCATGTTGCAGTTTCTGCCTTTCTAGCATCAGCAGTTGCCCTCCAGAGAATCAACTTGAGCAATCTTTTGTGCTTGAGGTGGCAACTGAACAAAAACAGAATTGCATGTAGAAATACATAGAAAATAGAGCAAAGCTAATGCACCAGATGACAGAAGATCCGACAATTGCAAATCAAGATGAACAAGTCAAGAGCGCACGCTAAGCAGTATAGCATGATGCCACAGAATAAAGGAAGAAAACAGCACTATAAACAAGCACCAAAGGTAACCAAATATATACTGACCCTTCAAGCCATCAAAGATCATGAAGAAGACTATTTGTCGGTACAACTGCTCCAGTACCCAGAGAAACTGTTTTTTCTTACTGAAACATGCTTGTCAGTCTTTCGTGCTAACACAGAAGGATGACATATTTACTTTGATTCAAAATAAAATTTAATAGATTAGATAAACAGGACATGCTGTATAGTTACAAAATCATTGGTCAATTCTACCTATGCACCGTGTACCGTTCCTTTCTATCTTGAGACCCATTTGTATTAGGAACATACACTTGGCTGAAAATTCGTTTGAAGATAGAATGTTTTGGTGTTTTCCCAGCTCTCATACCACATATATGGCACCAACAATAGTAGTAGCAGATCATTTGTGAATAGAAAAGGCTAGATCCAAGGTGAAGGGGGGAGAAAGAGAGAAGGGCTCATTAGATACAGGAAAAAAGGCCAAGCTGAGCCTTCTCCAGGTCTGAAGGCTGCAATAAAAAATCAATGGAACGGAGTTAACAAACTAGAGCCTGGAAAGGGTATAATTAGCTAGAGATGACATAAAACAGTTCCAGTTCAATTAACATGTCAGGAACTAGTTTGTTAACCTGCCAATTCACTGTATGTTGATACTAAACTTAACTACTAGTAAAATGATGCATCAAGCAGAAGGTAGTAGATGCACAACAATTCTTCACTATCTAACTCTCCGCACCCAGTTCATGCAAAACCATAGTTCATGAAACCACTACACTAAAAGTAAGCAGCACAAAGTTCAACATACGTCCTAGTCTGCTCCATGCTTGAACGTAGCTACAGAAGAAGCCGGGTTCTTATGGTCATCTTTGCATTCAGTAAGAGATAAACCAGGAGTAGTTGCATGACAATAAAGTGAATAATGTGAGTACTTTGTTGTTTCCTTGAAGTAGAATATGTCGGCCCATATGATAGCTCTTTAGATTCATGGAAATTAATTTCACCTTACGATAGTTATATCCTCATAGGTAATCTCAGCAAGTATCATGGTACAAACAACTGCAACAATAATTCAAGGTACCATAAAAAAGCACTCAGAAACTAATCTAACATGACATGGTAACCAAAGGAACTAAAGACAACTTAAGGAATTTGCGCTTCACTGTGCAAATTTATTTTGGATTAAGATTTGAAACTGACTGAAATACATGATCAAGAGATGATGTTTATCATATTCATGAGTTGTACGTATCATAATTCACAAGTCATTAAAACCCAACAGAGAACAAATATCACATATCAATATTTATCAAACTTATAAATGTAGTTAATTTGTTTTTCTATGACTCACTGCGTAGCTGCAAACCGTGAAATTGAATCTAAGAATAAATTTGCATCCCTTGTCCGGCTGATGATGATAGGGCGGAAGCCAACCAGGAGGCAATGACCCTGGACACGGTAAGAAAACAATATGAATATCGCACAGGCAGAAGCTTCATATACCTAAGATAAATATAAAAAAGTATTCACACGTACAAATATTAGATGAAAACCACACTGAACAATATCTTTACTCAAAGCCTCAGGAACTTCGCATGACCAAGGATCTCATTTATATTAGCTGCCCTATTTGTCTACATATAGTTGGAAAGAATTGTCTTGATTTCATTTAGTAGCCATCTCTGGACCCGGTGATTACCAAATCATCATTTACTAATCTTCTAAATATTACTATAATTATCAGGATACATGTTTGGGTGCATCCTATGGGCGCACATGCCAGGGGGTACTTGAGACAGATGGAATTCAGATTACTTTGATTCATGAAAATGGTATGCCTTCACTTTTCTCACCTCCAAGAAGTAAAAAGTAAAAAATACTTAAAGAGGAAAAATCTTAGTGCTATAAAAGATTAAATTGAAAATAGGAACAGGAAGAGAGATAAACAAACCTTCCATAGAATCCTTTGGCTGTTTTAAACTTTTAATGGTAAATGAGAGCCTCTATATATCAGCATCATATGCACCTGCAATATCACAGTAAAACTTAGAGCGCGCATACACACAGGCTTCCTCGGCTGAGGTGAAGGCCTACTTGGCATAGGCGACAAGAAAGCCAGGACAGTGACATTGCGCCTATGTCTTAATTGTATCAACAATATAATTTTAAATAATAACATAGTACTCGTATAGTGCATTTACAAGAATCTCAATGGCATCACTATTCAAGCATGGCTAAAATTATCAACACTTGAAATGTAAAGTACAAATTGAATGATCTTCTTTGCAAAGTTCAGCCTTACACAGTAGGTATAAATGAAGAACTGATACAAGAATAATATACCATACACCTATTATCGCGCTACTTGGGGCCAAATAATTGGGGGAACAGGGAAATGTGATATAATTATTATTCATCTCATAAAGCTTTTAGTGCTTCGAAGTTCAAACTATTCAATAGTCACAATATCTCATATAGAAACACGGCAACCATGCTCAGATTACACTGAAGAATAGATACATGATATCTGCTAAATGCATGGTCAACAAGCTCTACTCACACATGGGATGCCGCTTGTATCCAGACAACATAAACCCTGCAAGAGATTCATATAAAGAGTTAAACGAAGGATTGGTATAGCTATACCTTAGGAAATGGCATCAATCGTCCAAATCTACTGGTGCAATAATTTTCAGCCAGTCATTTAGCCACTCTGGCAAGTGGATACTATAAATAGAAGACTGCACCAAATAATAAATTGTCAAATATTAGACAATATCGTGTTTCGTACATTAGACTAACAATAACAACACTGGAGCATTTGCAGAAATTAACATCTTGCTGATAGGGCTTCCTTGATATGTTTCATAAAGGCCTTTTTTCGAGATTGACATAGGAACCTTCTTTAACCACAAGTTCAGAAGAAGCTTTCAGAGAAAGATAGTAACTAGTTTTAAAAATATCCCTATTCAGCAGAATCTTTCAGAGTATAATTTGGGTCTTCCATTGTTACATATCTTGACTGTGTCATAAAGAATGAAGCAATAAGTAACCGATTCAATGATATGCATATGATATACCAATGGTTATGAACCTGCATTTACTTTAAGCTTGAGAAACTACGCATAACCAAGGATCTCATATAGCACAGCTGCTCTATCTATCTGCCTATAAAAAAGGTGGCATGGAAATCGATGATTTGGTTCTGCTGAAATCGAATTGAATTGCAAATGATTAAAAAGAGCCGAATTTATCCATTTTATTAGGGAATCCGGACAGGAAAACCTTACAAGTCTCAGTTATTGAGGACAACCGAGCTAAAACCAGTACCATACGGCCACACTACTAAACTAGGTATGGAGAGGCCCCATACGACACGAACACAATGTAGAATAGTGTAAAAACGGCCGGTACCAAGCAGCGGGAGATGAAGTGAAGCGGTTCTGGGCCTCTGGAGCACGTGGAAAGAACGACAAATCCCCCCACACCCTGGCAAACTCCACTCGGCGGTTGTGCAGGTCGAAGAGGAAGTCGGAGGTGGCCATCGCGGGAAGTAGCTGCTGCTCGCTGCCGTCGAAGGGGCGGAGAGGGCTCGACGGCGACGAGGGGGCCGAGTGGGAGATCTCTCTGAGGCAGTGTCTCTGGGTTTGCTAATGGTAGTGGGGAACTGGGGAGGGGAAGGAGAAGGAAGGGGAGTGGAGGATGAAGACGCGAAATTGGGCTCAGCCAATAGTGGACTGGCGGAACTGGGAGCCCTGTGCTGCTCTTTTCCGGCCTGTTGTCCTGTGTCCTGTGTGTAATGGGCTTGAGTGAAATACGCGTCCACTCACGAGAAAAAGGGCAATTCTCAATGGAAAAAGCTTGTAATCAGCCGACCGATGCGTCCCGCGCGATCGGTCGCTCTGGCTCATGCGTGCAAACGTCGCTTTCACATGCGCCCTCCCGTCGCTTTCTTTTAACCCGCTCGTTTTTTTTTACTTGCTTTCCTGTGGGCATGGCTCTCGCTGCACCCAGCTTCTTCATGCCTCATCCTGGCCACGTCGCTCAGCTGTTGTAGGCCACTATCTCTTGTCTCCATGCAATGTTTTCTACGTGACTCACTAGCATTATATTTTGAACTAATGGCTGTTGGGCAGCAAAGTACATGTAGCTGAAGTACCTATATACTGGGACACTTAGCTTGCTACATATCGTATTTATTTTTTCTATCGCGGTGCTTAAAGTTGCTAGTAAATTTGATTTTCTTATACTATATACTTCCATTTGGAAATAAATGCTGCATATTTGTGGCATGTATCTATTGTGCAGACACATCCAAATCTATACAAATAGGCGACATTTGTTTTCTAACAGACTGAGTATCTCTTAATTTTGACACGCCAATCACTCTTGGTGTATGCTAAAAAAATGTTGTGATCTGACTGTGCAAGGCTCCGGATCCTGCGAGGTCGGCGCTTCAACAAAAGGCAAGGTTTTTTCCTGATTTTCGATGTTACTTTTGTTCACTCGATATGATGCAAAGTTCTAGACATTTTGTTGTTAATGTAGACACGAGATGTTCTATGGCTTTAGTGGGCTCTCCTAAAAATAAGGTTTTCCGTTGGATATTCAATGTTGTATACATGCTTTAAAATTGTAACAAACTCATATGTGTTTTGTTGTGAAAGCACATACAAGATGTTGTAAGGTGCTTTGGGCGTTTGATAGAAATATGCTTTTCTCAGATTTATTGATGGTGCATACATGTTTTAAAATTGTAACAAACTCGTATAAATTTTGTTGTGATAGCACATGCAAGATGATGTAAGCTTTTCTTTTAGCATTTCATACAACTTTATTTTTCTTGGATTTGTGGATGTTGCATACATGCTCTAAAATTGTAACAAACTCGTATGAATATTGTAGTGAAAGCACATGCAAAATGTTGTAAGCTTTACTTTTAGCATTTCATACAACTTTATTTTTCTTTGATTTTTCGATGTTGTATCCATGCTCTAAAATTGTAACAAACTCGTATGAATATTGTAGGTAAAGCACATGCAAAATGTTGTAAGTTATTCTTTTTAGCATTTCATACAACTATATTTTCTTGGAATCTTTGATGTTGCGTACATGCTCTAAAATTATAAAAAAACTCGTATGAATATTGTAGTGAAAGCACATGCATAAAGTTGTAACGTTTTTTGGGTGATTGATACAAGTTTGTTTTTGTCAGATTTTTCAATGGTGCATACGTACTCTACAATTGTAACAAACTCATATGAATATTGTAGTGAACGTACATGCAAAATGTTGTAATTTTGGGTGCTTGATACAAGTTTGTTTTTGTCAGGTTTTTCAATGGTGCATACGTACTCTAAAATCGTAACAAACTCATGAATATTATTGTGAAAGTATGGGCGATATGTTGCAAGTTTTCTTGGGAGCTTGATACAAGTTCGTATTTTTCTCAAATTTTTGGGTTCGTTAAGCGCGCCTTGCGCGTATAATATGTTGTATTCATGCTACAAGGCAAGGCGCGCATAATATGTTGTATTCATGCTACACTATTTAATTTTATTGATTTTTTTTGTACAATCCAAATTCTTTTGCTCTATTGGTGATTTTAAATTTATATTTTCCTGTTAGATATCGTGTACTCATGCTAGCATAATATTTTGCCTTGCCCGCATAATATGTTGTATTCATGCTAGTACAAGGTAAGGCGAGTATAATATGTTGGTGGAAAAATAGCAATGATTTATTTTAGTGCAGTGTCGTGAGCAAGCTAGCACTGTGAGGCACCCAAGCACCTAGGAGCTAGGCTTCACGGTTGCACAACTCTGCATGCTCACAAGACACTGGCAGGAGAAAGTCACAACAGTCGCGCAGCACATGCGGGCTCCACACACGAGAAACAATACTGTATCACGCTACCCTCCAACGCTTTGAACATGCACCTGACGCAAGAACAGAGCTGAAAGCGACGTGCCTGAGCGACTATTTCCATCCATCAGATGAGGCCAATGGACGGTGGTCGAGCGACCGATCCCTGCGCACGGATCGGTCGGCCGACGCCTAGCGCGGCCATTTCCTCGTATATGTTTTTAGCCCGTTGGATGTCGTATGAGGTAAAACGAAAGTTAGGTATGTTTGTGTACTAGGTTTGGATGCCAACAAAATATCTTCGTGCAGTTTCGGCATAGTGATTGGTTGACAACAATATGAGCTATGTTGGCTGATGAGGGAAGAAGTGGTTGTTTGACTGTGTGCTAAGCACAGATGTTGTTACCTCCCTCTTTGTAAGGATGCTCTTACTCCTACCTAGCTATTACGAAGCTAGTAGCAAGAACTTAAGATAACACACATGCTTAGCTAAATGCACAACATCTAATCACCATAGTTAGGGCTTAGAAAGGTGCACTGTGAGGCAGTGAGGTCTTGATCCACTTACGGAGCGCGTCCTGGAACCATGATGGGACGACGAGCATGTGGAGATCGTCCGTGTTAAGCTGGATGTAGAATCTCCGTGGCATGAGGGCCCTAGCGATGTGCCCCAGCTTAGGCTGGCTACCGGCGATGGGAAGTGGCATGAGCACAGCCTCCACCATCCCTGGCACTATCGGCTTCAGAGCGCTCGTCCACCGGTTGAGGATGATGTTGTCCTGGTAGCCTGGTGGAGGAAACCACCCTTTGGTTCGAATCGACCGTTCCTCTCGGGCCAACTTTTGGTCTGCTTTAAACATCGTGCTATCCAAGATTTCGGTAAAAGCTAGGTTTTCAAACAACCCGTTTTCGTTCCCCCCCCCCCATATGAAAAAACATATTGTGGGCAACCAATCAGGCCCTCTATATACAACCCGTTGCGGCATCACCCTACCCTTCATTGGTGTGCGTGCGGTGGTGTGCCAGGCTAGTTGCGAGGGATTGAGCATGCGGATGGGTGGGGATCATCTTTCTCTCTTCCTCGCGACCAACCAAAGAACTTAGGGTGGAGCGTGTAGGCAGTGTGTCGATGGCGATGGAGGCCCTCACCTCCATCGCCATCGACACACTGCCTACACGCTCCACCCCTAAGTTCTTTGGTTGGTCGTGAGGAAGAAATCTTACGATTAGGGGTTGCAGGTGTATCACCAACGCTGGAGGAAGGGGGTTTAGAGGGATGGTCGGCTGGTGGACGGTGGACCTGCAGAGGTTGCAGCTCGGCATGTAGGGCAGCAAGGCATCGCGGTAGCGACGACACCGACCGTGGGTGGTGGGAGATGGCGGTTAGTCCCGCGGTGTGTGGACGAGTCGACAAAAAGGAGGAGAAGTTCGGCGGCACTGTTGTTCTTGTCGTCGAGCAAGAGGAGGAGGAATAAGACTGGGAAAAGAAGGGGCAGTCGGTGGTAGGTCGCATCCCACGACGTGGTGCGTGTGCGGGGTGTCTCCTTCAGGGCCGTAAGGAGCGGTGTATATGAGCACCCGAGACCATGGGGATTGGGAAGAGGAGGAGAGCTCCTTCCAGGGAGCGCGTGGGAAACCTCTCTAGGCGCGCCACTTATCCACCCTCATTCCCTGATCCTCTTCCACTTATCCACCTTCTCCCTTTCTCCTCTTCCACTTCTCCATCCTCATTATCTTCCACTTTTCCACCTTCTCCCCTCCTCATCTCTCCCTCTCCACCTTCTTTCCCTCCTCATCTTTCACTTCTCCATCATCTCCTCTCCGGCAACGGTCGATCATCTCCTCCCGACATGGTGACCACCGGCCCTCCTCTCTAGCGTCGGTGGCCACCTCCTCCCGGCAATGGATACCACCTCTTCCCCGATGACAGTGACCACCTCCTCTCCCGACGACGGCGACCACCTCCTCCCCGACGACGGTAACCACCTCCTCCCTGACGACGGGCCACCGCAGACGCCCAGCTCTGGCGGCCATCTCCTCTCCTGGATCTCGTCAATGCCATTGACTTGATTGCTTTCTTTTGGTTTTTAGGGTGTTTTGTGAAATATCACGTGGACATTCGGGCGTTTGTCCCAACTTTATTTTAAATTGCAAAAAAAAATATACTAGTAGCGGACCGAACGAGAGTACGTGACTAATAACTTATTGGCAGCGTGCCGGGTGCGAACGCGACTAGTACCGGACATACTAATCGTGCACCGGGTGCGCACCGACTAGTAGGCCCTTACCACTGGCGAGGTATCACTAGCCAAATTTAACACGCGTAGGATATTCTGTACTACTAGTATTGTATCTTGAATAAATCGAGCATTCATGTTGAAGGTTTGCCAACCAATATATAGGGCTTCCAATTTAGTTCCTTTGCTAGAATTGAATCAATGGCCACAATCGGTTTCTGTAGGAAAGTAAGCTTGTTTTCCCTATCGTCTGCATAAGCCCTCCCCTCCATGATGAAGGTTTAGCGCATATAATTGCTATATTCAGTACCGATTTAACATTTCAAAAAAAAATCGTTTTTACAAAGATGCATCCACGACGCTTATAATAAATTTAGGACCCACTCCTTTCTAGAGCATATAAGTTTCTTCTCCGGTGATAGAATCACAAACCTTCCCGAGACTATCGAATGACAAAGCTTTTACGCATCGCATCACTTTTTTTTGAAAGGGGAAATCCTGGCTTCTACATTATGGTCATGCACACGGCCTTTTATTTATTAAATTATTCACCAAAGCTTTACAAAAGCAATACAAAAGATCAAACTCAAAGCCACCTCGCTATACCTAGAGGGATGAAGGGGGTGACAATACACCAACTCACATCATCTAAAAAACCAAATGCCTTACCAAGTCGCTCAATAGCAGGTGAGAAGTACATCCAGTTAAGCGGACTCTCAGCGCATGCCACCGCACACACCATAGAAGTTGCTACCGCCGTCTTCCTTGACCCCATCTTCAAGAGGGACAATCGCATTAACCTTGCAAGGCCTGCCGTCGATGCCACCATGACGCCAGACGGCTCCACCATCCTGCACGCATACATCATCCCGCATTCGTCGTCGATACCCCGCAGCACCATGCCACCGAGACTCATCACCTTCGATGTGGTAGATGAATACCACTCCACCAACATCCGCCATCATTCAGCAGCTGCTCCAAAAACGAGGTAGAACGACGCAGGTAGTGCTGCCATCGTCTGATCCGAGAGACCCGGATCTAGGGTTTCCCCCGGAGCAGCACTAGTGGGTAGATGCAGACTGTGACGATGATGCCTTCAAGAAGGTTATGCCACGTGATGCCGCCATCGCCCGCCAAGATCGGGGTCGGAGCACGGTTTTCACCGGCAGCCGCGCATCCCCAACTCGCTGAGTGTAGTGCCGAGGCAAGCAAAGATGATGCCTTCGACAAGGTAACGACGCCAATCGACGCCGCCATCATCCGCCAAGACCAAGATCGAAGCACGATTTTAACCGGCTACCACATCACCCCCAACTCGACATCGACTAGATCTTCACCACCAGAGATCGGTGTGGGATCCCGAGATCCTCCACCCCAGATCCTAATAAGGTCGTCCACCTCCGGAGAGGAGGAGGACACCACCGCCGATTCCGAGGCCGCTGCCTCGACTCCCAGTTGATGTGGGCAGAACCACCCTCGCTGCAAACCACATGATCCCGCAGTGCAAATCAGGCCCTCACGAGCCCGCTCCACTGTCGCATCACTGCCGCCGCGCCTCAGGAAGTCGCCGCCACGCACCACCGCGGCTAGAAGATGGAGAAACGAGCACCGCCGCAACTCCCCTAGCCGCTGCAGCAGAGTCCCCGCCGCCGCCACGTCGCGCGGGCTTTGCCCAGCAACATCACCGGCGGCGGCAGAGAAAAGGGAGGTGGTAGGGAGGGCCGGAGGCGATGGGCTGGAGGGGCCCCAGTGTGGGCGGTGCCGCCGCACGGGGGTTAGGTCGCGAGAGGTGTAGGCGGAGGGTTAGGTGTAGGCGCATCGCATCACATGGTCGTAACCTTCTTCTCCTTCTCTTACATAGATCATGTGGGTCCTTCATGTTTTCATCCGGGCCATTTTGATTTATTTTGATTCATTTTCCATAATTCTGTGTTGATCTTTGTTTTTGTACACAAATATAGGATTAGTTTCCAAAATTATACCAAGTAAGCTGAATAATATAGTGACAACATTTGGCAGGACAAGCCAGAAATTTGTTTTCTACGTGAGCGTTAAATGTTTCCAAAGTTATATAGCACACAATGTAAGCAATGGTCTTACGGATGCTGGAGGTAATTAAAAAGCAAACCTTTTTTTTTCTCGATCTTCAGTAGTAATAAAGGATCCACAAGGTGGTTTGTGTTTTTTTCTGGAAGGAACAAGGTGGCTTCCGTTGTGACAGACTTATAAGTGGGCTTAAGTTGCGCCGATAGTTGGTGAGTCTAGGCCTGTGCACGTTGATAGGCCCAAGAAACTAGAAATTGGGGTCTAGAACAATGCGAATCCGGTCCGGGGAAGAAATCGAAGACGGACTGTGTCCAGACTTGCCTCTATATCGAGCGAGCCACAGCTCCTGCAAAAATCCCAACCAAGAATCAACACAACAGATCTACCCATGGCTGACAAAAAGGTGGTTCCTCCCCAGGTGGAGGAGGAGCTCGCCGGAGAGGACAGTGCACCAAAGACGAAGGCGCTGACAACCGGCCTCAAGGGTTGTGCCACGAAAAGAAAGGTGCAGCACGGCTGCTCCAAGGGAGAGGAGACGGCGGACGAGCAGGCAACGACCGACAAGACTGCGGGGCTGTCCGAGGTGACAATGGCGGCCGACGAGACGATGGAGCAACAGGATGGCTCGAACTTGGACAAGTTCTATGAAGAGTGGAAAGCAGAATACGCACAGCTTATGGACGAGCTGTTTGGTAATGGCCCAAACGCAACACCCGTGAGGTGGGTGAAACATCCCTCGTTCATGTATTACGATGGCCAGGATGACGAGGAGGAGGGGGAAGAGTTCGGCGTTGTGGTTGACGGGATCCCGCCGATGGCATCCAAATGACACGAGCAAGAAGAGCGATGGCATGGACCCGTCATGTTTCGGTCCAACCCACTTCGGTTTATTTCTCTAGTACATCACCTTGACAGTTTTTGCATGTTAATACAGAGCAAAATCTAAATAAAAACAATAAGGTGAAAGTACTTCTAAAAAATAACTCATTGTACATCATGTTTTGTTGTTATATCTAAATTACGTGACGATGTTAAGATAAGGCGGTTTTATCAACCATTGCACATGCCCTTATGGCCTTATGGGTCCATCATGTTTTGATCCATCCCATCCCACTTCGACTTATTTTTCTACATGTCATCTTGACATTTTCTTTTTGGAATATTGATACAGAAGAAAAACTGAAAATAGTTAGGTGAAAGCACTTCGACAAATGTTCTGAAGGTTTTGCCGAACACATTATAAATAATGACCTTAAAGATGATCTATGTAATCAAAAGAGCAACATGGTAAAGGGAGTATATGCATACATATTAAAAGTAAATTTCCGTATATTTGTCTCCATTTATGTCTGTGAGTGTATAATAGAGTTCTTAAGGAAATACAACTACTACGGTACTACCTCTGCCTATAAAAGGATGTCGTAAGTTTTTTCTAAATTTTAATGTATCTAGACGTACTCTAGTGTATAGATACATCCGAATTTAGACTAATTTCCGACGTCTTGTTTATGGACGGAGGGAGTACTATTCTTGCTTTACCAAAGTGTCCCGGTTGTTCTTTTCAATAGTACTTTTGCAATTAATCTGAGCCGTTCTTTTCATTGCTTATGTCTAGCTAATTTTTAGATGGAAGGTTTGAAGTGAGCCCAATTTTAAATTAACGAAGTCATTAACAGGCTAAGAGTACAACATGTATCACTGCTAGGGAGACCAGCTTACAATGAAAACACATAAAGAGAAGAGAACAGTACTAAAAAAAAAAAGAGAACCACTGCTAGAAGCAAACGGCTTGTTGGCTTCATCCTCAAGATAACTTGACCCCGGGGAACGTCGCTGGATTGGGAGCAAACCTTCAACGGAGTCCGTGCACCTCCATCTTCATGTCACACTACTCCAAGCCGCACGAAGACCACTAGCCAGAAGCATCAACACTCGTAAGGAATTTAAGGAAACACCTTCAAGAAGGAGGCGACACCGTAATGTTGTCGCTGCCTGACCCAGAGGGTCTAGGGTTTCACCCAAGTTCTAGGACACTGATGAAGTAAGAAAGAGAGGTTCAACATCGACGCCTCCGAGGAGGGGAATGGCACCCATGAGCGTCAATGAACTGGGCAAGGCTTTCGCCCAAAGCCTTCTAACTTCTTCATCACAATGCCGCCAAAACATGAGGAAGTTGCAGTGATGACCAACCGCTACAATGGACAATCCCGTCACTGGAGGACGCGAAGATAGACCAAAAACAGGGATCTTCTTCTCCCAAGGTCCAACGGATGACAACGGAAAGAGGGGAAGGCACGAGAGTCGAAATTGGACTAGATCCTTGTAGCTAGGCGCCGGCTCCGACCAAATCCCATTCTTCAACCTCACTCTGGCGGTCTTCCTAGTCTGATCTTTGTGACAATCTGTACTGTGATCGAACAGGCGGCAAGAGTCTGACCGGAAGCTGCATGGCGAACATCAGAGAGACGCAGGAGATGCTCGACTTTGCTGCCGGGAACAGCGTGACTGCGGACGTCGAGGTGAATGTGGCCATGGAGAGCCTGGCCAAGGGCGATGTCAGGTACCGCTTCGTCATCAACATTGGCAACACCTTCAGCTCGCTGGCCTCGGCTATGTAGCATATCTACCTGCGAGACCAGTGGCCGAATCCAGCAAAAAAAACACCTGATCCCTGCTGGTGCAAATAAATGCAGCAAGTGATATGATTGTTCTTAACCTATCTTGATTTAGTGTTGTAACTTTGCATATACATTGTGTAACACTATGATATGAGGATGGATTCTCTGAGACGGCAAGAATTGGAGATAACAATGCAGTATGTAACATCTGTTTTCATATAAATAAGATGAAATTCAATAATTACATGCCACAAACATGTGTGAGCTCTCAGTCTCACTTCACTACAGGAAACATTTGCATTATCTCTTTCTAACAATTATGGTACCATAAACCATTTGAATTTTGCATTGTTGTACACGTACAAACAGAGAGGGAAGAGTGAGAATCCTCACGCTTTGGCAAAAAACTACAGTATACAGTATGCTACGGTTTGTGCACAGAAACTCGCACCATCACCGTGGCATGCCAAGGGGCCTAGGGAGGGACAGAGACCGGACCTCTGGTGCTGAGCTAGGGAACATAACGTTGAGCTTGTGCATCAGGACGTCTGACTTGGACGGTATCTCGTTGAGCAGGAACTGCTGCACAATTGGCTTCTTAAACCACTCGAGCACTGAGTCCCCAGGTGCCCGCAGGACAACCTTACTTACCTCGAATGGCGACTCCAGTGATGCTAGCACCTGGGCCACCACCATCTTGAGCGTCGGCCCTGTCACCAGCTTGATGCGACGCGGCACGACTCCGTAGTAGAGCATCCGCTTCCTGAATCGGTGGAGCGTGTGCACTGTCGCGATGAGCGCTGCTCCCACAGAAAGGTTCCGGATGTCCAGGGACCAGGCGATGTGCTGGTCAAAAACGATGGCCTTGGGGAACAGCTTATTCTCGTAGGCGACCTTCCAGACGCATCGTGCACGGTTCATCTGCCCCATGAGCACCAGATAGTTGAGGAGCACGTTCACAAAGTACCTCGCCGCATTCTCCTCATTTTCATAGTCGATGCCCTGAAAGAATTCACGGACAAAGGAGAGCACGGGCTTCTTGCGCTGCTCAGGCCCAGTGAACAACCCGCACATGAAGTCATGCGCCTTGTGCCTGCTCACGCTCAGGATGTTCATGATTGCGCGTTCGCTGTCCTCATCCTGGCACCGCACCAAGTGCGCGAGGATGGAGGTGTAGAGTATCATGTCCACCTTCGCCGCCGCACCAACATACGTCTCGAGCAGAGGACGTGCCGAGTCATACAGCCCCATCTTCATGCAAGACTCGAAGAGCTGCCTGATGATGAAATTATTGGTCCGTATCCCAGCAGAGCCCATGAACCGCAGCCACTTGAGTGCGAGCTCCGTTGACCCATCCTTGATGTAAATCATCAGCAGGTCACTCGCAGTCACCTCGATTGGGAACCCTGACGCCTTCATCTCAAGCAACACTTTTGCAGCCAAATCCAGTAGCCTCTTGTTCGCCAGCATCGTCAGCAACGCTGTAAATGTGCTCAGCCCCGGCCTTGTCCCTGCATTTGCCATCGAGTGGTACATCCGCATTGCAATATCCACCTGCCCTGCTGAAGCATGCATTTCGACCAGACAAGCATATGTGGCAGGAGTAGGGAAGAAGCCGGACTTCTCCATGTCTCCAAACAACTTGGCAGCGACGTCCAGCCTCCCTGACCGTGCATTCGCCTCGACCACCATGGTGTACAACCCAAAGCTTGGCCGGAGCCCTCCTCGCCTCATCTCCTCCCAAAGCTCCATCCCGGCATCGAGCTTCCCAGCCTTCACGAGCCCCTCCACCATGGCCGTACTCACTGCCGTGCTCACCCTGTGCCCCACCGCCACCATCTCCCGGTACATTCCCATCGCTGCGTCGAGCCTCCCGGACTTGGCCAGCACGTCCACCATCGTGCTGTACACTGCCGGTGACGCAGGCCCGACCCCATCCCTCTGCCTCATTTCATCAAACAGCTTCCGTGAGGCGTCGATCCTGCCGGCGCGTGCCAGCGCAGGCACGGCAAGCTCGTAAGTGCCCTTGTCGAGCGCGCAGCCACATACCGACATTTCATCGAGCACCTCGAAGGCCTTGAAGGCGAGCCCCCTGGTGAGCAGCAGCGAGAGGAGGGCGTTGCAGGCGGGCGTGGCGAGGCCGCGGAAGCCGGCGTCGCGGAGGCGCTTGAAGCAGTAGAAGGCGGGCTCGAGGAGGCCGTGGGTGGCGAGCGCGGAGACGACGGCGTTGAGGGTCCTGGGGAATGCGGCGGGGTCCGGGTGCGCGAGCGCGTCGTCGAAGAGGGAGAGGATGTCGGAGGAGTGGGTGGACGGCGGGAGGCGCGCGGCGACGAGGGAGGAGAGGGCGTCGGAGGGCGCGAACCAGGGCTGGGTGCGCGCCCAGGCGACGAGGGAGAGGAGCGGGACGGGGTCGGAGGCCGGGAGCGAGCTGGCGGCGAGGAGGAGCAGCGCCGGGTCCGGCGGGGACGGGAGCGCGGAGAGCGCGGCGGTGAGGGACGGCCCCGAGCGGAGGCGCAGCGCGAGCGCGGCGAGGCGGGCCGCCGCGGCGGGGCGAGGGAGTGGGTGCGCGGAGGTGCCGGAGAGGATGGTGGGCTCGGCGCCTGGTACTGCGGGGCGCGCACCCGGCGCGGACGAGAGGACCTCCCCCGTCTCGTCCAGGTAGTCGACCGTGTCCGTCCACTCGGCGCCCGGCGGCGGGTCGGATGAGAGGCGGCGTGGCGCGAGCGAGCGGGGCAGCGCCGCCGCCCGGCGGCGGAGGTGGGGGAGGCCGGCGCGGAGGAGCATGGATTCTTTCGGCGGCGTCTCGGCCCTTCCCCTTGGGCTGCCTCTCGGACTAGTTGCGGACTTTCGATAGACGAAGCGGGCCACGGGCTACATGTGAAACTGGTATAGCCCATGGCCCATTGTGCCCGGCCCATGAGAATCACGCGAGTAAAGTCACACATCTCCGCACGTCAGACAGATGGTCTTCTTCTCTGGCTTGTTCTTCATTGTCCCTGCGACGCGCATCCCCAGATCGCCTTCTCTCCTTACCCTGGTGCGAGGGCAGGCCGTGCTCGCGTCGTCCGCGCCAAATCCTCCCCGCAGTCAAGTAATCCTCGTCCTCTTCTCTGGCAGCCCGTGATTAATTTGGGCGCTTGCTTGGAGTTCATGCTTCTGCCGCCGAGTTGGAATCACTTTTAGATTGATGGAATTAGGTGCTCGATTAGATGAATGGGCAGTAATCTTATGCCGCAGCTAAAATTTTGCATGGGATACGAGCAATAGCAAGGCGATTTTGTTTTCTTTTTAGGGGTTTGGAACAGGGTTCATACGCAAAGCTCACAAAGCAACCAAACAACATTTTTTAACCTACTAGTATAGCTGTATAGGCAGGGGAAGCATACTACCTTTTCGTGGTTTAAGTCTCTAGTTTATAATATAGTGATTCTGTTCATTGCTTGGCCTCATCAGCCCATAAACCATAACCAGCTTGCAGAGTCATATCTTTCCCAGCAGTTAGCTTTTTTACTCATAGTTCCTTCTTTATCTTGAACTGTATCAGCATTCCCGTTAGGAGAAGCGATGTCGACAGTGATCACAAAGTTCGCGGTTACGTCTATGCTGATGTGGATGGTCCCAGTTGCAATCGTCTATGGATTTAACCACCAGATCTTTCCAGGTATGACTGCTTTCCCTTCTACATTATGCTGTTCTTCATATTTTTATACAGAATCGAACCACACGCATTCATAAGAGGATGACGTTTTACTCATTGGTCAGGTGTCGGCCAGCTTTCGCCCTCGGCGCAGACCTTGGCCAGTGGATTCCTCGCTGTCATCTCGGTCAACCTGGTGATCGGCTTTTACATATACATGGCCATGAAGGAGACTCCCCATCAAGAGCCGCAGCCTGACCCTACCTTTCTGGCGAACGCCAAAGCGAGCATCAACCAGCCTACATCTTCGCAAGTGAGTGACGATTCCCATGGGAAGGGAAAGGTGGAGTAGGCAGTAGGGCACCTTCACTTGGTTTTTTGTCCCCTTGATGCACATGCTATCAGGAATCAATTGTGTTATGTGTGCTTATGTAATAGTAAGCGTGTCCTTTTAGTTTGATGGATGTAGTTGCTGAATCTTTTCAGAACTGGAGGTATATTGTGATGAATCTTGTGTACCAGTTATCAGTAGGTACTGTGTTCAACTTGTTAATTTTGTTACGATGTTGAGAAAGACCACTCTTGTGATCATAATCGAGAATCTACTTTCACTGATTATGTCTGTTATTCTTAGCACATATTTTATGCAGACTTATCTCACTTGTTTCCTTTGTATGCCATATACTCGATATTTTATAAACAAAACAGTGAATTTCTTGGGAATAGCTACTGTTGAGCTAAATTGTTCTTAGTTATTAAATAAGGAGTATTTGTGAACAATCAGTGGAACTGGATAAGACAGGTCATTGTTTGACAATGGATATTGTTTTTGTGTCACGAAACAAAATAGGATCTTGATATATTGTCGTTCATTTCGGGAAGGACTTGAGTCTTATCTAAAGCTTTGTCCTATCCCAGATATGAGTGACCATGGATCAATAGCTCCAGTAGCACTTCACTCTTCTGTGTGTTGCATGTGTTTTTCTCCCAGGAGCATATGCAATTGCGGATAAATTGTGTAGACCTTAAGATCTTATTGAAAATTTATATCTGTGGTGAAGCTTTGAACTCTCCTGTCAAGTATTCTGGAAAGTAATTTTCTTACTAATGATCTAAACAAACTAGCCTGTTTTGTTGCTTCCGGATGATAGAAAAACTGTGCCTGCTGATTCTGTTAATTGTGTGATATGTGGGACTCGGCTTGTCTAAATAGAAAGTTCAAAACCTACTGTATAACTAATCACTTGCATGACTTAGGATTTATGGCTGGCATTCATACAACCTCATACAATTGTGTAAATGGAGAATATCCAAGAGTAACCTATTTTGAGACTTAGAAAATTCATGGAATTGTCAAGTCTGCACCAATGGATTATTATTCTGATAGAATGGAGAGCTCCACTGGATACTTCCAACTTTAGCAGGACATAGTAATACTAGTAGAAATATGGAGATCTATGCCCATATGGCTAGCATGGACATGATCCCTGCACCTAGGAAAAGTGCAAGATATGTCATCAGCTGAAGCTTTGTGTTTGTCTGTAGCTTTGGGTTATTGAAATCTGTTGCTAGAAGGTCAACTAGGGACATGTAGATCAAAATCCCTGCCGATGCTGAGTTGAAGACTCCCTCGATAATGAAGGCAGTAGAGCTATGCACATTATAGCTAGATGAAATTGCAATCCCTAGCACAATGCCCACAGGTGCAGTCAGGGAGAAAAACGTTGCCATGATGATGGTTGCCCTTACCTTGAAATTAGCCTGCAGTGAGAAGTAAAGATCAATGATGTTAACCTTTGTTGCTGTGGCACTATATACAATTAGTTCTTTATCCTCTGCAATCATTTGTTTGCTTTCTTGAACATCTTTGCTATCTTATGACAAAATAGTATGTCCTTAGTCCATATAAGAGTCTATCTGCTGACCACATTTGTTACTTTGTGTTCTTCCCTGAAGATTTAATGATCAATAGCTCTTGGATGCATTGTGTTGATTTTTTGGAAGAAAATTATCAATGTTGTTTAATGCCTGTGATGTGTCAAGTTATTATCAGGTCTTATTTTAACTCCATATTATCTTTGTCTCTTGTTTTCCTCCCCTTCTGTGAGTCATAAATATTCTGATATGTTGGTTTGGAATTGTCTTTTTGAGCAAGTTGTAGCTTCGTGGTATCTTAGTCTAAAAAAGAAATAGACAAAACAAATTAGGTTCTTATCAGATACCTAGTATCTTAGTTTTAGTACAAGCAGGTACCTGTACAATGCAACCACCCAAGCCTATGCCTTCAAAGAACTGATGGAAGCTAAGGGCACCGACCAGAGGCCTGATGGTGGATGGCCTCACAGATGCTCCTAAGGACACCCCAATGATCACCGAATGCACCAAGATTCCCAGCTCTAGAACCTGCATGATGATATATTTGTTATTTAAAGAGGGATTCACTGGTTCTTCAAAATACTTGGAGAACAAGGTGTGGAGGAACTCAATTCTTAGTTCGAAGAGGAAAAGTTTGTCTTAAAGAAGTAAAGCACATAATGCCAGACCTGTCGAATAGGTATTGATCTCAGTACCCTGTCCCTGACCCTGTTTGTTTGTGTGTTATGGAAAGGTTTCTGAAGAGATGCAAAAGTGATTTTGGAGAATTCTTTAACATGCCACTATGCCTTTTGGTTTCACCCTGAAACTGTAATCTTCGAACTAGTATTTGTTTGCGATGGTCATTGTTGATAAACGTTTTGTTAGAGTGAGTTATTTTGGAACATTATGTGCTACTTTAATCTTATTATCTGCATGTTAATGAAAAGTTAATACATTGCTTGATTCTTTTGAAAGTTACTTCTTTCATGCTCCCGTCAATTTCAGATTCACTATTTTTCTGGTACACAGGAAGTTATGGAACAAAGCAACCATTACTGCTGCAAGTGTCAGGGATTCCTATGAGCTCTGAGTGGCTGCTCTTACCTGAGACACCACCCTGTGCCGGATTGTGTCAGCTATTGAAGCCTCCTCTGGTGAGCTGATGGTCACCACCTCACCATGTGAATGGCCCTGCGTATGCACATGCACATGATCGGTCCTCCCTTCCTCGTCTCCAGCACGCTCAGGTATGTCGATGCTGTCAACAGGCTGTGCCTTACTGACGTGAGAGCGCCGGTAGTACCCAGCAGCCAGCGAGTCTATGACCATTGTGGCCATTGCTGCAGTCATCGCCACAAGACCCGCGAAAGGGAAGCTGTTCCTACTGCCGCCACCTTTGTGGAGGCATGGGGACGTGAAGCTGTCGAACGCCGCTGGCAGAATGTGCACCATGCCGGTGGCAAGGATGACGCCAGCCGCAAACGCCTTGACAGCGAAGAAGATGTCGCCGTCAGAGCGCAGCGCGGCCATGGAGCGGCCAAGCACAGGCACCAGCACGCCAGCCGCCCCCGCAGTCAGGATGGACGCGATGGCGACCAGCTTCAGCTTCGTCGCGCCCTGCTTGTCCACCCCGTCTGTGGCTGTAGTGCAGTCGCAGCCGCCGCTGGCTGCAGCCTGCTGCGCAAACAAGAGGAGCCATGGAAGCGCTTGCAAGGTATGCTTGATAGCCAACATGGTGCTGATTATGTCTGAATGTGACGTGTCCCCTTGTCTATTCTGGTGTGGCCTGCAGGGAGATAGATAGATGGAACCAATTCTGTGGGTACTTTATATAGGAAGGGTTGCGGTGATGAGAGCTGTTGTCCTTTGTCCAGGTGGGGTCTGATACTTCCAAAGTCCCCTATGGCCATGTGTCACTGACCTCGGTACGAAGTGTCGTTGATGCTTGATACTCGAACGACATGGTATCCGTAAACTGGATTCTCTGCACTTTCGAGACTTGTTTTCCATACAGATCCGCAGACTATGTTGAAACTTGTTCTCATCCATGATCATCAGCTTCAGCTCTCTGAAATCTGGTCCAGCGCCGTATCGCCTTGTTGTCGTGCCTCATCGCCGATCACTGGATGGGCGAAGGCGTGATACTGCCTGATACTACTATTATAACCCTGAGAAATCCAGAGAGGGTATGAGAAGTAAGGCATGTTTGGCCGATGGTGGCTGTGGGAGGACCTGGTTTGCTTTCTGGTCGGTTTAGTGCAGCGTTGACATGATGGTGTCATCGGCCAGTCAGATTAGACACTTCCCAGCCCAGGTGATTACCCTTTCAGGGCTCTGTGGACTGGATTGAGAGAGAGGCTATGCGGTTGCGTCTGATCATTGGTGGAGATAAAAAGAAAAATTCAAGGCCCATAGCTTCTGTTTAGCTGTGCGCTTTCGGTGCTGGTTGAAGGTAAGTTAAAGCCTTAAAGGTGAGGAATTTGTCAAGTTGTCGTTGCAAAAGAAACTGAAATACTGCCTCCATTCCAAATTAGGAAAGAAGCCGCCCCAACTAATTTCGAATGGGCAAACTTATGATTCAAACCCAAGCAACTGTGAAACCTGAAGAATCAGAAGGCAGAGATCCCACGAAATCCAGCCGATAGGATCTCGGTTGAACTTGTTGGGTGCCCTGTTCACCAGTGGACGTCTCAGTGAGCCACTTACCTGTACGAGGGGGGCGAATATGCATGCCATGTCATGTACTGTCGTTGGGGTCTTTAACTGCCGTTGTCTTGGGTCACAATCATGACGATGTGGGATAGTTCCACTAACCTTGGGAGACAACCTTGTGAGCACAGCCGAGGTGTTCTCCTCCTCCCAATCCAGAGTTGAAAAGATAGAGAATCTGCCTAGCTAGATAGGGAGGAATCTATCTAAGTGCACACCAAACACGAGCCATCGAACCCTGGCCGGAAAATTGAGAAAGAAAGAAAGAAGGCGGGGCTAGCTTATGTGCCAGCAATCATCGACCCAACACAAACAGGGACGGGGCTACTTGCCTTGCAATTGGGTGTGTGTTCTTGGTGGGTGTCGCCGCCATGGATCAGGTACTCAGCAGTAGGATTGATGTGTACATGCAAGGGAAAGGCACCAGGGTTTTCAGGATTGATGTGAACTCCACTCGTGGGTTCTACTGTTGGCAAGCATCTATACATCGGCAAGAATGCTTCCTGTGATTGATCGATCTCGTGGAGAGACAACTCCAAAGCCATTTCTGTCTCTTTGATCCATCATCACTGGAGGAAATTTGAGTGCATCAAGCAGATGCAGAGGTACATATATCAACTCCTACAGTTGAAAACCGTGACCATCTGCCCGAACTAGCGTTTGGCCTAAAGTTCCGAGGCAGATACATGTATCTTCTCCACGCAATAGCAAGGCGACTGACCGATGGCCGACGCACTGGCTACCTAGCCAGGGTGAAAAGGTTAGTGGAGAAGGCGGTGCAGGACAGCAGCGTTCATGGGTTAAGAAAACGTAGGTGGTGGTCCTTTGGCTTGAACAACATCCATCAACAGAAGAAGCAACATACGCAGCGGATCAAGGAAGCCAATAATGCTCGTAATAGGATCCACGATGGTGCACTGACCCCACAACTGTTCCGTTCGTGCTCACATGTTGCAGAACCATGCGCAAGAGAATCACATATGCAAAAGTTTTGGTGTAACTAAAGGACTCCCAGGATTGATCACTAAGTGTTCAGTCGTGTCGTTGGCTTTGGGGCCGTGTACTATTGTGGCCCTCTTTCTTCTCGGGCCAAGGCCTGGTTATATTGTTTGGCCCAACTACCAAACGCTTGCTAAACGGGCTTGGCCTACCACGCTTGCTAAACGTGCTCGGCCCAATCTACCCGCCATGTGCGGCAGCTGAATTGGGCGGAGAATAGGTTTCGCCATATGAGACTCTTTCCTATTGGTTTCACCATCAGCAAGAGTGGAAGATGGAACATCGAAATGCGAACCCTGGCCGCTTTGGTGCTTTAGGGGGAGGAAAATGACGGGAGCCTTCGTCTGATCTTTCACATGCTCCACCAATCTCTACCAATTTGTCTTGTGGCAGAGGTAAATTCAGATCAATGGTTGGTTTGTAGATTAGGTTTCTTAGATGTTAGGTTTATGTGTCTTTGGTGAGGTTTGAATGGCGTGGACAAAGTGCATGACGCGGGAGGTCATGACGACAAGACCATTCACACCCACAAGCACCGCCTCTCGGATCGTGACTTCGGTACCCGCCTCGCCGATCTGGCCTTGTCACCTGCCTCGCTTCTCTTGGTCTCGCTAGCCGCTGACATGCTTGCACAGGGAACCTCTCGCCTTGCCTCGGTGCCTTTCGAAATTGTTGCATATGCCAAGGCTAGCCAAGCTGGGTGGGAGCTCTACCGCCTAAGATTCCCGTCTCCAAGGTCCCCACCACTCCCTTCTGCCCAACGCGCGGACATGACTCACGCGGCCCTCGACTTGCCACCCGCGTCTCCTGCTACACTGCCCACGACCACTGTGGTGTGCATTGACAACGATCAAATGTAGGATGCGGTTCCACCCATTGCTCGGGTCGGGATCGATCGTGGAAAAGATGGCTTGCCTGTGGCGGTGGAGGACCTCTACGACAAGCATGCAAATGCGCTTATGCCTTTGCCACCTCTCATGCCTTGCATGTCACCATTGGAGCCGGTCGGAGATGGTGCCACCCCTCAGCCCTCGTCCATCTCCATGGTCGCCAGCGTCGGAGATGGTTTGGCATAGACTTCGACTAGGATCTAAGCCGTAGATGCCGGCGCTGAACAAAGTTGTCTTGGAATTCCACTCGAATATGGGCTTGCCAAAGCCTAACTCGGCGGGACTTGCTCGCCAAGATTACTAGGAGCTGATCCAGAAGACCCCTTTGCATGAGGCTTCCGTGGAATCCATTTGGGCCTTTTTCCAGCTTGCGAGCGCACATGCCAATGTGGCAGAGGCGGGTGGGTCGGGAACCCAGTAGCTGGTTGACACGAGCCTCATCGTTGCAACCTCCTAGTCATGTCATCCTGATGTCCACCCCCTCGCCGTGTTCTTCTCCATTCCACTACCATCTATGTTACAATCGTCTCTTACTTTTGCATAGTTTGTACTACCTGCTTCAAAAACTACATCGAGGAGGACTTGTTTCCTTCCCCGTGATCCCCCCGCGTCTTCAATACGGCTTCGCTTTGCGGATTTGACCATAAATGGATGATCTCGTCTCTCGAAGTTAATGTGCATTCATCAAAACTCGGACTATCCACGACAACTTCATGTGTGTCCGTGGGGTCAGCAGGTGTTTCCACTCTAACAAGTCCCATGCACTACTCGTCAAGCTTGATATTGCCAAAGCCTTTGATAGTGTGCGTTGCGATATCCTTTGAGCTCCTACACCTCAGTGTCCTAGACTCTTGCCGTTTTTGGATCACCAGAATGCTCATTTCCTCGACCTCGAGAGTTCTTCTGAACGGCATCCTCGACTCACCAATTATCCATAGAAGAGGTCTCCTCATAGGAGACCCGTTGCGTTCCTGCTTTTTGATTTGGCAATCGACCCCCTTCACTCGCTATTGCACCATGCGATGGAGGCGAATATCTCGATGCCATTGCCTAGCAGATTCCCCAAGCTCAGAATTTCGATGTATGCGGATGATGCGGTTATTTTGCTAAAGACGATCACAGAGGACGTCGGGAATTTGGTAGACATTCACGCCAACTTTGGTCAGGTCACTTTCCTTTGCACCATTATTGCCAAGAGCATTATTTCACCCACCAAATGGGAGAGCATGGACCTAGGCTTCATCCTTCATGATTTCTAAGCCGCAAAAGTTGAATTTCCAATCATATTTCTAGGGATCCGTATCGTCCTTGGGCGCTTGAGGATGGTGGACATTCAACCAATCATGGGAAAAACTTAAAATGAGGTTGCTACATGGCAAGGCCGTTCAATCATAACTCACGTTCTCACAACCTTCCGGCTTAGCAAGAGTTCCATCAATACCTTCACGAAGAAGTCCCTTAGAAGCTCTATGTGGGCGGCCAAGGACGGTCTCCGGTGGACAATGCAAGGTCAACTAGGCCACGACTGCCGCCCCAAAAATCTAGGGGCGGTGGCTCGAAATCCTGGACACAAAAAGTTGCGAGAGCTCTTCGTCTTCATTGGCTCTGGCCCCAGCGGAAGTACCCTCATAATCCTTGGGTAGCCCTGCCAGCCCGTGTGATGATATGGACTATCAACTCTTCGACACATGCACCACGATAACCTAGGTAGTTGGATCTACTTCAAAATTCTGAAAATCAAACGTGGTCCATGGCAGGGAGTATTTATCGCAGGTTCAATGAATATAGATAGATTTTACCATAAAGGAAACATATCGTCTTACTTCCAGCCACCTGTTCTAAACCTAGCCGTCTCCTCCACCTTTTCCTCTTCCATCAGTCGGTTCCCCCTCCTCCTGTTGTCCTTGTCAGCCTCGGAAGGGATGGGAAACCCGAGCTATGAGTTGAAATTTGAACAAAAGTAGTGGTTTCAAGACATTAGGTTAGGGTTTTGTTAGCCATATTGTTTTTTCGCCTATGCGCCAATGGAGATGGCATCGTCTAAAATAAGTGATATTTGACTCTTTGTTCAAGGAGGAGATCTCCTTCCTGACATCAATGATGGTGTTGAAAGATTAAAATTCTATAGGTATGGTCTTTAGATCTTACTTCGTGAGATCAATTTTAGAATTTCTATCAAGGTTATCAAAAGGAGGATGGTGCTCGCAATTTTTGTCCCGGATGCTACGTTTTCGATGATGATGGTCCGTATAATCGTCTCCCATGCAATATCGATGAGGCGGTTTGGTTATTGTTCCCTAAAATATCAGTGTTGTTATTCTTGCCGATGATGGTTGATTACTTTAATGGTTACACATATGCTCATAGCTTTAGCATTATGGCTTAAATAAAAATTATGGGAGAAACTTGGAATGGTATTTACATGTCGATGGTTTGGTAGATATGTTAATTTTTATTTTAAACTTTATTTCATAATCGTTAAAGACAACTTATGTATCTCTACCATGTGCTATTCGCTACTATAAAATATGTCATGGTATTGATTATTAAAATATATCGATTTTACCCCGCATTTTTACTAAACCTGTGAGAGTATTTTGGGCCTACCATTCTCACGATTCATTACTTATCAATGTGTCATGCTAAATTAAACTTGCGTAATATATCCGATTCAGCATAGGATAGCACCGTGCACGCGCTTGCTAGGGCCCGACTCGGAGTGGTTGTGCGATGCTGCGGATCATATATACATGGCGTGCGACGTGCGCCGGCCGTCTCCCCAGACAGAACCACCGATCAACACCGCAAGAGTGCAAGACACAAGTACGGAGTATACTGTATACACACCATGGGAGCAGTTTTGTCCTCCGCCGCCGTCTGCCTAGTTCTCATAGCGACCTGGAAGTACACGCGACGGTGGTTGATGGCGCAAGACGCCGCATCAGCTGCCGGTTGGTCTGACCTTCCGGAGGACCTCCTGCTCATCGTCCTGGCGGCGCTGGATGTCCTCAACCTCATCAGCTCCGCCGCCGTCTGCACGTCCTGGCGCGACGCCTGCAACACCTTCGGCCTCCCCGTGCTGAAGCAAGCGCCCTGCCTCCTCTACGCGTGCGAACAGTATGGGTCCAACGACGCCGCTCTCTACTGTCCCTCCACCGACGCCACCTTCCGCGTCCCCTTCCCGGCCCCCCCGCACGACAAGAGGGGCTTCGTCTTCTCATGCAACGGCTGGGTGTTCGCCGCCGACGAGGTTGGCAACCCGTACATATTTAACCCTATGACAGGGGTTCAGGCTGCGCTTCCGCGGGTCCAAACGATCAATCCAGGCTGGTGGGATGATGAAGGCAAGCACGTCTTTGAGGCCGACGCCTCGAGGCCCTTTAACATCACCTGGGCACGACTCACGGAGTATTCTCGGGTTGCTATCTCTACCGCCACCGAGGTGATGGCGTGCACCGTCCTAATCGTGCATAGGCCAGAGTGGAGGCTCTCATACGCTAGGCCGGGTGACAAGGGGTGGACATTGCTCCCCGACATTAAGCCCTCCGTTGCCGACATTCTTTACAACGAGCGTGATGGCTTGTTCTACATCCTACATTATAATGGTTCCGTATTTACATTGGATCTCAATGGCCCTAAGCCGTCACTGATCAGGATCTTGCGTCCTGTTCTACAACATAGCGCATTTAGCATGTACCTTGCCCTCCAGCCATCAGGTGAACTCCTACAGGTGTGGAGGATGTGGCATCCCATAGATATGCCACTCAAGTATCGGTACACTTACCAAGAGGCTGTGAAGGATGCGCTCAAGCTCAAGGGTCGCATAGATTTCGTTGACGAAGATGACAACCAAGTGCACACGGAAGATATCATGAATGATCGAGAAATTGATGCGCCGCAGCTAGTTGACAACGACGAGGTTATCACAACCGAGCTCGTGGTCTTCAGGGTTGACATCAAGAAGAACAAGTTGGTGGAGCTAAGGGACATTGGAGACCAGGCGCTCTTCCTTGGGTTCAACGCTTCAATATGCGTTCCGACTAAAGACTTATTGAAGTTGGAACCAAACTGTGCATACCTCACGGACGACTGTGAGGAGTATAGCGAGAAGCTACGAAACGATCGGGTTGTCTGGAACATCAAGAAGAAGAGTATGGAGAAGCTTGATGATGTGTGGGCTTGCACCCATCCTTATCTACCTTTACCAGCCCCAATTTGGATCACACCTAGGTTCTAGATACTTGTTAGGGATAGAATTGCTAGAGTGTTGCAATGATTACAGGCCGGGTGAACTTAACTGTACCTGCTAGGGAAATTCAATATTTTAGTTGTCATACACAAAAGTTGCCAAGAATAGTCAAATATGTTTGAAAATTTTCTTATCTAAATTAACAAGTTTCCGTAACAAAGTATCTGTAAGTGTCTTTTGCTAGGACTTAGAACAATGTTTAGGCTGTGTACATACTGTCATGCATATTTTGCATTCTTTTTCATTTGATGATCTGGTGAGATGTTCTTCCGTGTAGATAAGTTGGACATGTTTATCGGTCATGGTATCCTATTCAAGTCTAATTGGTGTTTGTGTGCCAACATTGATCCAAGAAAAATGATTCTAATCACGCGAAAGAAACCCGAACCGAAAAAAAACAGGCGAAAACCTACCACCCTTGCTAAACGGGCCTGACCCAATCTTCCCGCACCGCCAAGTAGCGCCAGCATTGGGCGGAGAATAGGTTTCGCGGTATGAGCCTCTTTCCTATTGGTTTCACCATCGGGAAGAGTGGAAGATGGAACAGATGAATGCGAACCCTGAACGCTTTGGTGCTTTAGGGGAAGGAAGATGATGGGGCCATTTGTCTAATCTTTCGCATGCTCCACTGATCTCTAGCAATTTTCTTGTTGTGGGAGTAAATTCAGATCAATGGTTGTTTTGTAGATTCGGTTTCTTCGATGTTAGGTTTATGTGTCTTTGGTGACATTTCAATGGTGTGAGTGTTATCACCAGAATTTGACCGGATCAGAGGTGGGCCGCGATTGAAGATGGGCTTGAAAAATATACATGGAAGAAATACATGAATCGGCCTTATATGCAAAGTTTGGGCTAATTTGCCCGTGTATCTGTAATATAGTAGGATACGTGTCGGTTAGATAGAGTTTGGCTCGTGACCGGTTGGGATTATTCCAACGTTAGAAAGTCTACGGACTATAAATATGTATCTAGGGTTTATGAAATAAACAACAATCACGTTCACCACAAACCAATCTAGGCGCATCGCCAACTCCCTTGTCTCGAGGGTTTCTTCCGGGTAAGCATCATGCTGCCTAGATCGCATCTTGCGATCTAGGCAAGCACACGTTTATTCGCTGTTCATGCGTTGCTCGTATCGAAGCCTTGTTGATGGCGAGCAACGTAGTTATCATAGATGTTTTAGGGTTAGCATTGTTTCATCGTATCATATGCTTTCGTCCATGCAACCCTTAGACATCTAGCCGCCGTTACACCTATCTTGGGTGTAAGGGCGGCACCCCGCTAGATCATTATTTAGTAGATCCGATCCGTCATGATTGCTCCTTGTTCTTCAAGGATTAGTTTAATATCTGCATAGTTAGGCCTTACAAACGGGTTGAAGGATCCGAGTGGCGCGTAGGGTGTAGTTTGCTAGCCCTAGACAGGATGTTCCGAGGATCAACTTCGTGTTGGTTTTTAGGCCTTGTCTAGGGTCGGTTTACGATCACCGTGCGTGGCCGCCAGGCTCAATCACGAGTAGGATGTTCCGATTATGTGGTGAAAACCCTAAATCGTAGTAGGTCGTTTTAGCCTTATTTTGATCAAGCAGGACCACCATCTGATCGTACACCTCGTACGGATCATGGGTGGATCGGCTCCTTGAGCCGATTCACAGGACAACCCGAGAGCCGATCGAGGCTCGTATTTAATGTTTACATGTATGCCATGCAGGAAACTAAGCGAGGCACATCCAACACCTTCCCGACCGGTATAGGTCAGCCGGCACGCCCTTGCACCAGCATCGGACGTGCGTGCCGAGTCTTTGCGGGCCGTCGCTCGGAGGGACCAGGGCCAGCCGCAGTCCTGGGAGCCTCCCGGCTCTACAGTGTTGCCCGTCGCTGCTCGCCGGTGGGTTTCTGACCGCAACAGTGAGCAACGTGCACGACGCGGGAGGTCATGATGCCAAGACCATGCACAGCCACAATCGTTGCCTCTCAGATCATGACTTTGGCGTCCGCATCACCGATCCTAGCCTCCTCACTTCCCCCGCTGCTCCTGGCCTCGCCGGCCGGCCGACATGCTTGCCCCGGGCACCTCGCGCCTTGCCTCGGTGTCTCCCGACCTTGTTGCGATTGCCAAGGCTGCATAAGCTGGTTGGGAGCTCTACCGCCCGAGATCCCCGACTCCAAGGTCCCGGCCACCCTACTCGCCCGGCCGAACGGACACGACTCACGTCGCCCTTGACTTCCCATCCGCGTCTCCTGCTACCCCTCCCACAACGACCGTGGTGTGCATCGACAACGATCAAATGTAGGATGTGGCTCCACCCGTTGCTCGAGTCGTGATCGACCCGAGCCAAGATGCTTTCCTATGTTGGTAGAGGACCTCTTCGACAAGCCCGCAAATGCGGTTCCGCCTTTGCCGCCTCTCATTCCTTGCCCATCGGCAATGGAGCCGGGCGGAGACGGTGCCACCCATCAGCCCTCGCCGATAGCCAAGGTCGCTAAAATTTGATGTATGCGGATGATACGGTTATTTTTCTAAAGCCGATCGGAGAGGAATTCAGGAATTTGGCGGACATTGTCGCCAACTTCACCGGCCTTTGCACAAACATCGCCAAGAGAAGTATTGCACCCATCAAATGGGAGAGCCCCGGACCTCAACTTCATCCTTCATGATTTTCAAGCCGCGAAGTTGACTTTCCAATCATATATCCGGAGATCCCTATCGCCCTTGGGCGCTTAAGGAGGTGGAAATTCAACCAAACAAGGGCAAAAGATAAAATGAGGTTGTTGCATCGCAAGGCTGTTTCATCCTACATTAATTAAGTCAACGCTTTCATCCTACCTAACTCACGTTCTCACTACCCTCTGGCTTAGCAAGAGTTCCATCAACACCTTCACCAAGAAGTCCCTCATAAGCTCTATGTGGGCGGCCAAGGATGGTCTCTGGTGGACAATGCAAGGTTAACTGGGCCCGCGCATGCTTCCCCAAAAATCTAGGGGCGGTGGCTTGATGGCGTGTATTTCACACGTTCGTTGGGGAACCCCAAGAGGAAGGTATGATGCGCACAGCAGCAAGTTTTCCCTCAGAAAGAAACCAAGGTTTATCGAACCAGGAGGAGCCAAGAAGCACGTTGAAGGTTAATGGCGGCGGGATGTAGTGCGGCGCAACACCAGAGATTCCGGCGCCAACGTGGAACCTGCACAACACAACCAAAGTACTTTGCCCCAACGAAACAGTGATGTTGTCAATCTCACCGGCTTGATGTAACAAAGGATTAACCGTATTGTGTGGAAGATGATTGTTTGCAGAGAAAACAGTAAAAACAAATATTGCAGCAGATTTGTATTTCAGTATTAAAAGAATGGACCGGGGTCCACAGTTCACTAGAGGTGTCTCTCCCATAAGATAAAAGCATGTTGGGTGAACAAATTACAGTCGGGCAATTGACAAATAGAGAGGGCATAACAATGCACATACATGTCATGATAAGTATAGTGAGATTTAATTGGGCATTACGACAAAGTACATAGACCGCCATCCAACTCGTATCTATGCCTAAAAAGTCCACCTTCGAGGTTATCGTCCGAACCCCTTCCAGTATTAAGTTGCAAAGCAACGAGACAATTGCATTAAGTATGGTGCGTAATGTAATCAATAACTACATCCTCGGACATAGCATCAATGTTTTATCCCTAGTGGCAACAACACAAGCACAACCTTAGAACTTTCGTCACTCGTCCCGAGTGTCAATGCGAGCATGAACCCACTATCGAGCATAAATACTCCCTCTTGGAGTTAAGAGCAAAAACTTGGCCGAGCCTCTACTAATAACGGAGAGCATGCAAGATCATAAACAACACATATGCAATAACTTGATAATTAACATAACATGGTATTCTCTATCCATCGGATCCCGACAAACACAACATAGAGTATTACGGATAGATGATCTTGATCATGTTAGGCAGCTCACAAGATCCAACAATGAAGCACAATGAGGAGAAGACAACCATCTAGCTACTGCTATGGACCCATAGTCCAGGGGTGAACTACTCACTCATCACTCCGGAGGCGACCATGGCGGTGTAGAGTCCTCCGGGAGATGAATCCCCTCTCCGGCGGGGTGCCGGAGGAGATCTCCGGAATCCCCCGAGATGGGATTGGCGGAGGCGGCGTCTCCGGAAGGTTTTCCGTATCGTGGTTTTCTCGCATCGGGGGTTTCGCGACGGAGGCTTTAAGTAGGCGGAAGGGCGAGTCGGAGGGCTGACGAGGGGCCCACACCACGAGGCGGCGCGGGCCCCTCCTTGGCCGCGCCGCCTTGTGGTCCGGCCACCTCGTGGCCCCACTTCGTATGCTCTTCGGTCTTCTGGAAGGTTCGTGGCAAAATAGGACCCTGGGTCTTGATTTCGTCCAGTTCCGAGAATATTTCGTTACTAGGATTTCTGAAACCAAAAACAGCAGAAAACAGCAACTGGCACTTCGGCATCTTGTTAATAGGTTAGTTCCAGAAAATGCACGAATATGACATAAAGTGTGCATAAAACATGTAGGTATCATCAGTAATATGGCATGGAACATAATAAATTATCGATACGTCGGAGTCGTATCAAGCATCCCCAAGCTTAGTTCTGCTCGTCCCGAGCAGGTAAAACGATAACAAAGATAATTTCTGAAGTGACATGCCATCATAACCTTGATCATACTATTTGTAAACATATGTAATGAATGCAGCGATCAAAACAATGGTAATGACATGAGTAAACAAGTGAATCATAAGGCAAAGACTTTTCATGAATAGTACTTCAAGACAAGCATCAATAAGTCTTGCATAAGAGTTAACTCATAAAGCAATAAATCAAAGTAAAGGTATTGAAGCAACACAAAGGAAGATTAAGTTTCAGCGGTTGCTTTCAACTTGTAACATGTATATCTCATGGATAATTGTCAACATAGAGTAATATAACAAGTGCAATATGCAAGTATGTAGGAATCAATGCATAGTTCACACAAGTGTTTGCTTCTTGAGGTGGAGAGAAATAGGTGAACTGACTCAACATAAAAGTAAAAAGAATGGTCCTTCAAAGAGGAAAGCATCGATTGCTATATTTGTGCTAGAGCTTTTATTTTGAAAACATGAAACAATTTTGTCAACGGTAGTAATAGAGCATACGAGTTATGAAAGTTATATCTTACAAGTTGCAAGTCTCATGCATAGTATACTAATAGTGCCCGCACCTTGTCCTAATTAGCTTGGACTACCGGATCTTTGCAATGCACATGTTTTAACCAAGTGTCACAATGGGGTACCTCCATGCCGCCTCGTACAAAGGTCTAAGGAGAAAGCTCGCATTTTGGATTTCTCGCTTTTGATTATTCTCAACTTAGACATCCACACCGGGACAACATGGACAACAGATAATGGAATCCTCTTTAATGCATAAGCATGTGGCAACAATTATTATTCTCATATGAGATTGAGGATATATGTCCAAAACTGAAACTTCCACCATGATTCATGGCTTTAGTTAGCAGCCCAATGTTCTTCTCTAACAATATGCATGCTCCAACCATAAAGGTGGTAGATCTCTCTTACTTCGTGACAAGACGGACATGCATAGCAACTCACATGATATTCAACAAAGAATAGTTGATGGCGTCCCCGTAAACATGGTTATCGCACAACAAGCAACTTAATAAGAGATAAAGTGCATAAGTACATATTCAGTACCACAATAGTTTTTAAGCTATTTGTCCCATGAGCTATATATTGCAAAGGTGAATGATGGAATTTTAAAGGTAGCACTCAAGCAATTTACTTTGGAATGGCGGATAAATACCATGTAATAGGTAGGTATGGTGGACACAAATGGCATAGTGGTTGGCTCAAGTATTTTGGATGCATGAGAAGTATTCCCTCTCGATACAAGGTTTAGGCTAGCAAGGTTATTTGAAACAAACACAAGGATGAACGGTGCAGCAAAACTCACATAAAAGACATATTGTAAACATCATAAGACTCTACACCGTCTTCCTTGTTGTTCAAAACTCAATACTAGATATTATCTAGACTCTAGAGAAACCAAATATGCAAACCAAATTAGCAAGCTCTAAATGTTTCTTCATTAATGGGTGCAAAGTATATGATGCAAGAGCTTAAACATGAGCACAACAATTGCCAAGTATCAAATTATCCAAGACATTTTAGAGTTACTACATGTAGCATTTTCCAATTCCAACCATATAACAATTTAACGAAGAAGAAACTTCGCCATGAATACTATGAGTAGAGCCTAAGGACATACTTGTCCATATGCTACAGCGGAGCGTGTCTCTCTCCCACAAAGTGAATGCTAGGATCCATTTTATTCAAACAAAACAAAAACAAAAACAAACCGACGCTCCAAGCAAAGTGCATAAGATGTGACGGAATAAAAATATAGTTTCAGGGGAGGAACCCGATAATGTTGTCGATGAAGAAGGGGATGCCTTGGGCATCCCCAAGCTTAGACGCTTGAGTCTTCTTAGAATATGCAGGGGTGAACCACCGGGGCATCCCCAAGCTTAGAGCTTTCACTCTCCTTGATCATATTGCATCATACTCCTCTCTTGATCCTTGAAAACTTCCTCCACACCAAACTCGAAACAACTCATTAGAGGGTTAGTGCATAATAAAAATTAACATGTTCAGAGGTGACACAATCATTCTTAACACTTATGGACATTGCATAAAGCTACTGGACATTAATGGATCAAAGAAATTCATCCAACATAGCAAAAGAGGCAATGCGAAATAAAAAGCAAAATCTGTCAAAACAGAACAGTCCGTAAAGATGGATTTTATTAGGCCACCAGACTTGCTCAAATGAAAATTCTCAAATTGAATGAAAATTGCGTACATATCTGAGGATCATGCATGTAAATTGGATTAATTTTCTGAGCTACCTACAGGGAGGTAGACCCAGATTCGTGACAGCAAAGAAATCTGGAACTGCGCAGTAATCCAAATCTAGTACTTACTTTACTATCAAAGACTTTACTTGGCACAACAAAACTCAAAACTAAGATAAGGAGAGGTTGCTACAGTAGTAAACAACTTCCAAGACTCAAATATAAAACAAAAATACTGTAGTAAAAACATGGGTTGTCTCCCATAAACGCTTTTCTTTAACACCTTTCAGCTAGGCGCAGAAAGTGTAACTCAAGTGTTATCAAAGGGTGGTGCATCTACAGCGGGGTTTGGAGTTTTCTCAACCATGCATAGTATATTGGATACATAAGTTTCAGCATCTCCCTTCTCATTAGTCTTGGGCTTGCTACTCTCATCGAACAAATTTTCAGGAACAAGCCAAGCATAGTTATGTTCTAGTGCATCATTCATAGCTAGGAGTTTACATAGTATTGATGCTTTGATCTCCCCACCATCATTAATATTATTAGTGTACCTTATTCTATCCATGTCCATTTTTTAAAGGAGACCAACAAAATTAGTATGAGAACCAAGCATATTAAATTTAGCGAAGACCTTTCTAGCCTCTCTTGCTAGACCACCAAATTCTCTAAGAAGGGTTTCTAAAACAAAATCTTTCTTTTCCCCCTCTTCCAAATCAGCAAGTGTAAGAAACATGTGTTGGATTATAGGATTGAGATTAACAAATTTAGTTTCCAACATGCAAACTAAAGCAGCAGCAGCAATTTCATAAGTAGGAGCAAGTTCTACCAAGTGTCTATCTTCAAAATCTTCAACGGTGCTAACATGGGTGAAAAACTCTTCTATATTGTTCCTCCCAATTATAGACCCGCGTCCTACCGGTATGTTTTTTGTGGTAAAATTAAAAGGAAACATGATGAATCAAGTAAAGTAAATGCAAGTAACTAATTTTTTTGTGTTTTTGATATAGAGTGCAAGACAGTAAATAAAGTAAAGCTAGCAACTAATTTTTTGTGTTTTGACATAATGCAGCAAACAAAGTAGTAAATAAAATAAAGCAAGACAAAAACAAAGTAAAGAGATTGGGAAGTGGAGACTCCCCTTGCAGCGTGTCTTGATCTCCCCGGCAACGGCGCCAGAAAAAGAGCTTGATGGCGTGTATTTCACACGTTCGTTGGGGAACCCCAAGAGGAAGGTATGATGCGCACGAGCAGCAAGTTTTCCCTCGGAAAGAAACCAAGGTTTATCGAACCAGGAGGAGCCAAGAAGCACGTTGAAGGTTGATGGCGGCGGGATGTAGTGCGGCGCAACACCAGATATTCCGGCGCCAACGTGGAACCTGCACAACACAACCAAAGTACTTTGCCCCAACGAAACAGTGAGGTTGTCAATCTCACCGGCTTGCTGTAACAAAGGATTAACCGTATTGTGTGGAAGATGATTGTTTGCAGAGAAAACAGTAAAAACAAATATTGCAGCAGATTTGTATTTCAGTATTAAAAGAATGGACCGGGGTCCACAGTTCACTAGAGGTGTCTCTCCCATAAGATAAAAGCATGTTGGGTGAACAAATTACAGTCGGGCAATTGACAAATAGAGAGGGAATAACAATGCACATACATGTCATGATAAGTATAGTGAGATTTAATTGGGCATTACGACAAAGTACATAGACCGCCATCCAAGCTGTATCTATGCCTAAAAAGTCCACCTTCGAGGTTATCGTCCGAACCCCTTCCGGTATTAAGTTGCAAAGCAACGGACAATTGCATTAAGTATGGTGCGTAATGTAATCAATAACTACATCCTCGGACATAGCATCAATGTTTTATCCCTAGTGGCAACAAGACACAGCACAGCCTTAGAACTTTTCGTCACTCTGTCCCGGTGTCAATGCGAGCATGAACCCACTATCGAGCATAAATACTCCCTCTTGGAGTTAAGAGCAAAAACTTGGCCGGAGCCTCTACTAATAACGGAGAGCATGCAAGATCATAAACAACACATATGCAATAACTTGATAATTAACATAACATGCTATTCTCTATCCATCGGATCCCGACAAACACAACATAGAGTATTACAGATAGATGATCTTGATCATGTTAGGCAGCTCACAAGATCCAACAATGAAGCACAATGAGGAGAAGACAACCATCTAGCTACTGCTATGGACCCATAGTCCGGGGGTGAACTACTCACTCATCACTCCGGAGGCGACCATGGCGGTGTAGAGTCCTCCGGGAGATGAATCCCCTCTCCGGCGGGGTGCCGGAGGATATCTCCGGAATCCCCCGAGATGGGATTGGCGGCGGCGGCGTCTCCGGAAGGTTTTCCGTATCGTGGTTTTTTCGCATCGGGGGTTTCGCGACGGAGGCTTTAAGTAGGCGGAAGGGCAGAGTCGGAGGGCCGACGAGGGGCCCACACCACGGGCGGCGCGGGCCCCTCCTTGGCCGCGCCGCCTTGTGGTCCGGCCACCTCGTGGCCCCACTTCGTATGCTCTTCGGTCTTCTGGAAGGTTCGTGGCAAAATAGGACCACGGGTCTTGATTTCGTCCAATTCGAGAATATTTCGTTACTAGGATTTACGAAACCAAAAACAGCTAGAACAAAGAATCGGCCCTTCGGCATCTTGTTAATAGGTTAGTTCCAGAAAATGCACGAATATGACATAAAGTGTGCATAAAACATGTAGGTATCATCAGTAATATGGCATGGAACATAAGAAATTATCGATACGTCGGAGACGTATCATGGCTTGGAATACTGGACAAAGAAAAGTTTGCAAGAGCTCTCCGTCTTCATTGGCGCCCGCACCAGCGGAAGTACCCGCAGAAGCCTTGGGTAGGCCTTGCCACACCATGTGATGATATGGACCAACAACTCCTGGACACATGCACCACGATAACCTAGGGAGATGGATCTACTTAAAATTATGGAAATCAAACATGGTCCATGGAAGGGGGTATTGGTTGTTTTGAAACCAACGACCGGTAGTGACCGTGCCCTCCTTTCTTTAATCTAGGTACTCCCTCCTTTACTAAATATTTGTCATAGGTTCAATGAATCTAGATAGGTTTTATCATAAAGGAAACATATCATCCTACTTCCATCCACCTGTTCTAAACCTATCTCCCTTCTCCACCTCTTCCTCTTCCATCAATCGGTTCCCTCTCCTCCTACCGGCCTCGCCGGCCTCGGGAGGGGGTGGGAAAACCGGTCTTTGAGTTGAATTTTCAATAAAAGTAGTGGTTTCACGAGATTAGGTTAGGGTTTTGGTAGCAATCTTATTTTTTTCCTCCGCGTCAAAGGAGATGGTATCGTGTACAATAAGTGATATTCGACCCTTTGTTCGAGGACAAGATCTACTTACCGCCGTCAATGATGGTGTTGAAAGAGTAAAGTTCTATATGTATGGTCTTTCAAATCTTATCTCGTCAGATCGATTTTAGAATTTCTATCAAGGTTGTCAAAAGGAGGATGATGATCCCAATTTTTGTCCCGGATGCGCTACATTTCCAGCAATGGTGGTCCGTATAATCATCTCCCCTAGGACATCGACATGGCAATTCAGTTATTGTTCCCTAAAAATTATTAGCGTTGTCACTCGCCGATGCCGGTTGATTACTTTAGTGGTTGCACGCGTGCGTATAGCCCTTGCATTGTGGCTCAAATTAAAATTATGGAATAATCTTAGAATGATATTTACATGTCTATGATTTGTTATATATGTTAATTTTTACAACCTGAGAGCCGATCGAGGCTCGTATTTAATGTTTACGTGTATGCCATGCAGGAAACTAAGCGAGGCACATCCAACACCTTCCTGACCAGGTATAGGTCAGGTGGCACGCCCTTGCACCAGCATCGGACGTGCGTGCCAAGTCTTTGCGGGCCGTCGCTCGGAGGGACCAGGGCCAGCCGCAGTCCTGGGAGCCTCCAGGCTCTACAGTGTTGCCCGTCGCTGCTCGCCGGTGGGTTTCTAACCGCAACACATTCTGGCACGCCCGGTGGGACCAGCTCTGGGGACTCATCAAGGAGAGATGCCACTCCAGTCCCGTCCACCGCTGCCATTCGCGTTGGCAGCACCAGAAGTGCCGAGTTCACCGGCATACGTCGTCTACAAGATCGGTGGTGACCCTAGTGACTACCAGTTCTTGCATGAGGCACCTAAGGAGATCCCTCATGGATACACGTGCACATACGTGCCAGACTGCAGTAACTGGGCGCTCACGAACCAGGCTGCAACAGCAGGGACTTCTGAAACAGCAGGAGGAACTTCGGGAACAGATCTTGAGAAGCAGACGTGGCTAGCTAAGTATGCCACTCCGACAAACCTCCAGAGCTCAGCTCTTGCAGTTGGCTCAGAGTTGGAAAAGCAAGCATGGCTGGCTAAGTATGCCACCCCGGCGAATCTTCAGAGTTCGACGCCTGCAGCCATCACCGCGGATCAGATCGGTACAATCCTGAAAGACCAATTCGGCATGGTGCCGAAAAGGAGGACAATCGGCTATACCAAGCCGTACCCCAACGAGTACGAGTTGATCCCGCTACCACCCAAATATCGGCTCCCTAATTTCTCCAAGTTTAATGGATCAGATGGTTCCAGCTCCATCGAGCATGTGAGCCGATATTTGGCACAGCTGGGCACGATCTCGAGCATCGGATGAGCTGCGTGTGAGGTTCTTCGCACGGTCCCTCACGGGATCGGCTTTCGGGTGGTACACATCGCTGCCACCAGATTCAATCCGGACTTGGAAGCGAGTTGGAAGAGCAGTTCCACATGCGGTATCACTCGAAGGCTTCCGAGGCTGGCATTGCCGATCTAGCACAAGTACGACGAAGCGCGGAGAAACGAGTGTCGGAATATGTCCAGCGCTTCAGGACCGTTAGGAACCGATGCTATTCGGCTCATGTGACCGAAAAGAAGCGAGTCGAGTTGGCGGTGGTGGGTCTCGCATCACCGATCAAGGACGTGGCCTCCCAAGCGAGACTACCCTTCACCGGCGCACATGGTGCAGAAGCCGTCGGCATATGAACAGGCACCACCCGGATGTATACCAGGATAAATTCAAGCGTGCGGTGGTCCTGGTTGAGGCGGACGAAGATGAAGGCTCGCGGGAGATCAAGAGGTAGCAGTGGCTGAATGGACTCGGGGGCAAGCCCCGTGTCCTGTAAGTGGGTTAAGCCACAAGGTCCTCCAAGAGGGTTTGACTTCGATGTCACCAAGGCTGAGCAAATTCGACCTCTTACTTAAGGAGAAGCAGCTAAGGTTACCCGAAGGCCACAAGATCCCCACGGTGCAGGAGCTGAACGGAAAGCAATACTGCAAGTGGCATAACACGTTCACCCATGCCACCAACGACTGCAGGGTGTGGCGTCGAGCAGGTCCAAATGGCGATAGAACAAGGGCGTCTAATTTTCAGCCGGTACGCCATGAAGGTCGACACACACCCCTTCCCCGCCGTTAACATGGTGGAGTACACTTACCCCGGAGGGTGCCGGCCAGGATTCTCGTTCAACATCAACATGATAGGACACTGGGCACCACTGCGGTAAGGACGGAGACGAGGGCAGCTGCTCTCATAACGAGGACAAGGAAGGAGCCGTTCCACGCGATCGGCTCTGACACTTCCCAAAAAATCTATGGACGAATGTTGCGAAACCTTCCTTGAGCGATTCAATCAACATGGAGGCCGATCCCAGCAATCGGCCAAGATGATCCTCGCCATACATTCTGCCTGTGTTCAACGTCGATCTAATGGGCAGCGGTTTTACGTCGGCTGATGAGCTGGAAGAAGTCAACATTGGTCCTAACAGAGCCGACGTTCGGATACGGTGCCTTAGCTAACTACAGAGCCGATATCCGCGAGTTACATGCGGATTCGGCTCGGGGGGCACCTAGTCAGAGGAACATGTGCGATACATGTGCAGTGAAATATTGGGGGCCGATGGAAAGATCGGCCAGTAAAAAAAACAGTACATATAAAAAGCCGATGCACGGCCGTCGACTTCAGAATGTAAAAAGCCGATGCACGGCCGTCGACTTTAGACAAGTTCAGCGAAACAAGTTTAGCAAAACATTCATCAGTTTGCACAAAGAGGCTCTACGCGAAGAAAAGCGTCGAGGGCGTGAAGGGCATCGGCACGGATTCGATCCACCTCGGCGATCTCAGCCTCGTCGTCCTCGTCTCGCCCGTCACCAGTCGGCTGCTCGGGGCACGAATTTCAGCCGGATCGGTCTTCGGATCGGGCTGTGAGGCCTTTTGCTTCCTCTTGAGAGCGAGCAATGAGGGTTTCCTTGTCTTGGATAAGTTGTTTTGTCTCCCTGACCCTCTTTTCAAGGTCCTCCAGTTCCTTGCGCAAGATCTCGAGTTCGGCACTATTGATAGAAGTGTCGGTTTTGACGTCTAAAGCGGCCTTCTTCTCGTTGAGCCGTTGACATTTGTCTGCGATATCGGCTCTCAACGGAAGCTGGGCGCGGCGAAGAGTAATTCTTTGACGAGCCGACTGCACCCTTGACCTGAAAACCGACAAAGTCACAGCCGGCCAAAGCTTAACCTGCAGCGTCACCGGGAGATGGGGCTGGATGTCTTCGAGGATGCCTTTGACTGCCTCGGGGTTTTCGACCAGGGTTTCGACCGAGGAGGAGAGCAAAACCTTGAGACGCTGGAGCGGGCCATGGACCGCGCTAGGGCTTGGCTCTTCACCTGCTTTGGAAGTAGCTGGCTCGATGGAATCGGGATCGAACGTCAGCAAGCTTGAAAGATCACAACCCTGACAGACGAACAAGAGTAGTATGAGCATACAACAAAGGAAAAGGGTAGGCCCGAGAGAATGGAGCGTACCTCTCCCAAAGAAGGAAGGGCAGCCGATGTTGTGACAATCAGCTTTTCGGTGGGCCGGGCCGGGTTAGCCACTTGGTCGGCCACGCTCGGCGAGGTGGTTAGGCCGAGCGTGGCGGATGGCATCGGTACCTCTTCAACGTCCCCGCTAGAGGTCCCATTAGTCCGCAAAAGAAATGGTGAGCCGATCCAATTAGCAACGGGACGGTATGGAATATGAGTTGTTGAGGTAATTACATTTGAAACTTCACGACTCGGCGAGGAAACTCGTGGGTCTTTGCGAGCCCTTTTGACGCATCGACGCTTCATGCGTGACCCCGTTTTGATCGGAGCTTGAAGGTCAGCAGGCTCGGGAGTCGACCTTTTCCTAGAAGCCGACGCTGGCGAGTCCGTCTGGCTCTGTGTGGTGGATCTCTCAGAATCGCCCGGGGTGGAGTCCCTTGGGCTGGACTGTGCTCCCTCACTGGAGTTCTCTTCAGTGGAAGTCTGAAAGAAGAGGTACAACCATGTTACAAAAGATTGGGAAGGCAAATGTGTTTAGTCAAGACACGAGTCAGCTTACATGCAAGCTTGCTTGGACATGAGCTTTGCGCTTCAGGGTTTTTCTGGCAGCTACTTTCCTCACTGCCTTCCTCGCCTGGGTTGAGGCTCGGGGGGCAACTGACCCCGAGGATGCTTTACTCTTGGGAGCCGATTTCGGTGAAATCGGTTGGCTACGCATTATGACCTTCTTCAAGGGCGGTGAGCTCGACGAGAAGAGAACTACCGGGGCTGGTGGAAGGAACTCGAATGGGGAGCCGTCGGCTTGTGTGGGCTCCGGGCCATCCTGTTGCTTGCCAAGGAATAAAGTCGAGGTTACTGGACAATCATCATGAGCCATTGCGGGTAATTTATATGTAATAGTACCTGGTGTGCGAGAACGTCATATTCAGCATCAAGTTGCTTCAGCAACGGTCCTAGAGCTCTTCCGAAGGCGTGGGTCTTCCACATCGACCACCAAGTCTCGAAGCCATCGGTAGTGGTGGTGAAACAGAGGTTATGAGGAATTGGAATGGCCAGAGCGTCAAAGAAGGTATAGCACCTTTGGCCAGTAAGAATGTCAGGCAGTTCAGCCCTGCTTGCTGTCAGGTGGTGGAGGAAGAAGTGTGGGGGCACTTGCCCGAGGCCAAGCTGCCGTGCTACTACCACCGGTTGGTAAGACTCATAACCAGGCTTTATGATCCTGTTTGAGGTACTCATGCCAACTGGGAGAAAGCAAGGACGAATCATGATAGAGTACAGGTGCTGGGTGCTGGCGTCATCGGCAAGGCCGTCTAATCGGAAGGAGACTGGGTTCTCAAAGATTTCCGATTCAGTATAGGGGAAGAACAGGGGTTGTCCGAGGCCTTGGAAGAAAATCTTGAACCACTCGCTGCTTCCTTGGGGATCAACCTTGCTGCACGGGAGGCTCGTACGAGCTTGGCCATAGCTAGTGCATCGAGATATCCTTCCCATTCGCATGCGGGAAGGTGCAGGTGGCCAAAGGTGGGAAATTTGGGATTTGGTTTTGAAAGTACAATTGAGCCCATAACTGAATAAACCACCAGGGGCCTCCTGTTTTGACTGTCCTTTGGGAGAACAGTTTGACGGACATCAGTTGAAGTGATCGATAGACTTCTCCAAGGAGCAGTTTTCCAAGGCCAAGTTGAGTACCTTTGGCGAGCTCATAGGCCAGGGAGAGGTAGTTCTTGGTTGGGGCGAGTGAAGGACCACAAAATATGAAGTGCTCCAGCCAGAAGTTCAAGAAAGCCGTGTGCTCTCTTTCTGTCACAGGGCCTTTGGTTTTCATATAACGCCTGAGGTAGGCGCCCCAGCTTGTACACTCTGTTTTGGAGGAAAGGGTGAAAGGGACATTTGGCAATTTCAAGGCAGAGGGGCTTGGGGATGCAATGTCCAAGCCTGTGATCATGGCCACGTCCAGCAGAGTTGGTGTCATGGGGCCATGGCCGAACATGAAGCAATTTAGTGCATCAGACCAAAAGTAGCCGATGGTTTTCAGGATGTTCTCATTCTTTTCAAGAGGAGACAATGATAATGACAAGGCATCGGCTATCCCTATCGTATCCCAGGTAGCATAGTGTGTTTTGGACACTCTATTGTACCATGCCACCCAACCTTCGGGAGGATTAGGCCAGGCTCGCAGGCAGTCGGCCCAGGAAGTCAGATCTAAATTCTGGTTCGCGAAGGGGATTCTATTGGCCTCGCATGAGATTAAGTGAGCGGGACTTTCGGAAGAACGGGGGCCAAGACACATAGAGTTTGGGAGAGAAGGGTGCGGCGGCAGGATATCTGAAACCTAAAATTGATAACGGAATAAGGCATTAATTCAGGTGTTTGATGTTTAATCCTAACATTGATTCGGATGGCGAAGAGGCGGTTGAGGATTACCTTCAGACCGGAGACCATGGCGTTGGCGTTGGATGATTCCGCCATTTGATGCGCTGAGGAATTGGGACGGCGTGGTTGAGATCTGAGATTCGTGGGGCTGCTTGGGCGGCGATTTGGGGATCTGAGTTTGCTTTCTTAGATGGAGGTCGCAGGTTACCGTTCGGAGGAGCAGTTAGGTTGGCCTTACTCTTGTTTTATCGTAGAGGCTGATGTGATACCATCGGCTCTTTTGGGGAGTGCTTGACTTTGACTATCGGCAAAGTTAAATGAAAACATTCCTTCATTTTAAGAAGGATTTTTTAGATTGGTGATAAAGTCGAGGAGGCAAGACCCCACGACATGACCCGACGAAGAAAAAGCAGAGTGATTTTGGAATTGTCATTTCCAAAACCAGGGGGGCATGTGTTATCACCAGAATTTGACCGGATCAGAGGTGGGCCGCGATTGAAGATGGGCTTGAAGAATATACATGGAAGAAATACATGAATCGGCCTTATATGCAAAGTTTGGGCTAATTTGCCCGTGTATCTGTAATATAGTAGGATACGTGTCGGTTAGATAGAGTTTGGCTCGTGCCCGGTTGGGATTATTCCAACGTTAGAAAGTCTACGGACTATAAATATGTATCTAGGGTTTATGAAATAAACAACAATCACGTTCACCACAAACCAATCTAGGCGCATCGCCAACTCCCTTGTCTCGAGGGTTTCTTCCAGGTAAGCATCATGCTGCCTAGATCGCATCTTGTGATCTAGGCAGCACACGTTTATTCGCTGTTCATGCGTTGCTCGTACTGAAGCCTTGTTGATGGCGAGCAACGTAGTTATCATAGATGTTTTAGGGTTAGCATTGTTTCATCGTATCATATGCTTTCGTCCATGCAACCCTTAGACATCTAGCCGCCCTTACACCTATCTTGGGTGTAAGGGCGGCACCCCGCTAGATCATTATTTAGTAGATCCGATCCGTCATGATTGCTCCTTGTTCTTCAAGGATTAGTTTAATATCTGCATAGTTAGGCCTTACAAACGGGTTGAAGGATCCAGTGACGCGTAGGGTGTAGTTTGCTAGCCCTAGACAGGATGTTCCGAGGATCAACTTCGTGTTGGTTTTTAGGCCTTGTCTAAGGTCGGTTTACGATCACCGTGCGTGGCCGCCAGGCTCAATCACGAGTAGGATGTTCCGATTATGTGGTGAAAACCCTAAATCGTAGTAGGTCGTTTTAGCCTTATTTTGATCAAGCAGGACCACCATCTGATCGTACACCTCGTACGGATCATGGGTGGATCGGCTCCTTGAGCCGATTCACAGGACAACCTGAGAGCCAATCGAGGCTCGTATTTAATGTTTACGTGTATGCCATGCGAGAAACTAAGCGAGGCACATCCAACACCTTCCTGACCAGGTATAGGTCAGGTGGCACGCCCTTGCACCAGCATCGGACGTGCGTGCCGAGTCTTTGCGGGCCGTCGCTCGGAGGGACCGGGGCCAGCCGCAGTCCTGGGAGCCTCCCAGCTCTACGGTGTTCCCCGTCGCTGCTCGCCGGTGGGTTTCTGACCGCAACAGTGAGCAACGTGCACGACGCGGGAGGTCATGATGCCAAGACCATGCACAGCCACAATCGTTGCCTCTCAGATCATGACTTTGGCGTCCGCATCACCGATCCTAGCCTCCTCACTTCCCCGCTGCTCCTCGGCCTCGCCGATCGGCGACATGCTTGCCCCGGGCACCTCGCGCCTTGCCTCAGTGTCTCCCGACCTTGTTGCGATTGCCAAGGCTGCATAAGATGGTTGGGAGCTCTACCGCCTGAGATCCCCGACTCCAAGGTCCCGGCCACCCTACTCTGCCCAGCGAACGGACACGACTCACGTCGCCCTTGACTTCCCATCCGCGTCTCCTGCTACCCCTCCCACAACGACTGTGGTGTGCATCGACAACGATCAAATGTAGGATGTGGCTCCACCCGTTGCTCGAGTCGTGATCGACCCAGGCCAAGATGCTTTCCTATGTTGGTAGAGGACCTCTTCGACAAGCCCGCAAATGCGGTTCTGCCTTTGCCGCCTCTCATTCCTTGCCCATCGGCAATGGAGCCGGGGCGGAGACGGTGCCACCCATCAGCCCTCGCCGATAGCCAAGGTCGCTAAAATTTGATGTATGCGGATGATACGGTTATTTTTCTAAAGCTGATCAGAGAGGAATTCAGGAATTTGGCAGACATTGTCGCCAACTTCACTGGCCTTTGCACAAACATCGCCAAGAGAAGTATTGCACCCATCAAATGGGAGAGCCCTGGACCTCAACTTCATCCTTCATGATTTTCAAGCCGCAGAAGTTGACTTTCCAATCATATATCTGGAGATCCCTATCGCCCTTGGGCGCTTAAGGAGGTGGAAATTCAACCAAACAAGGGCAAAAGATAAAATGAGGTTGTTGCATCGCAAGGCTGTTTCATCCTACATTAATTAAGTCAACGCTTTCATCCTACCTAACTCACGTCCTCACTACCCTGCGGCTTAGCAAGAGTTCCATCAACACCTTCACCAAGAAGTCCCTCATAAGCTCTATGTGGGCGGCCAAGGATGGTCTCTGGTGGACAATGCAAGGTTAACTGGGCCCGCGCATGCTTCCCCAAAAATCTAGGGGCGGTGGCTTGGAATACTGGACAAAGAAAAGTTTGCAAGAGCTCTCCCTCTTCATTGGCGCCCGCACCAGCGGAAGTACCCGCAGAAGCCTTGGGTAGGCCTTGCCACACCATGTGATGATATGGACCAACAACTCCTGGACACATGAACCACGATAACCTAGGGAGATGGATCTACTTAAAATTATGGAAATCAAACATGGTCCATGGAAGGGGGTATTGGTTGTTTTGAAACCAACGATCGGTAGTGACCGTGCCCTCCTTTCTTTAATCTAGGCACTCCCTCCTTTACTAAATATTTGTCATAGGTTCAATGAATCTAGATAGGTTTTATCATAAAGGAAACATATCATCCTACTTCCATCCACCTGTTCTAAACCTATCTCCCTTCTCCACCTCTTCCTCTTCCTCTTCCATCAATCGGTTCCCTCTCCTCCTGCCGGCCTCGCCGGCCTCGGGAGGGTGTGGGAAAACCGGTCTTTGAGTTGAATTTTCAATAAAAGTAGTGGTTTCACGAGATTAGGTTAGGGTTTTGGTAGCAATCTTATTTTTTTCCTCCGCGTCAAAGGAGATGGTATCGTGTACAATAAGTGATATTCGACCCTTTGTTCGAGGACAAGATCTACTTACCGCCGTCAATGATGGTGTTGAAAGAGTAAAGTTCTATATGTATGGTCTTTCAAATCTTATCTCGTCAGATCGATTTTAGAATTTCTATCAAGGTTGTCAAAAGGAGGATGATGATCACAATTTTTGTCCCGGATGCGCTACATTTCCAGCAATGGTGGTCCGTATAATCATCTCCCCTAGGACATCGACATGGCAATTCAGTTATTGTTCCCTAAAAATTATTAGCGTTGTCACTCGCCGATGCCGGTTGATTACTTTAGTGGTTGCACGCGTGCGTATAGCCCTTGCATTGTGGCTCATATTAAAATTATGGAAGAGTCTTAGAATGATATTTACATGTCTATGATTAGATATATATGTTAATTTTTCTTTTAAACTTAATTTTGTAATCATTGAAGACAACTTATGTATATATCTACCTGTGAGAAAGTATTTTGGGCCTACCATTCTCATGAGTCATGATTCATTGCTTATCAACGTGTCATGCCAAATTAAACTTGTGTATCTTAATGAGTAAAATACATGGATAGCCATTGAACTTGTCCGTACATTTCACTTTCATCATTGTACTCCGGAAATGTCAATTTACGGTCCTTGTAGACGTTCTGGAGGCCCATCTACGGTCACTGACTGCACCACAGGTATATTTGATGACATGGCAGGATTTTGACTAGTCAGCGCTGCTTTCTTTTTGCACAATAACCTTCGGGTTATTTGATCCTTGTCCACGCGGCATCCGTCGAGTACTTCCGCTGCGGCGTCCAGCCAGTTACCACTGTGTCCGTTCATTGCGCCGCCGCGTCGCTGAGCAAGGACGCGCCGTCCACCTTGTGCATGTCAGACGCGGTGAGTGAGTCATGTCAGAGCTCCGGTGATGCTGCGCCGTTGGGTAGCGTCGGCATCCCGTCGAAGGAGATGACGCCCTTGAGCAATTCACCGGTGCAGACAGTGTAGGATTCAGCCGTAACATGCACGCCGATTCAGCCGCAACCGCGGTGTTGGCGTGCGGTTCCACTTCCATCGATGCCAAAGGAGCAGCAAGAAACTCCCTGATGAAAACGACGCGCCGGCGCCGACACTGAAGATGAGCAGGCGCACATTAACGGCAATGCGGCTCGACGTGGAAGGCGTGTAGGGCGAGCCTTTGACCGCTGCTAAAGACGAGCAGACGCGCATTAACAGCGATGCGACTCGATGAACGCGAAAGGCGATGCGATGAGGAAGACGACTCAGCTGATGCTGATGTGGCGGGTTCGTGGCCATGCACGCGTTTCCCGCGGCTTCTTCCCGCGTCTTTCCCGCCAACACGCGGCGCGCCGGCGCCCCGCTAGGCTCCCTTTCTACTGGGTTCGGTCTAGAGGCGCCGGATGTAAAGTTGAGCGCGCCGGCTGTAAATCTATTTTAAGGGTCGCGGCTGGGGTGCATTGTAGGCGCCGGCACTCCCCAAAGGGTGAGTGGAGATGCTCTTAGTGGGACTATAGGAAGACAAGAAAGTTTTGGAGGACGAGCGGGACGAATAGGCGGAAGAGATCAACGACGAGGCGGCGGCCAAACAAAGACGGGAAGACAAAGAGGAGGTCGACGAGACGTACCTCCGCAGCTCGATTCCTTCAGCTAGGAGGACCGGGAAGGCAAGGTGGAGCTACTGCCTACTGGACATGGCCTTAAAGGACAGCGTGATCGCTGCTCGCGACGGTCAAAATAACGCCGACGATATGAACCGAACGCCGGTCATGTTTTGAATGCATAGTGTACAGGACAAAAGAGTGAAATAAAAGATCTTTCGGTGGTTTTCTGTGAAAACTAACAGCCAGTTGAAACATGCTTGGTGGGTACCACGATGCCACGTCACCAAATACGTAGCTAAACTGTACGAAGTGATGGTACATGAACCTCCGCGACGTCTTTGATGACCGTAAACTTAACTTTCCTGAATACAATGACCAAACTGAAATGTATGGACAAGTTCCATGATGTCTCATGCATTTTACTCTATCTTAATCTATCCGATTCAGCATAGGATAGCAGCGTGCGCGCTTGCGCTTGCTGGGGGCTGGGCCCGACTCGGAGTGGTTGTCCGATGCTCCTGATCATATATACCTTACGTGCGACGTGCGACGTGCGCCGTGTCGCAACAGAACGACCGATCAACACCGCAAGAGTGCAAGACGCAACCATGGGAGCAGTTTTGTCCTGCATCGCCGTCTGCCTAGTTCTCACGGCGACCTGGAACTATGCGCGACGGTGGTTGATGATGGCTCAAGACGCCGCCGTATCAGCTGCCGATTGGGCTGACCTTCCGGAGGACCTCCTGCTCGTCGTCATGGCGGCGCTGGATATCCATAGCCTCGCCCGAGCTGGCGCCGTCTGCACGTCCTGGCGCGACGCCTGCAACACCTTCCGCATCCGCGAACTGAAGCAAGCGCCCTGCCTGTTGTACGCGTGCGAAAAGTATGGGTCCAGCGACGCCGCTCTCTACTGCCCCTCCACCGGCGCTACCTTCCGCGTCCCTTTCCCAGGGCCCCCGCACGACAAGAGGGGCTTCGTCTTCTCGTGCAACGGCTGGGTGTTCGCCGCCGATGAGGTTGGCAACCCGTACATCTTTAACCCCATGACAGGGGTCCAGGCCGCGCTCCCGCGGGTCCAAACGATCAATCCGGGCCGTGATGAGGAGTTATTTGCAAACTGGTGGGACGATGAAGGCAAGCACGTCTTTGAGGCCGACGCCTCGAGGCCCTTTCACATCACCTGGGCACGACTCACGGAGTATTCTCGGGTTGCTATCTCTACCGCCGCCGAGGTGACGGCGTGCACTGTCCTGATCGTGCATAGGCCAGAGTGGAGGCTCTCATACGCCAGGCCGGTTGACAAGGGGTGGACATTGCTCCCCGACATTAAGCCCTCCGTTGCCGACATTCTTTACAACGAGCGTGATGGCTTGTTCTACATCCTGATAAACAACGTATCTGTTACGTTGATTGACTACCTAGCTAGTTGTTAATATCTAAACTAGAATAGTTTGTTATGTACAGCTGTAACGTAGAGATAGATTTCATCATTACTTGTTCTGTAAGTTGTACCTGATCTCTACTATATATACCGAGGAGGCCAGCGCATGAGGCTGTGCAATCCTAATACAAATACATACCCATATACTTTGTTTTTCATGGTATCAGAGCTGAAGGCTCTCTAGATCCAATCTCAACCTGTTCGTCATGGGCTCGCCTGCTGCTACCAGCGAGGCTTCGTCCGCAACGGCGATGAGCGGCTCCGGCGGCACGCAACTGCCGAACCCTTCGCTCGTCTTCCTCAACAGCGCATCGTCGTCAAGTTCTCCCTCGACCCAAGCGCCCTTCAATTTCGCGCCTCTGGTGACTACACGCCTCAGCAACGACAACTACCTCTACTGGAGGGCTCAGGTCGCGCCTATACTGCGCAGCCACCTCCTCACCGGCTTCATCGACGGGACTTTTCCCTGTCCCTCCGAGTTCCTCGACAACCCAAAGGCGAAAGAGGATGCTGCTGCCCCTCGCCAGCTGCGGAACCCGGAGTTCGCGGCGTGGCATCAGCAGGACGCGGCGATTCTGTCCGCGATCATCTCCACGTCGACGGAGGCTGTGCAGGGCTTGATCCTGTTCGCCGCGTCCGCACAGGACGCCTGGACCACCCTCGCCGCCAGCTTCTCATCACAATCAACTGCACGGTACATGCAGCTACGTCGACAAATCGATGAACTGCAGAAGCTCGACTCCTCCGTCACCGTCTACTTCAATAAGGTTAAGTCACTTTCAGATACACTAACCGCTATTGGACAGCCGCTTCGCCATGAGGAGCTTGTCTCCTGCATTCTCAATGGGCTCGACGACGACTTTGATGCCCTGGTCGAGGTGGTCTCGGCGAGGACCACTCCGATCCCTCTTCGTGATCTGCTCGCGCAGCTACTGAGCACAGAGCAGCGGATCGCAAGGCGCAAGGCGGCTCTCCACGGTGGTCACAACGACTTCTCCGCCAATGCCTCCTACCGCAGCGGCGGAGGCTTCTCCAAGCCGGCGTACCGGTCGGACTATCGCACGGGCCCGGATCCACGTGCCCTGCCCCGGCCGTCCTACATCACCAAACCGGCTGGGCAAGGGTACAACTCCGGCGGCAACTCGCGCCCTGGCCAGGGTGATCGCGGCGGTGACCGTGGCGGTGACCGCGGTGGTGACCGCGGCAACTACTTCAACGACCGTGGCGCGCGACCTGGCGGTGGTGGCGGCGGTGGCAACCGTCCCATCTGCCAGATATGTGACAAGCCGGGCCACAAGGCCTCTAGCTGCTTTAAGCGCTTCAAGCAAGATTACCTCGGCATGGACAACGATGGGCGGTACATGGAACGCCAAGTTGCTGCAGCCACCACGCCGGGACAGACAAGCTCGTACTCCGTCGACTCCAGGTGGTACATGGATACTGGCGCCACCGACCACCTCACCAACCAGCTTGACAAGCTTACGGTGAAGGAAAACTACACCGGCACCGACCAGGTTCATGCGGCAAACGGACATGGTATGCACATCCATCATATTGGCCATTCACAACTTCCAGTTTCCTCATCAAATAATCTACATCTTAGGGGTATTTTACATGTCCCTTCGGTTACTCGCAGTCTACTATCTGTTCGTAGATTCACTATAGACAACCACGTGTTTATTGAATTTCACCCAAATTTTTTCCTTGTTAAGGATCGGCGCACGGGGGCAATTCTTCTTAGTGGTCGGTGTCATGGTGGTCTCTACCGCCTCGACGAGTCTCTTGCCAAACAAGTTTTCAGCGGAATAAAGGTGTCACGTGATAAGTGGCACTGTCGCCTAGGACATCCAGCTACTCCGATAGTTCAGCATATTTTGCATCATCGCCAACTTCCTTCTTCTCATGAGCATAATAATGTAATTTGTGACGCTTGTCAACAGGGCAAAAGTCATCAGTTACCTTTCTCTCTTTCTCGACATGTAGTTTCAGCACCTCTTGAAATAATTTATTCAGATGTTTGGGGTCCTGCCCAACCATCCGTTAGTGGACACACATATTATGTCAGTTTTATTGATGGATATAGTCGCTTCACATGGTTGTATCTTCTTAAGCGCAAAAATGATGTCTTCAATGTGTTTCTACAATTTCAACGACATGTCGAGCGTCTCCTTGATCGAAAAATTGTTCATGTCCAAACTGATTGGGGAGGAGAGTACATCAAACTTAATCAGTTCTTCAATAATATTGGCATCTCTCATCGGGTTTCGTGTCCCCATACACATCAACAGAATGGCACTGCTGAACGCAAACACAGACACATTGTAGAAACTGGCCTCACTCTTCTTGCTCATGCCTCTGTCCCTTTTCGGTTTTGGGGTGACGCCTTTTCCACGGCTTGTTTTCTTATCAATAGATTACCTACCCGTGTCATCAATATGCAAACCCCCTTGGAACGCCTCCTTGGCGAAGCACCAGACTATTCCTTCTTCCGCGTGTTTGGTTGTGCCTGTTGGCCTCATTTGCGCCCGTACAACAATAGGAAACTTGAGTTTCGGTCCAAAAAATACGTGTTTCTAGGCTACAGTTCCTTACACAAGGGCTATAAATGTCTTCATGTGCCTACCAACAGAGTCTACATCTCGCGCGATGTCGTTTTTGATGAAGGAGTTTTTCCGTTTTCTCAGTTACCCACACCCCACGTGGAGTCTCTTAGTCATTCATCTCCTAGTATTGGCCAATTTGATGATGCTGCAAATACCTTGCTTCTTTTACCTAACCATGGTGCAGGGAACGGCCGGGGCGCCCGTTTGGAGCTTCTGGATGTCGATCAGACTGGCACGATCGACGTGCATGCCTCGGGTGCAGCGCCAGACCATGCTGGATCGGGTCCAGGTCTGGAGCCCATGTCACCAGCTACGCCCGCATCTACTCCATCCCGGGTTTCAAGTGCTTCTTCGGCCCACGGATCTGGGCCTCCTGTAGCCCGTCAACTGGACCTGTCTGGAGCTGGATCAGACTCTTCCTCGCCTGGGTCTCTCTCGCCTGCCCCGGCACCTCCACAGCCCACTCGCATGGTCACGCGGCTGCAGCATGGTGTTCGCCAGCCGAAGGAGAGGACGGACGGCACCGTCGCCTGGACGACGATCTGCATGGCTCATGCAGCTGATCGGATTGCCGCTGAACCTCGCGACCTCTCTGATGCTCTCAGTACAGCACACTGGAAGAATGCAATGGATGCTGAATATCAAGCATTGCTCAAGAACAAAACCTGGACACTTGTTCCTCCACGTCCTGGTGTAAATGTGATTGACTCCAAATGGGTGTTCAAGGTTAAGAAGAATTCGGATGGTTCGATTGAGCGCTATAAAGCTCGCCTTGTGGCCAAGGGGTTTCGACAGCGATATGGCTATGACTATGAGGATACCTTTAGTCCAGTTGTGAAACCGACTACCATCCGTCTGATTCTCTCCATGGCTGTCTCTCGTGGTTGGCATCTTCGACAGCTTGATATCCAAAATGCTTTTCTGAATGGTGTTCTTGAGGAGGAGGTGTTTATGCGTCAGCCACCAGGTTTTGAGGATTCTACTCGGCCTCGTTATCTTTGTCGCCTTCAGAAGGCCATTTACGGTCTCAAACAGGCGCCTCGTGCTTGGCATGCACGGCTCAGCTCAGTTCTTGGCACTCTTGGGTTTCGTGCTTCCACTGCGGATACATCACTCTTCATACTCCGCAGGGCTGACCTTACTATGTTTCTCCTCGTCTATGTTGATGATATTATCGTGGTCAGCTCCTCTTCTACAACCACAGACCTTCTGATCCGTGAGATGAGCTCTGCCTTTGCTGTTAAGGATCTTGGTTCTCTTCACTATTTTCTTGGTATTGAGGTTCATCATCAACCCTCTGGACTTGTTCTTTCTCAGCGAAAATATGCCATGGATCTCTTACAGCGCGCCGGCCTACTGAAGTGCACCCCTGCTTCCACCCCTATGACAGTTGTTGATAAGCTCTCCGCTCATGAGGGTGCTCTTCTTTCTGATGAGGATGCCACTCGCTATCGCAGTGTTGTTGGAGGACTACAGTATCTCACTTTGACTCGTCCAGATATTTCATTTGCGGTCAACAAGGTGTGCCAATACCTTCATGCTCCTCGTGATCCTCATTGGACAGCGGTCAAGCGTATTCTTCGGTTTATCAAGCTTACTGTGTGCCATGGGTTGACTCTCTATCGCACGCCTGATACTCTTCTATCCGCCTTCTCAGATGCAGACTGGGCAGGGAATCTTGATGACAGGCGATCAACAGGGGGATATGCTATCTTTTATGGAGGAAATCTGATCGCCTGGAATGCGCGCAAACAAGCAACTGTCTCACGTTCTAGTACTGAGTCAGAATACAAGGCAGTGGCTAATGCAACAGCTGAGATCATATGGGTACAGTCTCTTCTGAAGGAGCTGGGTGTCTATCATAATCGAGTGCCTATACTTTGGTGTGATAACATTGGAGCTACATATTTGTCATCAAACCCGGTGTTTCACGCTCGTACCAAACATATTGAAGTTGACTTTCACTTTGTGAGAGAAAGGGTGGCTCGGAAGCAGCTTCAGATCAAGTTCATTTCTTCTAAAGATCAAGTTGCTGACATATTTAAAAAACCGCTTCCACTACCAGCATTTGAGTCATGTCGACGCAATCTCAACCTTTTGGAACCGGTTAAGATTGAGGGAGGATGATAAACAACGTATCTGTTACGTTGATTGACTACCTAGCTAGTTGTTAATATCTAAACTAGAATAGTTTGTTATGTACAGCTGTAACGTAGAGATAGATTTCATCATTACTTGTTCTGTAAGTTGTACCTGATCTCTACTATATATACCGAGGAGGCCAGCGCATGAGGCTGTGCAATCCTAATACAAATACATACCCATATACTTTGTTTTTCACATCCTACATTGTAATGGTTCGGTATTTACATTGGATCTCAATGGCCCTAAGCCGTCACTGACCAGGATCTTGCGTCCTGTTCTACAACATAGCGCATTTAGCATGTACCTTGCCCTCCAGCCATCAGGTGAACTCCTACAGGTGTGGAGGATGTGGCATCACAAAGTTATGCCACTCAAGTATCGGTACACTTACCAAGAGGCTGTGAAGGATGCGCTCAAGCTCAAGGGTCGCATAGATTTCGTTGCCGAAGATGACAACCAAGTGCACACGGAAGATATCATGAATGATCGAGAAATTGATGCACCGCAGCTAGTTGACAACGACGAGGTTATCACAACCGAGCTCGTGGTCTTCAGGGTTGACATCAAGAAGAAAATGTTGGTGGAGCTAAGGGACATTGGAGACCAGGCGCTCTTCCTTGGGTTCAACGCTTCAATCTGCGTTCCGACTAAAGACTTATTGGGGTTGGAACCAAACTGTGCATACCTCACGGACGACTGTGAGGAGTTTAGCGAGAAGCTACGAAATGATCGGGTTGTCTGGAACATCAAGAAGAGGACTATGGAGAAACTTGAAGATGTGTGGGCTTGCACCCATCCTTATCTACCTTTACCAGCCCCAATTTGGATCACACCTAGGTTCTAGATACTTGTTAGGGAGAGAATTGCTAGTGTTGCAATGATTACAGGCCAGGTGAACTTAACTGTACCTGCTAGGGAAATTCAATATTTTAGTTGTCATACACAAAAGTTGCCAAGAATAGTCAAATATGTTTGAAATTTTCCTTATCTAAATTAACAAGTTTCCGTAACAAAGTATCTGTAAGTGTCTTTTGCTAGGACTTAGGACAATGTTTAGGCTGTGTACATACTGTCATGCATATTTTGCATTCTTTTTCATTTGATGATCTGGTGGGATGTTCTTCCGTGTAGATAAGTTGGACATGTTTATCGGTCATGGTATCCTATTCAAGTCTAATTGGTGTTTGGGTGCCAACATTGATCCAAGAAAAATGATTCTAATCACGTGAAGGAAACCCGAACCGAAAAAAAACAGGTGAAAACCTACCACCCTTTCTAAACGGGCCTGACCCAATCTTCCCGTGCCGCCAGGTAGCGCCAGCATTGGGTGGAGAATAGGTTTCGCGGTATGAGCCTCTTTCCTATTGGTTTCACCATCAGGAAGAGTGGAAGATAGAACAGATGAATGCGAACTCTGAACGCTTTGGTGCTTTAGGGGAAGGAAGATGATGGGGCTATTTGTCTGATCTTTCGCATGCTCCACTGATCTCTAGCAATTTTTCTTGTTGTGAGGGTAAATTCAGATCAATGGTTGTTTTGTAGATTCGGTTTCTTCGATGTTAGGTTTATGTGTCTTCTATGACATTTCAATGGTGTGAGCAACGTGCACGACACGGGAGGTCATGACGCCAAGACCGTTCACACCCACAATCGTTGCCTCTCAGATCATGACTTTGGCGTCCGCATCACCAATCCTAGCCTCCTCACTTCCCCCGCTGCTCCTGGCCTCGCCAGTCGTCACTTATAACATCGGTAACGCATCTTTTGCGAATGCTTTCTTGGGGCAGTTCGTGCGAGCATATATTGATAAGCTTGCAGTTCTTGAGCTGTAGCTGTTGTCGTCATTGGTTCTGAACCATCTATGGCTTTTGCCGCTCTATCCCAAGCTGCCTGTGGAAGTTGGACTCTGACGCGTGGTGTGGGCCCGACATATTTAGTGCCCATACCTCTCCTTAGATCTGAGGGATCGACAAAAGGATTTCCCAATTGATCGAAAGCCTCCGATGTTTCCTCTTGATCTTCGATAGCATAAATCTGATGATATTTTGTACTCAGATCTATGTTGGGTTTGGTGACATCATTGTTGAGATTGATGAAGACCTTGCCCACTGTGAGAGATTTGTCGACGAAGTCGTAACCGTCGACATCGCTTGAGCCATCGCTTATATATGAGTCCGCAGATGACCCAAACGATGCGTTGTCGAAGATCTTGGCGAGTTTCTCTCTTGCTCGATGCTGACGTAGCGTGTTGCCGAAGTTTCTTCTTCCGACTCGGTTGATGATGCATAGCTTGAAAATTCAGAATCGACCGCCGACGATCCCGACGAAATCGGAATTTCGACACGATACGATCCTTCCTTCTCGACGCGAAAGTGGAACCTTCCGAACGTCATCTCCAAGGGCTCCGCCAGATACGCATATGCATCCAAACGGGAGGGTGGGTGAGGAACAAAATCAACAGGACCGGTAGCGATCTGTTTACCTCGATCCATAGTGTTGCTTCCGGTTGACGATGTCGAAGATCTTGAACGTGCCATCGAGATCAGATCCTTACGCCTCTAATTCCCACGGACGGCGCCAATTGACAAGGGATTAACTTGTCAATGCCTATGGATTGTAGGCTAGGGTTTAGTTAGAAGTAGAGGGCAAGTAGATCTCGAAGGTTTCAGCCGAAAAGTACTCGACGAATATGAAAACTAGGGTTTGCAGACAATGATTCGATGATCTTCTCGTCCCTCGACCCCCCCTTTATATAGGTGGAGCCGAGGGATTCGTGCTATACAAGGATTACAGAGTCCGGGATGGTTTCTAACTCATCCCGCCAAATTACAAATAACACTTCCTATTACAACTCTATCTTTTCCTTAAATACATCTTGGGCTCTCGAGTCTTCTTATTCTTCGGGTAGTGGGCCTTCAATAAACCCCGGGTACTATATTAGGCAGGCCCATTTGGGATGCCTATGTCACCGAGGCACCTCGCGCCTTGCCTCAGTGCCTTCCGACCTTGTTGCGATTGCCAAGGCTGCATAATCTGGTTGGGAGCTCTACCGCCTGAGATCCCCGACTCCAAGGTCCCGGCCACCCTACTCTGCCCAGCGAACGGACACGACTCACGTCGCCCTTGACTTCCCACCCGCGTCTCCTGCTACCCCTCCCACAACGACTGTGGTGTGCATCGACAACGATCAAATGTAGGATGTGGCTCCACCAGTGGCGGAGCCACGTTGAGAGCAGTGTGGTCAATTGACCACGCAACTTTTTGCCAAATTCTCTATATGTTGGTATTAATCTTGCAAAAAATATTTAAAATAAGTATAAAGTATATGTATTTAACATCACATATTTAAAATACAACACAGATTTTAAGTTCTGGCTCCGCCACTGGGCTCCACCCGTTGCTCGAGTCGTGATCGACCCAGGCCAAGATGCTTTCCTATGTCGGTAGAGGACCTCTTCGACAAGCCCGCAAATGCGGTTCTGCCTTTGCCGCCTCTCATTCCTTGCCCATCGGCAATGGAGCCGGGGCGGAGACGGTGCCACCCATCAGCCCTCGCCGATAGCCAAGGTCGCTAAAATTTTGATGTATGCGGATGATACGGTTATTTTTGTAAAGTTGATCGGAGAGGAATTCAGGAATTTGGCAGACATTGTCGCCAACTTCACTGGCCTTTGCACAAACATCGCCAAGAGAAGTATTGCCCCCATTAAATGGGAGAGCCCTAGACCTCAACTTCATCCTTCATGATTTCCAAGCCGCGAAAGTTGACTTTCCAATCATATATCTGGAGATCCCTATCGCCCTTGGGCACTTAAGGAGGTGGAAATTCAACCAAACAAGGGCAAAAGATAAAATGAGGTTGCTGCATCGCAAGGCTGTTTCATCCTACATTAATTAAGTCAACCCTTTCATCCTACCCAACTCACGTTCTCACTACCCTGTGGCTTAGCAAGAGTTCCATCAACACCTTCACCAAGAAGTCCCTCATAAGCTCTATGTGGGCGGCCAAGGATGGTCTCTGGTGGACAATGCAAGGTTAACTGGGCCCGCGCATGCTTCCCCAAAAATCTAGGGGCGGTGGCTTGGAATACTGGACAAAGAAAAGTTTGCAAGAGCTCTCCGTCTTCATTGGCGCCCGCACCAGCGGAATTACCCGCAGAAGCCTTGGGTAGGCCTTGCCACACCATGTGATGATATGGACCAACAACTCCTGGACACATGCACCACGATAACCTAGGGAGATGGATCTACTTAAAATTATGGAAATCAAACATGGTCCATGAAAGGGAGTATTGGTTGTTTTTAAACCAACGACCGGTAGTGACCGTGCCCTCCTTTCTGTAATCTAGGTACTCCCTCCTTTACTAAATATTTGTCATAGGTTCAATGAATCTAGATAGATTTTATCATAAAGGAAACATATCATCCTACTTCCATCCACCTGTTCTAAACCTATCTCCCTTCTCCACCTCTTCCTCTTCCATCAATCGGTTCCCTCTCCTCCTGCCGGCCTTGCCGGCCTCGGGAGGGGGTGGGAAAACCGATCTTTGAGTTGAATTTTCAATAAAAGTAGTGGTTTCACGAGATTAGGTTAGGATTTTGGTAGCAATCTTATTTTTGGCCTCTGCGTTAACGGAAATGGTATCATGTACAATAAGTGATATTCGACCCTTTGTTCGAGGACAACATCAACTTACCGCCGTCAATGATGGTGTTGAAAGAGTAAAGTTCTATATGTACGGTCTTTCAAATCTTATCTCGTCAAATCGATTTTAGAATTTCTATCAAGGTTGTCAAAAGGGGGATGGTGATCACAATTTTTGTCCCGGATGCGCTACATTTCCAGCAATGGTGGTCCGTATAATCATCTCCCCTAGGACATCGACATGGCAATTCAGTTATTGTTCCCTAAAAATTATTAGTGTTGTCACTCGCCGATGCTGGTTGATTACTTTAGTGGTTGCACGCCTGCGTATAGCCCTTGCATTGTGGCTCAAATTAAAAATATGGAAGAATCTTAGAATGGTATTTACATGTCTATGATTCAACAGAGTCTCCGCTCGGGTCGTCCCCTCCAGGGCGACTCGGGGCGGAACCCTAACCCCCCCCCCCCCCGCCGCCTTCCCTTCCCCCTCCTCCTCCTCCTCCCTCCTCGCCGTCCCCTGAGGCTGCCGCCGGTGAAGCCTGGTGCGGTCGGTGATGGGGGCGGCGGGGATCCGCGCACGGTCCCCTGGGGCGGCGGTAGGAGGCACGCCTCCACGCCGGGGGGATGATCCCGGAACCCGGCGGTTGATGGCGGCGCGGCCATCTCATCACGTCTTCGCCGCGGCCTCGTCGGGCAGGCGATGATGGGGGCGGCGGCGCGGCCATGGAACCATGGCGGCGCGGCTCTCTCCTCCGTTCCTCGCCGCGGACTCACCGGGCAGGCGGTTTGGGGGCGGCGGCGCGGCCCTGTATCCTAGCGGCGCGATCCTCTCCTTCCTTCCTCGCCTCGGCATCGCCGGGCGGGTGGTGATGGGGGCGGATCTCGTGCTGCTCCTCCTCAAAGTCTGGATCACGGCACAAAGGGCGGCGGCCCTGGATGGCGGTGACGGCGTTGACCTGGTGGCAGGTGGCGGGCGTCAGGTGCGATGGAGGTGCTTCGAAGCCGGCGATGGTGTCGCCGGTGGAGGGTTGGGTTGGCCAGCCCGGGATGGTCGCCGACGTGGGGGTCTGACCTGAATAAAGGCGGCGGTCCTAGGGCCTCTCTTGCGTGAAGAGGAGGACCTACCGGAGGCCTAGACTCGTGATCTGGCCGGAGGGTTGAGTTCCGGAAGGCTCCGCCGGCGAATGTAACAGCGCTTTGCCTGGAGTTTGCTGGATCGGAGGTATTCGGTCGTGCGTACCCATGCGTTTATTCCGACCGTTTGGCTATGGAGGGAGCGGCGCGAAGCTCTTTTTCTGTGTTGACATCAAGTGACTATGGATCCATGATGAAAGTCGGAAGAAGAGAATTTCTTAAAGGCCGGAGGGGAGGACTAGCTAAGGGAGGTTCAAGTCTCCGCGCTGTTGAGGGGCTTCCTTGGTGTCCCGGCTTCACAGCAGCGGTTTGGAAGTGGGGGCGGCAACACAGGTGAAGCACAGAGTCCTACCTTTCAGGGTGAAATCCCAAGGTCTGGCCTTAACTGGTTGTGCCTGGCAGTGACCTTGGTGGAGGCATTGTTTTGAGAGCGGAGACTGTCTTCAGGGTGAAAACCTAAGATCTTTGATCGGGCGACGACGGTGTTTGAGCACTGTTCCCTTCTTGAAGGCATCGTTTTTTGGAGAGTCTGTAATTCAGGTGTTGTCATGGTGGTGGATATATTGCTGTTGTTAGGCCCGAGATACTGTAGCGGGACTTTTGTTTCTTAGTTTTCTTTTCCTTTTTTTGACTGTGTGCATCCGTAGTGCCATTAGGGTGGTGCGTTGTTGCAGAGACTGGGTGTAATTGGTATCTTCTTGATATTAATATATTCCCTTTATCGAAAAAAATGTCTATGATTTGATATATATTTAATTGTTCTTTTAAACTTAATTTTGTAATCATTGAAGACAACTTGTGTATATATTTACATGTGAGAAAGTATTTTGGGCCTACCATTCTCATGAGTCACGATTCATTACTTATCAACGTGTCATGCTAAATTAAACTTGCGTATCTTAATCTATCCGATTCAGCATAGGATAGCACGGTGCGCGCTAGGCTTGCTGGGGGCTGGGCCCGACTCGGAGTGGTTGTCCGATGCTCCTGATCATATACACATGACATGCGACGTGCCCCGTCTCGCAACAGATCGAACCACCGATCAACACCGCAAGAGTGCAAGACGCAACCATGGGAGCAGTTTTGTCCTGCATCGCCGTCTGCCTAGTTCTCACGGCGACCTGGAACTACGCGCGACGGCGGTTGATGATGGCTCAAGACGCCGCCGCATCAGCTGCCGATTGGGCTGACCTTCCGGAGGACCTCCTGCTCATCGTCATGGCAGCGCTGGATATCCATAGCCTCGCCCGATCTGGCGCCGTCTGCACGTCCTGGCGCGACGCCTGCAACACCTTCCGCATCCGCGAACTGAAGCAAGCGCCCTGCCTGTTGTACGCGTGCGAAAAGTATGGGTCCAACGACGCCGCTCTCTACTGCCCCTCCTCTGGCGCTACCTTCCGCGTCCCTTTCCCAGGGCCCCCGCACGACAAGAGGGGCTTCGTCTTCTCGTGCAACGGCTGGGTGTTCGCCGCCGATGAGGTTGGCAATCCGTACATCTTTAACCCCATGACAGGGGTCCAGGCCGCGCTCCCGCGGGTCCAAACGATCAATCCGGGCCGCAATTGCGATGCGAACTGGTGGGACGATGAAGGCAAGCACGTCTGGGGTCCCTTGGACTTCACCTGGGCACGTCTCGCGGAGTATTGCCGGGTTGCTATCTCTACTGCTGCCGAGGTGACGGCGTGCACTGTCCTGATCGTGCATATGCCAGAGTGGAGGCTCTCATACGCCAGGCCAGGTGACAAGGGGTGGACATTTCTCCCCGACGTTAAGCACTCCGTTTGCGACATTCTTTACAACGAGCGTGATGGCTTGTTCTACATCCTAATTGGCGATGGTTCCGTATTTACATTGGATCTCAATGGGCCTAAGCCGTCACTGACCAGGATCTTGCGTCCCGTTCAACAATATACCTCCATTAGCATGTACCTTGCCCTCACGCCATCAGGTGAACTCCTACAGGTGTGGAGGAGTTGGAAAAGTTACCAAGACGCTGTGAAGGATACGTTCAAGGGTCGGATAGATTTTGTTGCCAAAGACAACACCAAAGAGCACACCGAAACTATGACGAATGATCAAGACATAGAAGTGCCGCTGCTAGTTGACAACGTTAACGACGAGGTCAATACAACTGAGCTCGTGGTCTTCAAGGTTAACATCAAGAAGAAAAAGTTGGTCGAGCTAAGGGACATTGGAGACCACGCGCTCTTCCTTGGGTTCAACGCCTCAATCTGCGTTCCCACTAAAGACTTCTTGGGGTTCGAACCAAATTGTGCATACCTCACGGACGACTTGGAGGAGCACGACGAGAAGGTACGGAACGATCGTGTTGTCTGGAACATCAAGAAGAGGAGTATGGAGAAGCTTGATGATGTGTGGGCTTGCACCCATCCTTATCTACCTTTACCAGCCCCAATTTGGATCACACCTAGGTTCTAGATAGTACTTGTTAGGGAGAGAATTGCTAGAGTGTTGCAATGATTACAGGCCGGGTGAACTTAATTGTACCTGCTAGGAAAATTCAATATTTTAGTTGTCATACACAAAAGTTGCCAAGAATAGTCAAATATGTTTGAAATTTTCCTTGTCCGTAACAAAGTGTCTGTAAGTGTCTTTTTCTAGGACTTAGGACAATGTTTAGGCTGTGTACATACTGTCATGCATATTTTCCATTCTTTTTTAGAGTAAATTCCAATTTTTACCCCCCAAGTTTAATATTTTTGACACTAATTACCCCATTTAATATTTTTTTCATCCGTCTTACCTCATTTAACGAAACCTTTACCATATTTTACCCTCCCTAAGATTTTGCAAATGTGCGTTCCAATTGGCACATTTCCTTGAGTTTGTTCCTGCACCTAGAAAAATTTGAACCCAACAATATGTTCATAACCTTAATGTTGTGGCAAATAATCACGACATCAACTATGTGTGCATGTGTCAGTTTGCATATATTTGAGTTGACCTAGATTCCATCAAATAGTATTATGCCTCTGCTTTTCCGTATGTTATATCATGTGTCACATCATAATTTTGATACATAGCAAGAAACACAAAATAAGAAGTACTCATGTTACACGTGTGTAGTCAATCAATTCCGATCGTCTCTCGTGTGTTGCATACTAGCTATCAGATTTCAATTGAGCCAGCAACTTTATACATGTGGCTTCCATCGGTCAAACGCGCCACTCAAGTTAGTACGATGTGATCGATGCCTCCTATACTATGAAATAGCTAGCGATCACCTCGACGAGTCGTACCTACTGTCATCGAATATCGATTGCTCCGTTGAAGAAATACTTATGTGCACCTGATGCATGTGAGTAGAAACGGGAAACATCAGCTATCAGACCAATTCCGGAATGGAGAAAACGCCAGGAGAAGAAAAGCAACGTCGCACACCATTTGTACGTCAGTCCCACCTAGCATTGCTCTCCAATTTTTATAAGGGGTAAAAACTGGAAACAAATTCACTAAATGGGGTAATACGGATGAAAGAATGTTAAATGGGGTAATATGTGTCACAATACTCAAACAAGAGGGTAAAAAGTGGAATTTACTCTCTTTTTTATTTGCTGATCTGGTCAGATGTTCTTCCGTGTAGATAAGTTGAACGTGTTTAACTCTGCTTGGTGTTTGGGTGCCAAAATTGATCGAAGGAGAGTAAACCATAGCCCTTGAAAATTAGGTGAAGAGGCCGACCCAGTGCTGCAGTACACTTTCAAGGTGAGTGATGTACAACAGAGAAGTTACATAAAAATGACTGAAAGTTGTCGACCCGTGTCCGAGGAGCTGAGACTTGACCAAACTGTGACCAAATTAGTACCTGGCCAATTTCATACGAGTCCAAGCGAATTGTAATGAACTTGTATGCACAAACTGAACTGGAAGACGGCGCAAACTGTAAGTACGCTAAATGAACTTGAACAAAGGTACCAAAATGCAGCTAAAATATATTTGTTTCTTCTGGTGCAAATTGGAACATTTTACAGCCGACCAGAACAAGCAGTACATAAATCGCAGAGCAATAGTGCTGCGGCAATGCCTAACATGCCACACAATAACATTCTGGCAAGTTCTTCCATATCCAAAACTTACTTAAATTGGCTCTCCCTGCTAATTGCCTGATCTTACTTCGTACTTGACCCAATGATGGCTTATATATGGTTTCAGCTCTAGCTACAATACCATGCATATTAGTATATTACTTAACAATGGTGTATTGCTGAACTGCTGCTTGAGGATCTACTCTACACTTCTGAGCGAACAAGCAGGCAGAACGCCTCTATTATCACGACATTGTTATATCTTCACACACTTGGTTGAACAGCATTTGAATGGGCCTGCAAGGTGGGATTAAAACTGTCAAATTCAAATACATGGCATCCAAACCCTCTCTTTCGATCCCAGAATAGAAAACAAGGTATGAAATGTGATCAAATCACTAGGGAACATTGTGAATGTGTGCCTGTGAAATCTGCCCAGAATGGGCACAACAGGAACCAGCACACGGTATTTGTCCTTTGTCAAAAAAAGAAAAGAAAAATAGCTCAAAAATTCGACCAGTTGACACCTATATGAAGCCAGCAAAAAAAGTCAGATCGTGAAATTAAGGGCATCAAAACATATCATGTACGCTCCCCATGTACACTGGTTGCAGTTGTAATGCTATCCTTGTCCAGTTTTTTACCTGAAGGTGCCTTTCTTCACGATGGCCTGCAGCTCTATGCTTCAGCTCTCCACGGTTTGTTGTGAGCTCATCCAATATCTCGGCGTCGTTTCTGCTGTCACAGCTTCCTGAAACAGAGCCATCTTCCTCCTGCGTGAGGAAACACAAGTTTCATATTAACAAAGGATGACAGACTACTCAGGGGATTGTAGAGTGAAATATAATCTGTACTAACAAGTACATAAATTAGAGGAGAATGCGAGCTGAACCTGTATCAGTGTGTGTTCATGGTGGACCCCTTCAAGTTCTTCGTACTCAGCTGCATCCAGTTCCCGCAAGTCACTGGGCTCAAAAAACTTTGGGAGTAGGTACTGCCTTATCAGAATCATAAGGAAGAAAGGCAGCGGGAAGAGAATCCCTGCTATTGGTATCCATGTTGTGCCGAAGCATATCAGGAGATAGACAATCTGGAAGATCGTAAAGACAGATATTGTTCTTGAAGGCACTGACTCCACGAAAGATGCATGTGGACTTTCCAACACCCTGCGAAAAGTTACAACACCGGGGGTTAGTGCATAGCTGAATCGTGAAAAATATGGCATAATCCAAAAGAAACACACATAAATTTCATTTGTTCACATGAGATGAACAGATGCAGAATACACATTACCTGTAGCGCCGGCTTGCTCCAATTAACAGAAGTTGTATCCTTTCCCAAAACTGGTTCCCAGGTAGGCTATCAATAGCCATATAGGCAAAGTAACCCCAGAGGACCGAAGTGGGTATCATCTTGATAACCGGCATAGCTCCAACACAGCCACCAACCAGTAACGATTGCAGAAGGTTGCTTAGTCTCTGTTCATTCACACGAACGGGCAAATGGGCTTCGATATGTTTTCTGGGATCAAATTCTCCAGCCAATTTCCCTTCTTCATCACCTTCACGCAGCACAGCGTCCTTCAAGCTCTTCAAGTCCTTGTCAACAGAATCAGCCTGCGGGAAATATCTTTTAGTGATAATAAGATTTACTTAATAATGGTTTACACAATAATAATAATAATAATGTCAACGTTCTAATATTACTGAAAATAGACTAATGTATGGAAACATGGCACACATCATTCTGTGAAAAAAAAAGAGGAATGCAGAAGGAACTAGATTACTTTAACCTAGAAGTCGTTCTGGCAACTGCTGCAATATTATTATCTACAAAATTAATGTTATATGGAAAACATATGAAGGGGAAATTGCATGGTATAGTAACAAAGACAGAAAGACTCACATTCTGCTTGCTGTCCATTTGGATGAAAACATCCTGCATCTTGCCATATATTTCCAAACTGCTCGCACGGTTTACCATGCTCTCTTTGGCAGTTTGAAGCATCTTTTTACGCAGCAACTATATTGACAGAAAGAAAAGATAACAGATGAGAGAAAGCTGACGATCGTACCATAAGACAGAGATTAGTTAGAATTTCACTAACCTGTCCCCTGAGGATAGCAAGGCTTTTCGTATGCATGGGGGACTGAGGAAGCACTCCATTTGATGGAGGAATGCCAATCAAACCACATAGTAGGACCTGCACAGTTTACAAAATAGAATTTGAAGATTTTTTACAAAACTTTGAAGTTAAGGCAGTCAGGACTAAGGATGTATGAGGAGGGGCGTCTATACAGGCCCCTATTGCCCCTTCCCAGTAATGCACATTCTTCGATACTACGGGAGAAATAGAAATGGATTGTCAAACTTTGTGCTTACATATAGCTAATTATTAATGGTTTAATAACACTGAAAATACTATTGAAAGAAGAGTCATTGTAAATAAACTAAATATCTGATAAAATAACATAGAAACGACACCACATACCATGAACCCAAGTACCAAAATATCATAATGGTAAGCAGAAGGCTTGTTCAAATTAAACTCCTTTTGCTGAGCCAATTGTGAAGCTACACTATGATCAAAGAAATAAAGTCCGGCAACCATCAGTGCAGGCACAATAGCTGCAAAAATATATGTTGGAGGGACAGAAAACAAATCCTGCAAGTGAATACCAGAACAAAAATTTAGAATTATGTACTGCAATACAAGGTCTACTAAGTAAAATTAGACTAGGAAGATGATAAATATTATTTGCACATCTGGAATCATAATACCTTATGCCACAAACTTATATTTGACCTAATACCTTTGCCACGGTCCAATGTTTCAAAGAACTTGACTCCCAGGGAAGTGGACTGAAGAGCCTCCTAGGCACTCCTGAGGGGACATTACTTGGAAGTGTGTATGAAAAGGCTGTCCACACAATTACCATAAGCGGGACTCCATAATCAGCAATGAAGCTTCTAACCCATCCTGAAATGGCAACTCAAAGGGCTGAGTGCATGGCTATTAACACGTGGCTAAGCTGATTAAAATTACAATGCTATTATTTCAAGGGGAGTCCCTATATATTGCTTCTAGCGAGCCGAAGCTGTGTCGCTAACATCGTTCGTGTACATGGACCTGGCCCAGCGCGCGAATGAATTCAAGCGTTCCCTAGCGATCAGCGAGCAGCACACGTGTTCACTTTCCTTTTTTTCTTCCGAATTTTATGTTCTTTTTTCTTTATAGTAAGAAATGCTTTAGAAATTATGTGTGCAAAACAATATTTATTATAAATAACTGTTAGACATGTGAATGACCTTACAAGAATTGTTTGGCATGTAAAATTGTTTGATATGTAAATAACCTTATACACAATTTTTGACATATTACTTTTTATGGTGTATTCTACAAAAAAGGTTCATCATGTGTTTACAAAATTATAATAGTATATTTAAGAAAATGTTGAACATATATTTAAAAATGTCCTTTTTACTAAAAAAGATTCACGTAAAGTAAAATGTTCAGGCTATTGAAAGTCCACACTATTTACAAAGCATTTCCATATTGCTTCACAAAAATGTTCATGTATTTTAATGTTCAAGCTATTAAAAAATCCATGCTTTCTACAAAAAAGTAGCAACACCGTTCTATAAAAGTCATGCGTTGAATAAAATGTTCACGCTACTAAGAAAAGTTGCTATTCAAAAAAATTCACAGCATATTTAAAAAATATTTGCAAATTTAGAAGGTTGTTTCTGAATTTAAGAAAGTTCATTAATTTGTAGTAATCAAGTATTTTTTAAATATTCAAAAACATATGATGCTTCACGATTCATAAAACTACAAAAAAAATGTTCACAAAAAGCCACAAAATTGATTTTAAAATAGGTCATTGATTTTTTAACAATGTTCATGAATTTTTAATTATATTTTTTGAAGGAAACACAAAAGATAGTAAAGTGGGAAAATATATTCACGTATTATGAAAAACACAAAATAAGTAGAAACAGAAATATAAAGAACAAAAATCATATTCTTTTATTACCCACGGAAAAGGGAACAACAACAACAACAATGACAGAACAAGAAAAAAGATTTAAAGAGGAAAAAAGAAACAAAAAAAAGGGGAAAACTCGCAAGCCCTATGGTCAAATTATAACGGAGTATACCTCTTTTCCATAGAAAATTCTCGCCATGATTACACCCCAAAAAAGATTTAATCCGAGCTGATGCACCCCAAACTGAGCCCACGGCTGGTCTAGTCTAAGCTCAAGACTGGCCTGAATCAGCCTCAATCCTATGTAAAGTCCACCCTAACCACTTAGCCAATTGAAAGGTTGTCGTTGATTTGGAGATGTGTGGTGTAACATGAAGTTCGGTTTGCACAGACAACAGGATAAGAGAAGCAAGAGAAAACATTTGACCAACCTATGCCATACAGCCATGACCTTGCCGGCCTAGTCTTCAATGCAGTGTACAGCAAGCCAATTGAAAAGATAACACCAAGTAGGCCATTGACATATATCCACTGGAACTGGTATGCCGGTGAACTGTGGTCAACAATCGCAGCATCTTTAGGCATACTGAACTCACTTACAATTCCCTGCAATAGATAGGGGCATAGGATCCATGTCATGTATTTTCTGCACGGTACAAATAGCTAGGATTTGCAAGACATGGCGTACCTTGATAGCTTCTTGCAGGAAGAGAACAGTGATGAGCATGCCAAAAAGTTCTCCTGCAACCCTTGTAAATCTGCTTATAACATTGGAAGCATTGAACGTGGCCAAAAGAAACAGCATGATAGCAGTCCAAATGCACACCCTGTCAACAGCAACCAAACACAAACACAGAGGGCGTTTATGTTTATAATACCAAAGGTATCGCAGGATTCGGCATAATCTATTTTAGTACTACCTACCATCCAGCCCAAGCCAAATATAGCCGTTCTCCCAGATCTGGCTGCTTCTTGGCAAAGTTGTAGAGGTATGTATACATGATAATTGTAGGCTCAGCCACCCCAACGATCATCATCGGCTGCCCTCCGAGGATGGAATGTATTACACCACATAGCGCTGTGGATGCCAGTGTCTCAACTGTGCTGAGAATACCATCTGAAACAAGTCATCAATTTCTTTCTGGTCAGAAATTACATGGGATTTCAAGCCAAAGTGCAGTTTAAGAGGAGAAGCATTCACTTGTTTCGTTGCTCAGCTGCTCTCCGAAGGCGATGACAGGGAGTGCGGAGGCAAAGAATATATACATAGTAGGTGCCAATATCCTGACAATAGATTCCAAAGCGAGACGGCGATGTGATTTATATGAAAAAAAATTAGAGTATGAGACACTGCAGAAGATCCGGATCGTTTTTTTTTTAAAAAAAAAACTCACCTGAAGCCAGTTCGGAGCCCTGCAACCCAGTCGTCCTTGTAGCAAGATGCTCTTCCTTTGACATCATTGACGACTCCCCTAAAAGGGTACCTCAGCAGATCCATATCAGCTAGCTGACCAAGGGGAACTTGAGAGAATCAGTAATCACGGCGAGGATTTTTTCTATAGAAAAGAGGCATATATATTCGGATGGTTTAAATCGTGGACAGTCGTAAAGAAAAATGTGTTTACTTGGACTCGGAGTTGGCCACTACGATAGTTTACTACTCCGTAGTACTAATTCCAGGGACAACACCCACGCGCGACTTTGTGAACGAATGGAACAATTATACCCAACACGAAGAACAGCTCCTCGTCAGCTGGGCTTCCAAGTCACGGAACAGCGCAACTCAAGTTCTGTATCTCCAAGCGATCAAACGCTGCCATGGAAGCACACGCGCGCACAAAAGATGAGCTGCTTGCAGCAAGAATACAGAAACAGGAAGAGGCAGTGTACAGCAACAGGCGCAGAAAATATATTTGCGCAAACCGAACCACGGTTGGCATATGGAGAACTCCAAGGTTAAAACCCTTGCAAAAACGTCAAAATAAATCCGGCCGAACCAACCACAAGCGCGCGTCGTCCGACGGCGGACGAACCGCACGGAAGTAGCCCACTCGCGGATCTTTTTTGGAGAAAAGGCAGAAGCCCTGCTTTTATTTATATAAAAGCAACACACAAAAACACCGAGTACTGGGAGAATTTTAGCCCTTACGAAGTTCGAACACCACAGAACGAAGAAAAACAACACAAGCTCCAGAGAGCACCTAGTTACAAACTACACTACTGGCGAGCAACTAGATAAAAGCGGATGATCTAGAAACGGAACCTAAACGCAGGCAGAGGCAGACGGGAGGAGCGGGGACCGTACCGATGAACGCGCGGCGGTGGGTAGAAACGCTGGAGGCGCGGTAGTCGCGCGCAGTGGCGCCGAACGGCAATGCTGGGCCGGCCTCCTCCCTCGGCGCGGGAGCGGAACGTGCCCAACGGCGGCGGCTGCGGTGCCGGGTCTGTGCGGAACACGCGGCGAGGGTTGGCATCTCGAGGTCGAGGCCGCCGAGATAGGCGGCTACTTATAAGCGAGCGAGCGGCGCGAAACAAGTGGAGAGGCGGCGAGGACGCGCACTGGGGACCACCGGAGAAGGGGAGGAAGAAAGGAAGGCCGTTTGTAATTGTGCCTCTTCTTGCTCTCACGAGTGGGAGAGGCCAGACCCAGGCTGGAGGGTGGGGCCTGGTCGAGTGGACGCTGGCCACGTGACCGCCTTTACTTAGGGCATCTCCAATCGGCCGACGTATTTTAAATACACGCGATCCGTGATCGAAGCATAGTATCCGATCCGTCCTACCGAGATGCAAACGAGTACATAATATGCGATCACGTTCGCCGAGACGCAAATGCGACCCAAACACGCGACACGTTAACGTCTGCGCGTACGCAACGGTCGTTCGTCCACGCTTCCCGCACGGCCCGCCTGGCAGCGGCACAAATGCTTCGTCTTTAGCGCGGCATAACTTACGGGCGACGCGCTGCAACTTTTCATGACCGCGTTAATGACGCGCCTCGACTTCCGCAAGCGTGTGTTGGTGGGCGGCGTCGCAGTGGTAGGATATTAAAGGCGAGATGGCGTCCGAGCCTTTTAAAGGTTCACCGGCGGCGCCCATTTTCTCGACCACACCATTACCAGAGTCCACCGTATCTCCCGACCGACGCCATGCGGAAGAAATCTTGGCCGTTCCGCAAAGCCAAGAACGTCCACGAGGCTAGCGGCTCGCGGTCCGACAAGAAGCCACGGGTTGGGCGGTACGTCCGCATCGACTTCGTGCGCCGCATCTGGGAGGAAAAGCGGCCGGTGCCATGGTCGGATGCTAAACTGCCTGGAGGAGGCTGGTACCTCAACTCCAGGCGTGTGTTGGTCCCCCCGTGCCACGCGAGGGCCGAGAGCGCCATGATGAGGTGCGCCGCCGCCGAGCCATCTTGTCGGCCGATCTCCAAGAAGATTCTGTGTACGCTCTCAACTCCTACAACTGGATCTCGTTCGGGACGTGGGAGTTTGACGCACGCCGCCGAGCGGGATACCTCGGCGACCTCGACTACTTCGACCGCGAGATCGCCGCGGAAGAAGACGAGAACGACAATGACCGAGGATGAGGATGAGGAGGACGAGGAAGACGACAACGACGACTACGCCGCCAAGGCCGAGCGCGGAGACAACTGGCCACAACGACGGCGGGCTAGTGTGGGACCCGGAGACCAAGCCGTTAGACATTAGCGAGGAGGAGGCCATTGCCATGGCACTGACCAATAGCAAGCTCGACGAGCTCAACGAGCTCGTTTTGTGGGACGGGCTCGCCATCCAGCTTCGCGAGTCGGCGCTTCCTCCTTCACCGCCGACGTACCAGCTTCCATGGTCGACGCCGGAGTTCATCGACCTCATCAGCAACGACGAGCAGTAGCCCATAGCTAGGCTTTAGCAGGCCTTTCTAGCCATTTTTAAGTCTTTATGTTTTTTATTAATGTGAATTATGGGTTTATCAATGGGAAAAATATATGCGTCGACCGGTTGGGACACCCCTAGACGTAAACAGACGCGCGGTCGATTTCGACCATTCGACCCGATGTAAACGGACGTGACGCGTCTATTTTAGCGTCTGAAATGCGTCGCCCCGTTGGAGATGCCCTTACACAATTGTATCAAAATTAGCTGCATCGGTTTGTATATCCGTTTGCGCCCGTGGAAGCCTAGCGGTTCGACATATTTTTTTTCCCACAGCCAATGACAGCTGATGGCGATTAACATCCGTCGAGGTATGTTGAGGGCAGTTACTTCCCGCCGGGATTTTCCGCGCGTGGGAAAGGGCGCACGCGCGAGAGCTTTACGGCCCTTGCCGCGGTTATAAAGGGACGACGTTGTCACAATCAGGAGAGAAAAACCCTAGCTAATAACTATGGTCGAGCACAACCGCATGATGGGATTCGTAGCATAGAAAACAAAAAATTTCCTACCGCGAGAACGCAATCCAAGCCAAGATGCAATCTAGAAGATGGTAGCAACGAGGGGATGAACGAGACTAACCCTTGAAGATTTCCAAAGCCTACGAGATTAGATCTCGTTGTTGCAGTAAGATGATCACTTGCCGCTTTCAAAAGCGCGTAGAAGATCTTGACGGTGCCACAATCGGGCAGCACCTCCGTACTCGGTCACACGTTCGGTGTTGATGAAGACGACGTCCTTCTCCCCGTTCCAGCGGGCAGCGGAAGTAGTAGATCCTCCTTGAATCCCGGCAGCACGACGGCGTGGTGGCGGTGTCGATGGAGATCTCCGGCGGAGCTTCGCTAAGCGTATGCGGGAGAAGAGGTGGAGGAGGGGCGGCTAGGGTTTGGGAGAGGGGATGGCCGGCCACTAAGGGGTGCGGCCAAGCTATGGCTTGAGGTGGCCGACCCCCTCCCCTTGTCCCTCCTTTATAGGTGGAACCCCCAAGAGTTGGTCTACAAGTCTTCGAATAAGACCCCAAACCAAAACCTTCCATATGATATGAAACCTACCCAAGGTGGGATTCCCACTTGAGGTGGGATTCCCACCTTTCCATGAGGGGGGGTGGCCGGCCACCTTTGGTGGAGTCCACCTGGGACTCCACCCCCTATGGTTGGCCGGCCAAGCTTGGTGGAGTCCCTCCGGGACTCGGCCTTCCATAGTGATTTCTTCCGGACTTTTCTAGAACCTTCTAGAACCTTCCATAAATGCACCGGATCATTTCCAAACTTGGAATATGACTTCCTATATATGAATCTTATTCTCCGGACCATTCCGGAACTCCTCGTGATGTCCTGGATCCCATCCGAGACTCCGAACAAAACTTCGAACTCCATTCCATATTCAATATCTACTAATACGACATCAAACCTTAAGTGTGTCACCCTACGGTTCGCGAACTATGTAGACATGGTTGAGATCTCTCTCCGACCAATAACCAATAGCGGGATTCTGAGATCCATAATGGCTCCCACATATTCAACGATGACTTAGTGATCGAATGAACCATTCACATACGATACCGATTCCCTTTGTCACGCGATATTTTACTTGTCCGAGGTTTGATCATCGGTATCTCTATACCTTGTTCAACCTCGTCTCCTGACAAGTACTCTTTACTCGTACCGTGGTATGTGGTCTCTTATGAACCATTCATATGCTTGCAAGCTAATTTAGACGACATTCCACCGAGAGGGCCCAGAGTATATCTATCCGTCATCGGGATGGACAAATCCCACTGTTGATCCATATGCCTCAACTCATACTTTCCGGATACTTAATCCCACCTTTATAACCACCCATTTACGCAGCTGGCGTTTGATGTAATCAAAGTACCTTTCCGGTATAAGTGATTTACATGATCTCATGGTCGAAAGGACTAGGTAACTTTGTATCGAAAGCTTATAGCAAATAACTTAATGATGTGATCTTATGCTACGCTTAATTGGGTGTGTCCATTACATCATTCATATAATGACATAACCTTGTTATTAATAACATCCAATGTTCATGATCATGAAACTATGATCATCTATTAATCAACAAGCTAGTTATACAAGAGGCTTACTAGGGACTCATTGTTGTTTACATAACACACATGTATCAATGTTTCGGTTAATACAATTATAGCATGGTATATAAACATTTATCATAAACACAAAGATATATAATAACCACTTTTATTATTGCCTCTTGGGCATATCTCCAACAGATCTCCCACTTGCACTAGAGTCAATAATCTAGATTACATTGTAAGGAACCTAACACCCATGGCATTCTGGTGTTGGTCATGCTTTGCCCTAGGGAGAGCTTTAGTCAACGGATCTGCTACATTCAGATCAGTGTGTACTTTGCAAATATTTACTTCTCCATCTTCGATGTACTCGCGAATCGAATGATAACGCAGCTTGATATGCTTCAGCCTCTTGTGTGACCTTGGTTCTTGTGCATTGGCGATGGCACCCATGTTGTCACAATAGGTGACTAGTGGGTCCAATGCACTAGGAACCACACCGAGCTCTACAATGAACCTCTTCATCCATACCGCTTCTGATGAAGCCTCTGAAGCCGCTATGTACACCGATTCTGTTGAAGACTTCGCCACTGTGCACTGCTTCGAGCTTGACCAGCTTATCGCAGCACCATTCAATATAAACACGTACCCGGATTGAGACTTAGAGTCATCGGGATCGGTGTTCCAACTTGCATCGGTGTAACTGGTTACAACGAGCTCTTGGTCACCTCCATAACAAAGAAACATATCCTTAGTTCTTTTCAAGTACTTCGAGATATTCTTGACCGCTATCCGAGTGTTCCATTCCTGGATCACTTTGATATCTTCTAGTCAAACTAACTGCATGTGCTATATCCGGTCTAGTACATATCATGGCATACATGATAGAACCTACTGCCGAGGCATAGGGGATCTGATTCATCCTTTCGATCTCTTTCTTGTGCCGTAGCCGGACCTTGAGTCTTACTCAAGACCTTACCTGGTAACATAGGTAAGAACCCTTTCTTACTTTCATCCATTCTAAACTTCTTTAGAATCTTGTCCAGATATGTACTCTGTGAAAGCCCTATTAGGCGTCTTGATCTATCTCTATAAATCTTGATGCCTAAAATGTACGATGCTTCACCAAGGTCTTTCATTGAAAAACTATTATTCAAATAACCTTTTACACTGCTTAATAGTTCTATATCATTCCCAATCAATAATATGTCATCTACATATAATATCCGGAATGCTACGGAGCTCCCACTCACTTTCTTGTAAATACGAGCCTCTCCATGACACTGTATAAACCCGAAGTCTTTGATCACCTTATCAAAACGTCGGTTCCAACTTCTGGATGCTTGCTTCAGTCCATAAATTGAACGCTGAAGTTTGCACACCTTGTCAGCATTTTTAGGATCGACAAAACCTTTGGGTTGTACCATATACAACTCTTCCTCAATGTCTCCATTAAGGAACGCCGTTTTGACATCCATCTTGCCAAATCTCATAATCGAAAAATGCAGCTATTGCTAACAAAATCCTCACAGACTTTAGCTTCGCTACAGGTGAGAAAGTCTCATCGTAGTCAACACCTTGAATTTGTCGGAAACCCTTTGCGACAAGTCGAGCTTTATAGACAGTAATATTACCATCAGCATCTGTTTTTCTTTTGAAGATCCATTTATTCTCGACAGCCTTGCGGCTATCAGGTAAGTCTACCAAAGTCCACACTTTGTTATCATACATGGATCCCATTTCGGATTTCATGGCTTCTTGCCATTTGTTGGAATCTGGGCTCATCATCGCTTCTTCATACGTCGCAGGGTCTTCATCATTGTTGTCCACAATCATGACATTTAGATAAGGATCATACCAATCAGGAGTGGCATATTCCCTTGTCGATCTGCGAGGTTCAGAAGCTATCTCGTTCGAAGTTTCATGATCATTATCATTAGCTTCCTCTGTTACCGGTGCAGGCGGCACATGAACAACTTCCGGTACTGCGCTACTCTGATCAATGAGAGAAGATTCAGTAATCTCGTCGAGTTCTACTTTTCTTCCAGTCACTTCTTTAGTGAGAAATTCTTTCTCAAGAAAGGTTCCGTTCTTAGCAACAAAGATTTTGCCTTCGGATCTGTGATAGAAAGTGTACCCTATAGTTTCCTTAGGGTATCCTATGAAGATGCATTTCTCCGCTTTGGGTTCTAGCTTGTCCGGTTGTAACGTTTTTACATAGGCTTCGCAACCCCAAACTTTAAGGAACGACAACTTAGGTTTCTTATTAAACCATAATTCATACGGTGTCGTTTCAACGGATTTAGATGGTGCCCTATTTAAAGTGAATGCAGCTATCTCTAATGCATAACTCCAAAATGATAACGGCAAATCAGTAAGAGACATCATAGAACGAACCATATCTAAGAGAGTTCGATTACGACGTTCGGACACACCATTACGCTGTGGTGTTCTGATGCGTGCAGTCAACACGTCCGTTGGGAACCCCAAGAGGAAGGTGTGATGCGTACAGTAGCAAGTTTTCCCTCAGAAAGAAACCAAGGTTTATCGAACCAGGAGGAGCCCAAGAAGCACGTCGAAGGTTGATGGCGGCGGGATGTAGTGCGGCGCAACACCGGGATTCGCGCCAACGTGAACTCGCACAATACATTAAAGTACTTTGCCTCAACGAAACGTGAGGTTGTCAATCTCACCGATTTTCGTAACAAAGGATTAGATGCATAGTGTGGATGATGATTGTTTGCGAAACATTAGAACAAGTATTCGCGATAGATTGTATTCGATGTAAAAGAATGGACCGGGTCCATATCTACTAGAGGTGTCTCTCCCATAAGATAAATAGCATGTTGGGTGAACAAATTACAGTCGGGCAATTGACAAATAGAGAGAGCATGACAATGCACATACATGATATGATAAGTATAGTGAGATTTAATTGGGCATTACGACAAAGTACATAGACCGCTATCCAGCATGCATCTATGCCTAAAAAGTCCACCTTCAGTTATCATCCGAACCCTTCCGCATTAAGTTGCAAACAACGTACAATTGCATTAAGTATGGTGCGTAATGTAATCAATAACTACATCCTCGGACATAGCATCAATGTTTTATCCCTAGTGGCAACGACGACATCCACAACCTTAGAACTTTATCATCGTCCAGATTTAATGGAGGCATGAACCCACTATCGAGCATAAATACTCACTCTTGGAGTTAAGAGTAAAAACTTGGTCGAGTCTCTACTAATAACGAGAGCATGCAAGATCATAAACAACACATAGGTAATAGATTGATAATCAACATAACATAGTATTCTCTATCCATCGGATCCCGACAAACACAACATATAGCATTACAGATAGATGATCTTGATCATGTTAGGCAGCTCACAAGATCCGACAATGAAGCACATGAGGAGAAGACTGCCATCTAGCTACTGCTATGGACCCATAGTCCAGGGGTGAACTACTCACTCATCACTCCGGAGGCGACCATGGCGGTGAAGAGTCCTCCGGGAGATGATTCCCCTCTCCGGCAGGGTAGCAAAATAACAATTATTGAGGTTTAAAACTAATCCCGAAGGTAGATGTAGAGGGAGTGTGCCGACAGCGATCACATCGACCTTGGATCCATTTCCAACGCGCATCGTCACTTCATCCTTCAATAGTCTTCGTTTATTCCGTAGTTCCTGTTTCGAGTTACAAATATGAGCAACCGAACCAAGTATCAAATACCCAGGTACTAGTACGAGAACCAGTAAGATAAACATCTATAACATGTATATCGGATATACCTTCTCTTTTTTCTTCTTGACAAGGCCGCTCTTCAGATCAGCCAAATACTTGGAGCAATTACGCTTCCAGTGTCCCTTCTCATTGCAGTAATAGCACTCAGCATCAGGCTTAGGGCCAGTCTTAGGTTTCATAGGAGGCGTGGCAGCTTTCTTGCCACCCTTCTTGAATTTGCCTTTAGACTTGCCCTGTTTCTTAAAACTGGTGGTCTTGTTGACCATCAACACTTGGTGCTCTTTCTTGATCTCAATCTCAGCAGATTTCAGCATGGCGAAGAGTTTAGGTAGCTCTTTGTTCATGTTCTGCATATTGTAATTCATCACAAAGTTCTTGTAACTAGGTGGCAGTGATTGAAGGACACGATTAATCCCCAGTCTGTTAGGAATCACTATTCCCAAGTCACTGAGTTTCTTCGCATGCCCGGTCATGGCGAGCATGTGCTCACTAACGGAGTTGCCTTCTTCCATCATGCAACAGAAGAAGTGTTTCGATGCTTCATAGCATTCCACTGCCGCATGAGTTTCAAAGATAGCTTTCAGCTATTGACCAACTCATGAGGATCGTGGTGCTCAAAACGTTTTTGAAGATCGGCTTCCAGACTGCATAGGATGGCACACTGAACTTGAGAGTACCGAGTTTTCCGAGTCGCGTAAACATTCTTTACTTCATCGGTTTCAGTTTCTGCAGGAGGGTCACCTAGCGGTGCATCAAGCACATATTGCAGGTTTTCACCAGCGAGGAAAATCCTCACATGACGGAACCAGTCGGTGAAGTTGCTACCGTTGCTCTTAAGCTTTTCTTTCTCTAGGAACTGGTTAAAATTGATTGGGGACGCCATGATCTACAACATATATTTGCAATAGTTTAGACTAAGTTTATGACAAATTGAGTTCAAATTTTAATTCAACAAAATTAAAAATCTAGGTGAACTCCCACTCAAAATAATATCCCTCGCATTGTCTTAGTGATCACACGAACCAAATCCACTACACCAAGCCCGATCATCACGAGACGAGATGTAACTTCAATGGCGAACACTCAAAGTGTTCATCATATCAATCATATGATTCATGCTCTACCTTTCGGTATCACGTGTTCCGAGACCATGTCTGTACATGCTAGTCTCGTCAAGGCAACCTTAGTATCCGCGTGTGCAAATCTGGCTTGCACCCGTTGTATGCACTTGTTGAATCTATCACACCCGATCATCACGAGATGCTTCAAAACGACAAATCTTGGCAAAGGTGCTACTAAGGATGAACACTTTATTATCTTGATATTTTAGTGAGAGGGATCATCTTATAATGCTACCGTCGCGATCTAAGCAAAATAAGATGCATAAAAAGGATTAACATCACATGCAATTCATATGTGATATAATATGGCCCCTTTGTCTTTGCGCCTTTGATCTTCATCTCCAAAGCACGGACATGATCTCCATCATCAAACGGGCATGATCTCCATCATCGTCGGCGTAGCGTCAAGGTCAATGGCGCCGTCTTCATGATTGTTCTCCCATGTAGCAACTATTACAACTTCTTTGAAATACTACTCAACATGAAATTTAAAGACAACCATAAGGCTCCCGCCGGTTGCCACAATACAATAATGATCATCTCATACATATTCATCATCACATTATGGCCATATCACATCACCAAACCCTGCAAAAACAAGTTAGACGTCTCTAATTTGGTTTGCATATTTTACGTGGTTTAGGGTTTTCGAGTAAGATCTAATCTACTTACGAACATGAACCACAACGGTGATACTAGTGTTGTCAATAGAAGAGTAAATTGAATCTTCACTATAGTAGGAGAGACGAGACACCCGCAAAGCCACTTATGCAATACTAGTTGCATGTCGAGCGTGGAGCAAATCTCATGAACGCGGTCATGTAAAGTTAGCCCGAGCCGCTTCATCCCACTATGCCACAAAGATGCAAAGTACTCAAACTAAAGACAACAAAGCATCAAAGCCCACAAAACAATTGTGTTCTACTCGTGCAACCAATCTATGCATAGACACGGCTCTGATACCACTGATGGGATTCGTAGCATAGAAAACAAAAAATTTCCTACCGCGAGAACGCAATCCAAGCCAAGATGCAATCTAGAAGATGGTAGCAACGAGGGGATGAACGAGACTAACCTTTGAAGATTTCCAAAGCCTATGAGATTAGATCACATTGTTGCAGAAGATGATCACTTGCCGCTTTCAAAAGCGCGTAGAAGATCTTGACGGTGCCACAATCGGGCAGTACCTCCGTACTCGGTCACACGTTCGGTGTTGATGACGACGACGTCCTTCTCCCCGTTCCAGCAGGCAGCTGAAGTAGTAGATCCTCCTTGAATCCCGGCAGCACGACGGCGTGGTGGCGGTGTCGATGGAGATCTCTGGCGGAGCTTCGCTAAGCGTATGCGGGAGAAGAGGTGGAGGAGGGGTGGCTAGGGTTTGGGAGAGGGGGTGGCCGGCCACTAAGGGGTGCGGCCAAGCTATGGCTTGAGGTGGCCGGCCCCCTCCCCTTGTCCCTCTTTTATAGGTGGAACCCCCAAGAGTTGGTCTACAAGTCTTCGAATAAGACCCCAAACCAAAACCTTCCATATGATATGAAACCTACCCAAGGTGGGATTCCCACTTGAGGTGGGATTCCCACTTGAGGTGGGATTCCCACCTTTCCCGGCCACCTTTGGTGGAGTCCACCTGGGACTCCACCCCCTAGGGTTGACCGGCCAAGCTTGGTGGAGTCCCTCCGGGACTTCGCCTTGCATAGTGATTTCTTCCGGACTTTTCTAGAACTCCATAAATGCACCGGATCATTTCCAAACTTGGAATATGACTTTCTATATATGAATCTTATTCTCCGGACCATTCCGGAACTCCTCGTGATGTCCTGGATCCCATCCGAGACTCTGAACAAAACTTCGAACTCCATTCCATATTCAATATCTACTAATACGACATCAAACCTTAAGTGTGTCACCCTACGGTTCGCGAACTATGTAGACATGGTTGAGATCTCTCTCCGACCAATAACCAATAGCGGGATCTGGAGATCCATAATGGCTCCCACATATTCAACGATGACTTAGTGATCGAATGAATCATTCACATACGATACCGATTCCCTTTGTCACGCGATATTTTACTTGTCCGAGGTTTGATCATCGGTATCTCTATACCTTGTTCAACCTTGTCTCCTGACAAGTACTCTTTACTCGTACTGTGGTATGTGGTCTCTATGAACCATTCATATGCTTGCAAGCTATTTAGACGACATTCCACCGAGAGGGCCTAGAGTATATCTATCCGTCATCGGGATGGACAAATCCCACTGTTGATCCATATGCCTCAACTCATACTTTCCGGATACTTAATCCCACCTTTATAACCACCCATTTACGTAGTGGCGTTTGATGTAATCAAAGTACCTTTCCGGTATAAGTGATTTACATGATCTCATGGTCGAAAGGACTAGGTAGCTATGTATCGAAAGCTTATAGCAAATAACTTAATGACGTGATCTTATGCTACACTTAATTGGGTGTGTCCATTACATCATTCATATAATGACATAACCTTGTTATAATAACATCCAATGTTCATGATCATGAAACTATGATCATATATTAATCAACAAGCTAGTTATAGAAGAGGCTTACTAGGGACTCATTGTTGTTTACATAACACACATGTATCAATGTTTCGGTTAATACAATTATAGCATGGTATATAAAAATTTATCATAAACACAAAGATATATAATAACCACTTTTATTATTGCCTCTTGGGCATATCTCCAACACCGCACCTGTAGCCGCCTAGCCGACTTGGCGCGCACCCGGTACCCGAATGATCCGAAGGTGGTGGAGCTGGCTGCGAGGGCGGCGTTCGAGGTGGAGAAGACCGACACCTACAACCCGCAAGGATACGACGGCGGCTGTCGAAGCGATGATAGAGGCGTAGGTGGCCGCCGCTGAGGAGAGAGACTTTCTCTTCACGCAATCGTTGCTCCACTAGGCGGCGACGACATCGATGGTGATGGTCGACGCCTCCGTGCTTCCGGTGCAGGCGGAGGCGAACCTGGCGAACGCCCCCAGTCCAAGCTCGTCGAAGCGTGGTTGCAGCTGCGTTCGTTGTAGGTGGCATTGTGCACCGTGGGGACCGTGGCATCGCTTTCCGTGGTCATGTACGCATACGTCATTGACTTCGATGGGCTAGGTGGCGACAACGATGACGATGACTTCAGAACGAGGAGCCATGGACGTGACAGGTGAGAAGCGCATGTTGCTCGCGTCATTTGAGAGTGTTCAGTAGTGCGGTCATATCTACTCGCCACCCTAAGCTGTGATACGGAGGGACCATCTGTGTAAAGATAGTTATTTTAGCCAACTAATATTAATGAGAAACTTTTTGTTATCATGTATCAATGGCGGGCGGGCCAGAGAGAAGGTGGACGGACACCAAAAAGGCCAACGGCGCATACATACCAATCACTATGTATCGAGTCGCTGGAATAGGATTTTACCTATTTCCACTTCACGCGGATCAAAACAAACTCATTTGATTTGTTTGCATCAAAACCCTGAAGATTCCCTAATGGCGTATCCGGGTACTTGTTAGGTTCGAATGTTTCTCTGCCAGGTGGGAACGGGTGCCGAGGTTGTCTGATCCTGCCGCGATCAGAACACATGGACACGGTGTTTTATGTTCCAGCAGCTGACATGACAAAATGGTCCTAGCCCACATAGGTTGATAAAGATCACGTTCACTTTCCTTGAAATAAGACGTTCCACGGGGATCACGTACCTTCAGTATGCCAACGATACTCTAATCATAATCCAAGACAACAATGAGAAGACTGCCAACCTAAAAAATTTACTTATGTGTTTTGAAAACATGTCAGGTCTGAGAATCAATTACCATAAGTCGGAAGTGCTAGTGATGGGTGGGAACAATGCCAAGAAACAGAGGGTGGCTGATTTCTTGAACTACAAATTGGGGTCATTCCCTTTCACTTATCTCGGCTTACCCATCTTGAATCGGAAGCTCATGATGAAACAGTGGCTCTTTCTGGTGCAAAAGCTGGCACGCCATGTGGAACCGTGGTGGGGCAAATTCATGTCGTCGGGAGGGCGGCTCATCCTCTCAAACTCCTGCTTGGCCAGCCTCTCCATGTTTGCGATGGGACTGTTCTTGCTGCAGGATGGTATTCACGCTAAGTTTGATTCTCATAGGGCTAGGTTCTACTAGGAGGGCACGGTGTCCAAAAGGAAGTATCATCCGGTCAATTGGCCGACGGTGTGTAGACGGAAAAATAGTGGTGGTTTGGGTATTTTGAATTCCAAAAAGATGAACGTAGCGCTAAAGCAGGTATGGAAGCTCTTTCAATCGGAAAACCCCATTTGGGCACAAATTATAAGAGCCAAATACAACTCAGCACACAACATTTTTGCGGAAACGGGACAGGGGGCTCCCAGTTCCGGGGCAGCCTCCACAAAATCAAACACTTCTTCAAATTGGGGGCGAGACACACGGTCTAGGATGGCCATAGAACACAATTCTAGATGGATAGATGGCATAAGGACATGGCGCTCAATGACAGATTCCCTCAGCTTTTCAGTATATGTATGTCCCAAGGGAACTACGTGGACCCGGTCTATGGAGGCCGGTCACAAATGGGCTTTCGTAGAGCTTTGGACGGAGCGGGCCTGCATGATTGACACCAACTGAGAGACATTATTGAGAACATAGAGCTTATAGCAGGGCAGGACGAGGTAAGCTGGGATTTAGAGCAGTCGGAACGCTTCACAGTAAGCTTGATGTATGCGAAACTCTCCTCGGGGGCTTCGATTGTGCACTTTAAGGATGTTTGGGCGGCGCGAATCCCTTTGAAGGTTAGGCTTTTTTCCTGGCAACTGGTGCTGGATAGGCTGCCCTCCAGCCTCAATATCGTGGCACGACACGGCCTGGGGGCTAGCCACTGTATGATATGCGGAGTGGAGGAAGATGCTTCTCATATCTTCTTTGGATGCTCACCGGTGAAGTTCGCCTGGAGTGTGCTTCGCCAACTGCTCGGGTGCAGTTGGTGTCCGGCCAATTTCCCCCAATTCTTCGCCATTGTGTCTAGTCTTTTGGGTAGACTTAGGCGCTTAGTTTGGCTTTTATTTATGGCTCAGTCCTGGTCCCTTTGGCATTTTAGAAATAAAATGACTTAACATAATTTTTAAATATGCTATTCCTACAGCTGTGGACTCCACTAGCCAAGCCGCTCGACCGGCCATGGCTAAGACGGGTGACAACCGAGCTCAAGCACATGCACGACGCATCCGCACTAAGAGTGCCGTAACACGGAATTGAAGCCGCCTCTGCTTGTTCCGACCTGATGGGGAGGTCGTCACATTGGTAGAAAAGGGGGATTTAGTCCCGATTGGTAACGGGCTTTAGTCCCGGTTGCGCAACCGGGACTAATTATGCGAGACTAAAGGCCCCCCCCTTTAGTCGTGGTTGCTTACGAACCGCGACTAAAGACCCATCCACGTGGGCGGCAGACGCTCGTTGGGGCGGAGGACCTTTAGTCGTGGTTGGCCAGACCAACCGGGACTAAAGGTCTCCGCAGGTTTAGGGTTTTTACCCCCCTAAATCTGGTTTCTTTTTGTTGTGTTTCATTTCTTTATATTTTATTTTGTGTTTTATTTTAATTTCAAAGAAATTTCAGTACACATATTCTACGCTACTATATACACGTTACACGTTGATGCATATGAATATACAATTTCAAACAAGTTTGAAATTTCAAATAAGAACAATTCAAGAGGAATATATAATATTTAGTCTCGGGTGACCATATACAACTTCAAAAAAGTTTTCATATACAATTTATCACATTAGAAGTTCTTCGTCCTCGTAATAGTGTTCTCCAGTAGGATGGAGGACTTCCCTCATCAAAAATCCTGTCAATTCCTCCTGAATTGGTCGGAAGCGAGCTTCTGGATTAAGCTTCTTCCGCAAGTCATTCCTCCGCAATTTGATATCCTGAGCCCTCCGCTCAGAGGTGTATCCCCGGATGAACTCAAAAACATAGTATCCACATAGATTGGTCCCCGGTGGCTGAGTATCCACATTAGCTAACCTTCTAAATGTTAGCTCATCTTTGAATTCACCGGTTATGCCTTCTTTGAACCGTTTTCAAACCCTACAGGGCAAAGAATTAAATGAACAAGGGAGTTATTAGTTACTTGATATCAGGAAATAAAGGAAAGAGGCTGATATAGTACGCAAATGATTGAAAATAATTACTTTTGCATCAATAATCTTATGCTGATCCAATGCTTTGGTTCCATATTCAGAGAGTCCATGACGAGAACTCTGGAGTTGTCAAATTCAATTATTAGCAGAATCCAGTGAAACATGCGGACACGTTACATGCACAGTCATGCATAACTCATCGATTAGACATAACATGCATGGAGTAAACAAAAGAGAATATGCACAAGACAGAAACACTCACCCAAAATGGTAAGGAAATAGAATTTGACTTTTGAGTTCCTACTTTGTGAGAAACCGATACAAGTCTTTCTCCACGTCTTGGGGTATCTTTCTAACACATATCCATTAATGATATGTGGGTCAATGAATCCAACATCAAGGATGTTCTTTCTTTTGCATTTCCCAAGCTTCATTTCCCAAGCTTTTGATGAGGGACACTATAGCGTACACAAGAATATAGTTAGGACAATATAGTGCAGGCAATAAACGAGATGAGGTGGAGATTTAATTATAGAAATAAATCACTTATAGAACGTAGCAACTCAGGATAGATTTGTCGAGCTCGCACAGATTGAACAACTGGAACAATTCACCCGTATGAACTTGTACATGGTACTGTTTGAAGTGATGCTCCTCTCTAACTTCCGCATAAATATATTATTTGCGGGCCTTATTTTTTATGAAATCATTGTACCAGCGTAGCAGACTTCGCATATGTATTGGTAGACTCGCTTCCTGCGCTGTGCGGCCTCTCATTCCTATAGGTTATTTGTTTCGATCCGTTTGGACATGCATGCAAAAAAAAGCAACCTAGCCGAGTAACCCATAGGAATGAGAGGCCGCACAGCGACGCCCATGTTTGATGATGCGCCGTGGATCCCTTGCTTGTCCGAGCCTCTCACTGGGCCCGCAAGTCAATAACTCATAAAAGTTAGGAGTTTTTTATTATATTTGGCAGAAATTAACCTTCACTACATAGAGGTTTTAAACTAAAGAGACTGCGACGGTTGTATCTACTAGTTGTTGTGCATCCTACTGACCACCGTCGTCCGCCCTAGCTTGGCCGAAGGGGCTGACATTGTCGCGGGAGACCGCGCCTGGACCAAAGCACTACCTGCTACATCGGCTTCCGCTACAAGGCGTCCCGACGATGCTAGACCCTAATCGATGCCATGAAGCCCGTATTATTGGCCTCCATGCGAGCTCTGTCACTCTCGTCCTCCGCCTTTCGGCGTTGCCTTGTTGCCTCGCTGTCCATGAAGCAGCAGGCTCTAACCCTCGCTGCTGTCTCATCCACCTCTTCCACCGCCTACGTCGGCGCCTCCTCCATCTCCCGGTTCTCCGCGCATGCCTTGTCCTACCGGCTCCAACTCGCCTACACCATCGCATCGCTCTCCGTGTGGTGGGATGGCACTAGGGAGCGTTGGACGTCGTTGCGTCTGGCCGCCCTCATGTCCACCAGGGCATGCCGCTCGACAATCACGAGTTGGTAGGCAGACGCGTTGGCTGCGCCATCTCGAACAATGCGAGTCAAGCCAACTTCTCATGCCCGGCATGTTGACCTACTCTATTTCCCCCTCACCCGTTGGTCGCAGGCTGTTGTGCATCCGCCATCACCGCCTGAGCCTCTGACATCATCGTGTGGGTCTCCGCCTCCACCGTCTGAGACTGCATCACCGCCACCACCTCGCTCGTTGCTGCCTCTGTCGTCGCCCCATCCCCTCGCAGTACGGCACATACGCCGCCTGGCGTTGCTTCTCCTCGACATACATGTCAGTCTCCTCCGCCTCGAACACTCCCTAATGGTGAGCTTCGCCGCCTCCGAGTCGTTTGAGAAATAGGTGCGCACCATCTCAGTGATATTGGCCCAAGTGATGAAATTGCCACCAGACATAGTTGCTTGCTAAGAGCATCTCCAGTCGCGTCCCCCAAACCGTCCCCCAAAGCGCGCCGGATCGAGCGTTTGGGGGACGTGTTTTGTTCGTGCCGCGTTTGGGGGACGTCGCTCCCCGGCCGCGTCCCCCAAACGCCGCCCCCAATCAGAAATTCAAATAGATGCATTCAAAAGAGATCGTTCCCGCCGGTTCATCGCGATCGGAGTAGCGGCGATCGATCAAAGTGCTGGGCGCGCGATCATATTACGGACCGGTGGTGCATGCAAATTAGAAGAAGGGGTTGGTCGACGGCGTCGTGTCCTGAGTCGACGCAGGCCCGTCGAGCACGACGACCTCGTCGCGATCGCACTGTTCCTGTGCATGGTGCGTACGCTCCGTCGCCGATGCGGAGGCCGACGCGAGTGTAGCGATAGAAGACGCGTCGGCCTGCTCTTGCTCTGCGCCGCCGCTGCCGCCGATGCCGCTGCCGGGGCCGCCGCGTCCGCCGCCGCCATTTTGGCTTCGATGTCGTCGAGGATCTGGCCTTTGAAGAAGTTGTGCGCCGCTCGCGTCCGGGGAGACATTCCCTCTGTCGACGTTCTCGGCGGGGACATGTCGTCCCTGCGTTTCTTGAGCTCCGGCTTCTCCTCTTGCCTCTTGAGCAGCTCGGCCCACCTTTGGTCGGCCTTCTTGTCGCGGGAGATAAAGGTCGAGGAGACGTCGGCGAGGCATTTCGTGATCGACGCCTGCGTCTTCTCGGACGACGCAGCGTCGGCCAAGGCGGCCTTGGCAGCCTTGTTGCCGATAGGACGCCCTGCCGACGTTGCCGGCGGCGCGTCCGGATCAATGGCGTCCTTCCCCTTGGACAACGACAGGCGCGTCAACTTCCATTTCTCATTCATTTTGAGCTTGCCATAGCAATGCGTCAGCGCGAAAGACTTGTGACCATCCGAGTACTTGGCGTACAATTCCATAGCCCGATCAAACTAACCAAAGGAAGCAGAGTCATTTCATCGAACACAATGTGGGCGCTACGGATTATGGAAGAAACGAGTCGTACCGGTTGGCCGACGTCGGCGCCGACTGTCGCCTCCGGTCTCTAAGTCGTGATGGTACCCATGGAAGGAGTTCACCGACGCACTGGATGATGGCCCATCGCGTCGACATTGCCTTCGGCTCCTCTTCATTGGCACTTTCCGGTAGTCGCTGTTGATCAGCTTGCGCTCATCGAACTCGGCCTTGATCCTCGCCCAATACTTCCCGCCTTTTTGGTTGGCGCCGATGATGGAGTCATGGCTCACCGTCGCCCACGACTCGCACGGGACAAAGATCTTCCAGAACCGTCCACTTCGGGCCTCGTGTGCCCGACGCCTTCTTCTTCTTCTTCTTCGTCCTCAGGCCGTCCGCGTCTACCTCCACGAGATCATCGTCACCGGCACCCTCGTCGTCCTCTTCCTCGCCGCCCTCTTCCTCGCCGCCCTCTTCGTCCTCAACGTCGTCCTCCTCGTCGTCCTCCACCCCGTCCTCTTCCTCGTCGTCCTCCTCCTCAACCCCGTCGTCCTCCTCGGCACCGGCGCCGTCGTATTCGAGCGGACCCCTGCGGCCGGTGAAAGGGCCGCCGTCCGGACCGGGTCCGGCTCGCGTTGCTCGTACGCCGGGGAGTAGAGGTCGTTGGGGTTGAAGCCGCCGTGCGGCAGCGCATCCCGGTAGTGCGGCGACAAGTTAGGCGTCACGCACCCGGGAGTGGCGGAGGGGCCGTCGTTGTAGAAGGCGGCTTGCGACGGAGAGAAGACTCCCGGAACGTACACCGGCACGTTCGTACTATATGGGCTCGCGTTGGTGGCGGCGATACACCCGGCGATTATGCGGCTGAGTGCTGGCGCGCCGCCGAGCCTTCTTCTCCGGCTCCGCCGCCCTCCGTCCTTTCCGCTCCGCCGTCGATAGCTTCCGGCGCGGGCAATCTTGCTGCCATTCATCTTCGGTCATGCCTTCGGGCTTCTTCTTCGCAGCCGGCGCCTTCCGCGGCTTCGCGAACGGCGCTTTCGCCCCTATCGTCGCATTGCCCGGCGGCTTCTTGGCCGCTTTCTTCGCCATCTTTTTGGGGGCTGTCGGCGGCGCCATGGAATGGGGAGAGGGTAGCGGCGGCGGGTGCACGGCGGGAGGGAGAAAGAAATCGGCGGGATAGGAGAAATGAATCGGCGGCGAGGATATGTTTTGGGAGGCCTGTGCGCGGCGGTATAGGCGCGATTTGGCGGGAGCGGCGGGATTTGGCGGGAGTGTGAGACGAATTTTCCCTGTGCCGGCGACGGGTCGGGCCCGCGTCGGTTGGCCTCGCTTTTCGTTGTGTCCGGCGTCCCCGGTGCGTCCCCCGTGGGACGGGGACGGGCTCGGGGCGCCGGACACCGTATCGGGCGCGCCCGGACAAAAAAGGGCTTTGGGGGACGCGACTGGAACGCTTTTTTTGTCCGGCGCGCCCCAAATCGCTTTGGGAGACGGTTTGGGGGACGCGACTAGAGATGCTCTAAGGTTTGCCCATCCATCCTTGGAGCGTCATCGTTCTCATAGCCACAGCGGCGAGGCCGGGAAACGAGTGGGCGCACATGGGATATGCGACGCCGCGCGGGAGATGACGGGACGTGCCACCATTAATCGCATTGTGTACATACGATAGGGAACAAACGGCATGGGAAGCCGGCAGGATGGTTAGCAACGGGATGTTCCGCCATCAATCACATCAGTGTCCAATATGGTGGGAAAAAAACACGTCAACTTGCTAGGTGTGCCCCAGCCCCAAACACCAAAAGCAGATAGGAGGGTGCCTGGCCGCATCTATACTTTATCTATAGCAAAATCTCGCTAACTGCAATTAATGTTAGTCTATCTCTACATGCAAACTATCCACATCATCTATTTCGTTAGCCAATCAAATATCTATGTCATCCCCACTAACATTCATTATTGATGTATCCTTGCATGCAAGCTATCTATGTCACCATTTTTTGATTAAAATGTCCACATAGCTAATTTATAGCCATCAAATATAAAAAATAATGTGAATTAAATTTAGCATCTTAACTATTTTGACCAATTAAATATTGCATACTTCTACAAACAATTTATATTACATATGTATTATACCATTTCATTTAAACAATATAATTTCTTAGAAAATTGCCGTGCAACACGCGGGGTCCTTCTAGCTTGTATATATGGGTCGACCCAAATAGATCAAAACGAACATATTTTCCATGCGAAATAGATGGGTCCGCTAAAGATACCAACTTGTACAATTGTATACTTAGCTTAGAGGAAGGAGCAAGAGCGTGACCAAAACCCGCACGAGGATGCAGGTAGAGAGACTAGAGGGAACACCGTGGCAAGAGCTGGAAAGCACGCACTATCTGCCTCCTCCGTAGTACGTACGGAGTATCTTTTCTGAATCTCGTCTTTCGTAGGGTCGCTGGGCGAGGCGCCATCATCTTCCGCGTGCTCCAACCGCCCGCTGCCCTTTTCAATTTGGATCTCCCGAGTCCTTCATCGTACGCAATCAGGGTGCCCGGTCAATCCTCCAAAACGGAGTGAGCCACACAAAAGAAATGAAGAGCACACAGCTGCCGCAAGGTGATATACGCCCCACCATTTAGGCCTAAGAACATAAAGCGCTGTGGTTGCGAAACTTCACAAATAACCACCGAGAGCAATATGTTTTCATTAAAATTAGAAACAAGTAAATTTGAAATTTGAGCAGTGATCATGGTATCATTTGAAAGGGCGGTATATCATGTGATATTTGTCCAAGTAGCTTTCGTCTATAAAAAGAACTACTGGTGGTAAATAGTGTTATTTTTCTATTAAGAAACTCCACGGACGACGATGTTGTTTTCTATACATCCACTAGCTGTCGTTCCAGTACTTGCACCTCTCGACCGGCAGTTCCTCCAATGAAAAAATTTCGATGATGTACGGAACATAGCAATATTTCAAATCATGTAGGCGTGCTTACGCGTTTGGAAGAGAGCATTGACTTGTATTGTACGGAGTATGCCCGCAAGAAAGCAATCTTTAGATTGTTTTCTGAAGAACAACCAAATACATACGACAATTTATGTTTTTTTTTTGAAAAAATGAACTACAGATGCTTTCCAAAAAATTACTCCCTCCGTTCTCTTTTAGTCTATATTCTAGTAGGATAAATCAGATAAATTAGTAGTGCATTTATTAGTACTACTTAAATTGGTAAACAACCAATCCCAGGTACATTGAAAATAGTGACATCCAATAGATAAAGGAGGTCCACTTCGTTTTTCATATTTTTGTTGACTAAAAGGTAGAATGTAGAGTATTTCAGAACAAATTTTAGGTCTAAAATGCAGAATATTTCAGAGGGAGTAAGTAAATAATGCATGATCTAAGCTATGAGGTCGTTCTAAGATTCGCTGGCAACGAGGACTGTTCATGTGAACTAGTATGCCCAACGCCACAGACCACGTGATTAAGCACATGCTCTCGTAGGCGGACCCAACCGTCCCTAAGCTTGGGCACGCCTTTAGGTTTATGGCCAGTGACAGCCTATTTTGATGAAAATTTGATAATAAAAATTTGATCGGGCTTACAGTGTGTCCAGACTTGATAATTTTTTTGGGTCCACCACCGCATGCTCTTCTGTTCTCCTCTCTAAGAACTGATTAGCAAGGGAAATCTCTAATTTTAATATGCATATCATGTACTACATGTTTTGGGTGCGTTTCGATGATGCCGATGGGCTCTACCAAAATTGGCTACTAGTTTTTAGATCAGTTACCCTATTTTTTAGCTCATTATTCTATCACCCTCGGTTGGTTGCCTAAAATTTTTTGCTATAGTCGATCATGAGGGAGAAAACATGTGGTTCATAGGCAGAAAAAAGATTAGGAACAAACAAAATAAGTTTGAGAACATTTGGCGTGACCAATTATTTTTGGTAGGGTGAGTTGGGGCATAAACCAAACAAACCCTTAACAATCGCTAATTTCAAGATGCATTATAAACCTAGACGATGACCGTGTCGTTTTGGGTCCCGAGCTGCATGGAGCCTGGTATTCTAGGAAAAAGAAACATGATGTCTAGAATTTTCCAAATTTTCTGGTCTTTATATGTGGAAAATTATTTTTGGGATACACAAAATGATTAATTTGTGGCTCTAAAAAAATCGATTGTGATCTTGTCTTTGTTTTATGTAGATCACTGGTGATAATATATTTTGATGAAACTTATGTTCTGCAGTGTAGATGCGTAGATATGACTCTATGTATTTTACATTCTTTTTAAGATTTGAAAATGTGATTTTCAGCTTTCTTAAAAAGAGATTCCTTTTTCACTTGGCCTAGGACAAACCAGGGCTCTAAGGAGATGCATTTTCCTATGGTGCCAAGAATCTCGGTAAACATATACAATTCCCACGAGCTGAGGTTTGTTTTCTACTCCCTAGCTTCTGCAAAAAGTCCACCAAATTGCGCGAACCCCGTCGCCCTCAAATCTCCATTCGCCATGAGACAAATTTTCAGATTTCCTGCGGAAACCGGTGTCATGTCGACAAATGGTGTCGCGCCAGCGCTCAGGTGGCCTCCCGGCAGCGCATCTAGCAGACGGAAGCAGCGATACGAGCGGTGCGTGGCGACGGCATATGAAACAAACGCGTCGAATACGTACGGATCGTGGGGAGAAAATTATTGCATGTTGGAGAAAGTTCCTGGGATTAACAAATGGGAGTGATTCTCGGGTTGATTGCCATGTAAGGCTGGCCATAAGTCTGCCCATAGTGCTAGTATCTTAGACTAGCCACAATGGGAGTATTATAAGTAGTATCATGCATACCATATTAGCAAAAATCTGATGTCACACCAATTAATGAGGTGAGAGATTAGAGTGGTATCATAATATGATATCGCATCATAGCACGTAAAACTACAAAACTTAATGGCAAGCACATCATGTACACACATTTGCATTGAGATTCTACAAAATATTAAATATGATGATACTATGATATTATCTTATGATACTATGCATTGTGGGATTAGTATCATAAACTAGTATCATATGCATGACACAATGCATAATATTATATAGAAGTATCATACAGGGTGTATGATACTATTACATGTTACTATCTTCACAATGCATGATATCATATACTAGTATCATAGTCTTTTTATATTAATTGATTTGTAAAATCTCAATGCAAATATATACAAGATTTACTTGATATTAAAATTTTCTATTAGTATGTGTTATGATACGGTATCTACCTATGATACTAGTATTCTATTCTCTCTCTATTAAATTTTTGCATGCATGAAATGCATGATACTACCTATGATACTCTTATTGTGGGTAGTCTTAGGTAGTATCATGCATCTTAGGCTCACAAAAATGCTGATGTGGCATCTAATTAATGAGGGGAGATAAGATTAGAGTAGTAATATAGATAGATATTGTACACATATTTGTATCGGAATTCTACAAATAATAGATTTAGAAGATTATGATACTACTCTATAATACCACCCACTACAGTGATAGTATCATAGACAAGTATCATATGTATGATACTACTATATGATACTATATGCACTATGACCGGCCTAAGCACGCCTCCAAATTCACAAGGTCCTACTTACAGAATCGCATAGTAATGGTTCTTCTACAAATGCTGAATGAAAAAACTTCGAGGAAAGACTTAAAAATGATTAAGTAGCTGGAAATGCAAACTACGATCTATAGGTGGACGGTTGGTACTCATTAACTCAGTACTCAGCAATATGCCTAAATGAATCTTACAACGATTGGACAACTTCCGATCAAGATTCTTTTGGTACGAAGATTGTGAGAAAAGAAATATCGAGTAGTGAAATGGAATGTTGTTTGTCGTCCAAAAAAATTAAGCAAAACTTGGTATTCATGACCATGAGGTTAAAAAGCGAGCACTCCTTGGGAAATGATTATTCAAACTTCTAACTTAAGATGGGATTTGACAAATCTTTCTTAAGAGAAAGTATGTCAGTTTGAAGGCTTTGTCCCAGGTTTATTGGGAACCTAGGGACTCACAATTCTGGGCTGGCCTTATGACAATAAAAAAAGTTCTTCTTTCCATATGGGTCTTTCGGATGGATCTCAGAAGAAGATAAGTGGATTGGTAGTGCCACACTTTGCGAATAATATTCAGCAATATACAATATTATGCGTCACAAATCAGATACTTTAGCAAAGGTGATGGAAACTTCACCTCCGAATGTAACGTTCAGACGAGATCTTGTTGGTCCAAGGCTAGCTCCAGAATGCTTTACTCCAGCGTCTGGATACGATCTAGTTAACGCATGGGTCTGATGAATTTCGCTCGAATGTACATGGGAGTGGCAAATTATTTGTGGGTTCCATGTATAGTGTTTTGATCCAGCCTAATGTACCAGTTGATAATAAAAAAATTGGAAAATGAAAATACCGTTGAAAACTAAAAAATTTGTGTGGTATCTTCGTAGAGGGGTAATTCTCACTAAAGACAACCTTGCAAGACGCAACTGGCACGGAAGTAAAAAATTGTGTCTTTTGTCATCACGACGAGACTATCAAACACTTATTCTTTTAGTACCAGTTTGCTAGATCTATATGGTCAGACATTGTTATCACCAGAATTTGACCGAGTCAGAGGTGGGCCGCGATCAAGATGGGCTTGAAGAATATACATGAAAGAATATACGTGAATCGGCCTTATATGCAAAGTTTGGGCTAGTTTGCCCGTGTATCTGTAATATAGTAGGATACGTGTTGATTAGATAGAGTTTGGCTCGTGCCCGGTTGGGATTATTCCCACGTTAGAAAGTCTACGGACTATAAATATGTATCTAGGGTTTATGAAATAAACAACAATCACGTTCACCACAAACCAATCTAGGCGCATCGGCAACTCCCTTGTCTCGAGGGTTTCTTCCGGGTAAGCATCATGCTGCCTAGATCGCATCTTGCGATCTAGGCAGTACACGTTTATTCGCTGTCCATGCGTTGCTCGTACTCGAAGCCTTTTTGATGGCGAGCAACGTAGTTATCTTAGATGTGTTAGGGTTAGCATTGTTCTTCGTATCATATGCTCGTCGTCGTGCAACCCTTAGACATCTAGCCGCCTTTACACCTATCTTAGGTGTAAGGGCGGCACCCCGCTTGATCATTATTTAGTAGATCCGATCCGTTATGGTTGCTCCTTGTTCTTCAAGGATTAGTTTAATATCTGCATAATTAGGCCTTACAAACGGGTTGAAGGATCCAGTGGCGCGTAGGGTGTAGTTTGCTAGCCCTAGACAGGATGTTTCGAGGACCAACTTCGTGTTGGTTTTTAGGCCTTGCCTAGGATTGGTTTACGATCACCGTGCGTGGCCGCCAGGCTCAATCACGAGTAGGATGTTCCGATTATGTGGTGAAAACCCTAAATCGTAGTAGGTCGTTTTAACTTTATCTTGATCAAGCAGGACCACCATATATTCGTACACCCCGTACGGATCATGGGTGGATCGGCTCTTTGAGCCGATTCACAGGACAACCTGAGAGCCGATCGAGGCTCGTATTTAATGTTTACGTGTATGCCATGCGAGGAAATTAAGCGAGGCACATCCATCACCTTCCCGACCAGGTATAGGTCGGGTGGCATGCCCTTGCACCAGCATCGGACGTGCGTGCCGAGTCTTTGCGGGCCGTCGCTCGGAGGGACCAGGGCCAGCCGCAGATCCTGGGAGCCTCCCGGCTCTCTTGTGTTGCCCGTCGCTGCTCGCCGGTGGGTTTCTGACCGCAACACATTCTGGCACGCCCGGTGGGACGATCTTCGACATCAATCGCATCGCCATCTACATCTAAGATGGCGGAAGGCACCCCAGTCACGTACGAGGATTTGACCGAGGAGCTCAAGAAGAAGTATGACGAGGTCAAAGCGATCCTCGAAGCCGACCTCATCGGCTCTTTTCACAGAACCCGCTCACATGGCGTCAGGTGGAAATGGTTCTCACCTGAAGGCGCGCTCGATGGAGTGGACCTGTCCGCCCCGTCCGAAGAACGCACCAGGTCCCTGCGTCAGGAGATTAACTTCATGGTAGCTCATTCGCTACACCGCCATTCTGAGAGCCTGGTGAACACTTTGGAGCGTGTCGCTCTTCGGGTGATCCAGGAAATCATGAGGCATCAGTACTCTCCGTCAGGACCAGCTCTCGGGACTACCAAGGAGAGATGCCACTCCAGTCCCGTCCGCCGCTGCCATTCGCATTGGCAGCACCAGAAGTGCGGAGTTCACCGGCATACGTCGTCTACAAGATCGGTGGTGACCCTAGCGACTACCAGTTCTTGCATGAGGCGCCTAAGGAGATCCCTCACGGATACACGTGCACATACGTGCTAGACTGCAGTAACTGGGCACTCACAAACCAGACTGCAGCAGCAGGGACTTCTGGAACAACAGGAGGAACTTCGGGAACAGATCTTGAGAAGCAGACGTGGCTAGCTAAGTATGCCACTCCGACAAACCTCCAGAGCTCAGCTCCTGCAGTTGGCTCGGAGCTGGAAAAGCAAGCATGGCTGGCTAAGTATGCCACTCCGGCGAATCTTCAGTGTTCGACTCATGCAGCCAGCACCGCGGATCAGATCAGTACAATCCTGAGAGACCAGTTCGGCATGGTGCCGAAAAGGAGGACAATCTACTATTCCAAGCCGTACCCCAACGAGTACGAGTTGATCCCGCTACCACCCAAATATCGGCTCCCTGATTTCTCCAAGTTTAATGGATCAGATGGTTCCAGCTCCATCGAGCATGTGAGCCGATATTTGGCACAGCTGGGCACGATCTCGGCATCAGATGAGCTGCGTGTGAGGTTCTTCGCACGGTCCCTCACAGGATCGGCTTTCGGATGGTACACATCGCTGCCACCGGACTCAATCCGGACTTGGAAGCAGTTGGAAGAGCAGTTCCACATGCAGTATCACTCAGAGGCTTCCGAGGCTGGCATTGCCGATTTAGCACAAGTACGTCAGAAGCGCGGAGAAACAGTGTCAGAGTACATCCAGCGCTTCAGGACCGTGAGGAACCGATGTTATTCGGCTCGTATGACCGAAAAGGAAGCAGTCGAGTTGGCGGTGGTGGGTCTCGCATCACCGATCAAGGATATGGCTTCCCAAGCAGACTACCCTTCACTGGCGCACATGGTTCAGAAACTGTCATTATATGAGCAGCGCCACCCAGAGCTGTACCAGGACAAATTCAAGCGTGCAGTAGTCCTGGTTGAGACAGAAGAAGATGAAGGGTCTGCGGGAGATCAAGAGGTAGCAGTGGCTGAATGGACTCGGGGGGGCAACCCCCATATCCTGCAAATGGGTTAAGCCACCAGGTCCGCCCAGAGGGTTTGATTTTGACGTAACTAAAACTGAGCAAATTTTTGACCTCTTACTTAAAGAGAAGCAGCTGAAGTTACCCGAAGGCCTCAAAATCCCCACGGTACAGGAGCTGAACGGGAAGCCATACTGCAAATGGCATAACTCGTTCTCCCATACCACCAACGACTGCAGGGTGTGGCGTCAGCAGATCCAAATGGCGATAGAACAAGGACGTCTAATTTTCAACCAGTACGCCATGAAAGTCGACACTCACCCCTTCCCCGCCGTTAACATGGTGGAGTGCACTTACCCTGGAGGGTGCCAGCCAGGATTCTCGTTCAACATCAACATGGTAGGACCTGGACACCACTCTGGTAAGGATGGAGACGAGGGCAGCTGCTCTCATAGCAAGGACACAGAGGAAGCCGTTCCACGCGATCGGCTCCGTCACGATGGCAAGCGCTACATCACAGAGGGAGAAGTAAGGAATGTGAGATATCAGCGACCTCTCTCTGATCACCTCCTCAACAAGTATGTGAGTCAATATGACCAATGCCGACGGCCCAACGACGATGATGAAAGAGATCGCCTGGCTAGGGACGCCAGGAGACATCGTCGGCATGATCTCGACGAGGAGAGATATGAGCGCCACGCCAAGGAAAGGTCAAGAGAGCAAGACGACGAGGATAGGCACGGGGACTGTCCCTTCTTCAGACACTGCTGGGATTCAGGAATGAGCCGATTGCCTACAATCGGTAACTGCCCAGAATGTAGACAGAAGAGGAAGGATGCAGCTAACGTGTCCGTGTTCGAACGTCTAGGGCCTCTCCCGCCTCGGAACAAGCACGCTGAGTCCTCTCGGGTGGAAGATCTCGAGGAATCGGAAGACGATGACAAAGAAGAAGATAAGTACCACCGGCCAAGGTGGTGCCCTGATGGACTCAGCCGTTCCCAAAAGCGTAGGGTTCAGCGACTACGTGGTTTGGAGGAAGCCGAAAGGTTGTACCTGCACACGTTGAGGAAGGCGCGGCCTGATCTGGCCGCTAAAATTCAGCGAACCCTGGACGAAGAAGGTCGGCCACAAAGGAAAGAGTGGCGCCCCAAGCAAAGGAAAGCCGATGATGAAACATCGGCTGGCACAAACATGGTGTTCATCCTTCTGATGGAGTTTAGTGCTCCAGGATTAGACGAGGCACCCGTGGCACAACTTGACTGCGGCCCGCGGCCAGTTATCTTTGAGAAGCCACGAGAAAGAAGCTACAGACATCTGAAGGCCCTGTACTTGCGAGGTTATATCGATGGGAGGCCTGTCAACAAGATGCTTGGTGGACACCGGAGCGGCGATCAACATTATGCCATACTCCATGCTACGTCGGTTGGGACGCTCTAGCTCGGATCTGATCAAGACCAACGTGACATTGAGCGATTTCAACGGCCAAGCGTCTGACGCACAAGGTGTTCTGAACGTGGATCTGACCGTAGGAAGGAAAACCATCCCTACGACATTCTTTATTGTCGATAGCAAGAGCACCTATGCTGTCCTGCTTGGAAGAGATTGGATCCACGCCAACTGTTGCATTCCATCCACGATGCACCAATGCTTAATACAGTGGGATGGAGATGAAGTAGAGGTCGTCCATGCAGATGACTCAGCCGAGATTTCAACGGCTGGCATGAACGTTTGGGAGACAACAGGCCAAGAGCCACTCTCAGGCATCAATTTGGATGACTGCGAGCGCATCGACGTGACAAAGGATGGGGTTAGGCTGGTCTTATCCACCGGCCTGACCGTATAGTAAGAACAAACCTATGGACAAACGTGGCAAGGCCGATCCTTGGGATCGGCCCCAAAGATCTATGGAGGAACATTGCAAAACCTTCATTGAGCGATTCAATCAACATGGAAGCTGATTCCAGCAATCGGCCAAAATTATCCTCACCATACGTTCTGCCTATGCTCAACATCGACCTAATGGGCAGCGGTTTTACGTCGGCTGGTGAGAGTCAACATTAATCCTAACGGAGCCGACGTTCAGATACAGTGCCTTGGCTAACTACAGAGCCGATATCCGCAGTTACCTGGCAGATTCGGCTCGGGGGGCACTTAATCAGATGAACATGTGCGATACATGTGCAGTAAAATATTGGGGGCCGATAGAAAATCGGCCAGTAAAAAAAAATTTCTCATGGTATACAGCCGATGCACGGGCATCGACTTTAGAGCTAAGAAACAAAGCCGATGCACAGCCATCGACTCTAGTACAATTACACAGGATCTACCCGCTGCGTGTTCAAGACACGGATTTTCACCAAGTCGGTCTTCAGTTCAGCTGTGAGGCCTTCTGCTTCCTCGAGGGAGTGAACAATGAGAGCTTCCTCAGCTGCAATGGGCCGATTTTGGGTGCCTGAACTTTCTCTTCGAGGACTTCCAACCCTTTGCGCCAGTTCAGCAGTACTGTCAGAAGCGTCAGTTTTGGCATGCAAGGCAGCCTTTTGTTCATTAAGCCGTTGGTGTTTCGTCTACAATATCGGCTTGCAACGGAAGAAAAAGCGATCGAGGAGGGCAAGTTTGGCTGGCTCCGCACGGTGGCTGTCTCAGAATTACCTGATCTGTGCATCCTCACCGCTATTCTCGCCTGGACTGAGGCTCGGGGGCAGCTGGCACTGGTAGATGCTCTGTTTATAGAAGCCGATTGGGGTGTCATCGGCTGATCCTGCATCATAACCTTCTTCGAAAGCGGTGAGCTGTTGCAGAAAAAGACTACTAGAGCGGTGGAAAGGAGCCTGAAAGGGAAGCGGTCATCTGCAGGGTCAGGGCCGTTTCTGTTGCTGCGAAAAGATAGAGCAAGGCTCTACGTTCGGACTGCAAGGGGCAGTTAAGGATCACCTTCAGGCTGGAAACCATAGCGTGGGCATTGGATGGTGTTGCCCATGGACCCATTGCAGTTGCGAACCCGCGCGGTTGACATCTGAGGTTCATATGGCCGTGGGTTGGATCTGGTCAAGCGGCGTTTTGGGGATTTGGGTTTTGCTCTTGCGGACAGGTCACAGATTACCACTTGGGTGGACAATAGAGTTGGCTTTGTTCGCGTTTCATGGCAAGGTCCGATGCGCTGCCATCGGCTCTTAATTTGTTGACTTATTTTAGCAATCGGCAAATTTGGTAAAAGGACAGAATCAGCTGAGGAATTTCTTCTCCATTAATAAGAGGGGTTTTTACAATGAAGAGCCGATTGCTCAAGAAAAGAAGAAAAAAGGAAGAGCCGATTGCTCAGGGACTACTAGTCCTACATTACTAATCCTCGCTGGCCTCATCGTCGGCATCGTGGCTGCCGTCGGCGCTGCTTCCAGAGAGTTCCTCGTCGCTGCTACCCCAGCCCTCGACCGGAGCCTCTTCTTCCTCGTCATCATCATCATCCTCGCTGTCCGCCCAAGCGCGGAAGCGCTTCGCCGGCGGATACCCAGCGGAGGAGGAGGAATCATCCTCCTCTTCTTCCTCTACTTCTTCTTCTTCCTCCTCCTCGTCGGAGGAGGTGGAGTTCGCCCAAGGAGTGGAGGTCGTCTTCGCTCTCGCTCTTCAGTTCCCCTTCGAGGAGGAACCCGAGGTCATCTTCCCCATCGGTCAGAGGTAAGTCACCATCTGACCCGACGAGTGCTTCGGGTGGGCCGTCTGGCACATGATCAAAGTTCCACTCCTGCTCGCTCGAGGAGGAAGACTGGAGGGAGAGGCCTGAGGAGATGGAGGAAGAGGACGACATTGCTGCAGGGGAAGAGGGTTTTTTAGGTGCCGATAGCCGGAACAGAGCAAGGGGATGAGGTGGTGAACCATTCGGTACAGTTAAATAAAAGGGGATATAGTAGAGATTCAATGCCGCAGCAGTTTCCGAGGAGATGGTGCCCAACAGAAAAAAAAACTGCCAAGTCACGCAGAGAAGTTGAGAAGGCAAGGCATCATGATGAAGGATACTGCGACGGTTCTGCCACGACATGTCCCGACGAAGAAAAGCAGAGTGATTTTGGAATTATAAATTCCAAAACCGGGGGGCATGTGTTATCACCAGAATTTGACCGAGTCAGAGGTGGGCCGCGATCAAGATGGGCTTGAAGAATATACATGAAAGAATATACGTGAATCGGCCTTATATGCAAAGTTTGGGCTAGTTTGCCCGTGTATCTGTAATATAGTAGGATACGTGTTGATTAGATAGAGTTTGGCTCGTGCCCGGTTGGGATTATTCCCACGTTAGAAAGTCTACGGACTATAAATATGTATCTAGGGTTTATGAAATAAACAACAATCACGTTCACCACAAACCAATCTAGGCGCATCGGCAACTCCCTTGTCTCGAGGGTTTCTTCCGGGTAAGCATCATGCTGCCTAGATCGCATCTTGCGATCTAGGCAGTACACGTTTATTCGCTGTCCATGCGTTGCTCGTACTGAAGCCTTTTTGATGGCGAGCAACGTAGTTATCTTAGATGTGTTAGGGTTAGCATTGTTCTTCGTATCATATGCTGTCGTCGTGCAACCCTTAGACATCTAGCCGCCTTTACACCTATCTTAGGTGTAAGGGCGGCACCCCGCTTGATCATTATTTAGTAGATCCGATCCGTTATGGTTGCTCCTTGTTCTTCAAGGATTAGTTTAATATCTGCATAGTTAGGCCTTACAAACGGGTTGAAGGATCCAGTTGCACGTAGGGTGTAGTTTGCTAGCCCTAGACAGGATGTTCCGAGGACCAACTTCGTGTTGGTTTTTAGGCCTTGCCTAGGATTGGTTTACGATCACCGTGCGTGGCCGCCAGGCTCAATCACGAGTAGGATGTTCCGATTATGTGGTGAAAACCCTAAATCGTAGTAGGTCGTTTTAGCTTTATCTTGATCAAGCAGGACCACCATATATTCGTACACCCCGTACGGATCATGGGTGGATCGGCTCTTTGAGCCGATTCACAGGACAACCTGAGAGCCGATCGAGGCTCGTATTTAATGTTTACGTGTATGCCATGCAGGAAACTAAGCGAGGCACATCCATCACCTTCCTGACCAGGTATAGGTCAGGTGGCACGCCCTTGCACCAGCATCGGACGTGCGTGCCGAGTCTTTGCGGGCCGTCGCTCAGAGGGACCAGGGCCAGCCGCAGTCCTGGGAGCCTCCCGGCTCTACTGTGTTGCCCGTCGCTGCTCGCCGGTGGGTTTCTGACCGCAACTCTACCTTATACCCGCTAGGTAGCATTGCTAATATATTCGGCAACTGGCTTAATGGGATGGATCATAGGTTTAAAATACTTTCTAGGGTGTGGGCGCTTGCCATTATTTGGTCTCTCTGACTATGTAGAAATGACAAGGGTTTTAATGATAAAAATTATTATCTCTTGCATGTTATCTATCTATGCTCAGCTTTGCTTCGTTTATGGCCGTCTCTTTAGCCCGTGGAGAATCGTGATCTATTTATGGAGGTGTCTAAACGGTTGGAGGACACGGTGAGGGAATTTTTTCCCAACATGGGTGGCAGCGTAATTTGTGGATTGGACCTTCACCACCCTAGACGTTCATTCTATTTCTGAGTTGGAGGACACGGTGAGAGAATTTTTTCCCGACCGGGGGAAGTCGACATAACTTTCTTAACATCGTCGAAAGCGTCCTGTGCTTCTGCTGTCCACTCGAATTTCTCTGATTTTTCATTAATTGATAGAAGGGCAACGCCTTTTCCCCCAATTTTGCGATGAATCTGCTAAGAGCTGCTACTCGTCCTGCTAGTTGTTGCACCTGCTGCAAATGCCTTGGTGGCTCCATGTCGAGGACAGCCTTGATCTTCAAAGGATTAGCTTCTATTCCTCTAGCTGAAATAAAGTACATGAGTACTTGGCGTCCTGGTACCCTGAAAAAGCACTTCTTCGGATTCAACTTGATTCTGTAACGATCTAGGTTGTCGAAGGTTTCTCGCAGGTAGTCGATTAGTGTGGTGGCGTTTCTAGTTTTGACGACGATGTCGTCAATATAAACCTCAATATTCCGGCCAATATGTTCCCCGAGGCAAGCTTGCATACACCGTTGATAGGTTGTGCCCGCGTTTTTTAGCCCGAAAGTCATAACATTGTAGCAGTAAACACCATGGGGTTTAATAAACATTGTTAACTCCTGATCTTCTTCTTTGAGCTTGATTTGATTATATCCAGAGTAAGTTTCGAGAAAGGAGAGGTGATCGCAGCCTGCCGTGGAATCGACTATTTGATCGATACGAGGCAACGGCAAATGATCCTTCGGGCAGTGCTTGTTGAGGCTCGTGAAGTCGATTCACATACGAAGAGCTGTTGTATCTTTCTCGGCACCATGACTGGATTAGCTACCCACTTAGTTTCCTTGAGCTCTCGAATAAACCCGGCTTTACGGAGCCGATTAAATTCTTCTCTGATGGTTTTTTTTGTTCCAAAAAATGACGCAGTGTCTATTGTACAGGTTTGGCTTTAGGGTCAACATTAAATGCACTTGATGCTTCTTTGCTTCTTTGGCGGCGTCAAACTCGTCGGACATTGTATTTCGATTATTGGCAGGTGGCTGCGTATGGTCGGTGAGTATGTTCAGTGCATTGAGCTCTTCCCTGACTCCGAATTTGGAGGCGATCTTCTGGAAATCCTTATCACAATTATCGAAACGAGAAAAACTTCCCTGGCCAGTTATTGTAGCCCGTTATTGCCTGGCATCTTGAGTTCTAAGTACGCATAATGAGGAACTGCCATGAATTTGGCAAATGCTGGTCGGTTGAGGATTGTGTGGCACTGTGATTCCCAATCTACCACCTCGAACTCGAGTCTTTCTTTTCTGAAATTGTCGAGTGTACCGAAGACGATGTCCAGCGAGATCTTGCCAAGAGGATACGCGGGTTGGGTCAGGATGGTGCTGTGGAAACCAGTGTCAGATTCATTTAACATATCTATTGGTATACCCATCGCCTTTATTGTGCTTGCAAACAGGAGGTTTAGATCACTTCCTCCATCCATGAATACCTTGCCCATGTAGTATCCTCCGATCTGTGCTTCGAGTACTAGGGCAGCGTGACCAGGCCTTGGTACAGCTGTTGGATGATCTGCCCTGCTAAACAGGATGCTTTGATCTGACCAGTCGATATATTCGGGCACATTTTCCATGGCCACCTCTGCAAGCTTTATCTACTGCGAAAACTTCTTGGATTCTCTTTTTTTAAACACTGGCCTTGTGAATCATGTTCACATGGGGTAACCTTCGGCTGGTACATATGAATGTTCCTGTGATTGGGCGGAGGCAGCTATACCCTCTTTTATCAAGTGCGCCATTGCTTCCGAGTTAGACCTCAATTCTTCGCACAACTTCTGAATATCGAGGAACTGCCTACAATCCTTGAGCAGATGCCCTCTCAATGTTGTCTTTTGGGTCGATATAAACATGCAAGTAACATGGGACAACTAATCGTTCTGCAGCTGGCAGGTGAGGCGTCCGAGGGAGGCGAACTTTTTGTCTGCGACTTCTGGTTAATCGCTCGTTGTAACATCCTTCGTCCTGATCGCCATACTGATAGGGACGGCTTGCATCACGATCAATTTCCTCATAGTGAAGATCCCTTCTCCTCTTCTGGCACTCCTGCCTGCTCCCGATTCTACTAGGATTCCTTTAGACGCTTTCGTTGTTGTTGCCGAATGAATATGACAGATCTACCATGGTTAGTGGTGGAACGACGATCGTTGGTGGAGTCATAGTCCTCTCCAAGCCAGGCGCGACCGAGCCCGGGAGTCAGAGGAAACCTCCGGAATCGATGATGAAGTGGACGCTGCCGAACGTCATGTCCATGCCACTACGTAACTCTACAGGAGCTGAATGCGACGCTTCATTGCGCAGCGTGAACTCGAAGGATCCACAACGAATCGGATTCCTTGAGCTTGAGGATGTTGGAGCCGATGATACCGCTGACGTTGGCGAAAACGCAGCTGACATGACTGGAGCAGCCGATGAAGTGCCTTGTGCTAGCAGGTTTCCCACAGACGATGCCAATTTTCGAGGGTGCTCCCGGGCAATGCCCACCATGAGGGGCTTAGGGTTGACGGAATCCTGCAGGGTAGCACGAGACATTGGATACCAAACAAACGGGGAGAGAGATTTACCCAGGTTCGAAAACATCCGTGGAAACTAACAGATTAGGAGACAATAGGGGTTCTGAAAACTTTGCAGAAAACCATTCCTAATGCTCCATGTACTTGCTGAAGCAAGCGGCCGTCGCCAAACTCAAACGCTGCCTAGACGCGTGTGGGAAGAGACGCCATGGCATCACCATTGCCAAATCCAAAAGAGCACCACCGCCAACGAGAATTTGTGAATCGATGAATAGGACTGCTACAAGCAGCGAGGCACATGTCGATGTGGCACATCGACCGGGGAATGTCCCCGTGCTACCTTGGACCAACATTCATCGCATCCCATCAACGAAGTCAACGAAAATGATAAATCACCAGCACCTCTGGACCAACATCCTCGCCCCAGAGCATCTACCTCTCCCCGGCCCCAACACCACCGTGGATAACAATGAACACCAGCGACACACTGAGAAATACATCTCGCCAGATGACGTGGGCATTACCCTTCGGGTAACTGTTATTGCACTACCTCTTGTGGCCCAACCGGGGGCCCATGAAGACACTCGAAAGCCAGTTGGGCCACTGGTTCCGAAGAGGAATTCTTGAAGAACAAGACAAGGAGACGAAGAATAAACAAGGAAAGTTTAGAACTAGGACTCTTTGTAACCTAGTCGTACCCGAACAGATCTCTCGAGACCTGGCTCCCAATATAAGGGCCAGGAGAGAGGCTGCCGAGGACACACGCATTCTTAGCAATCATAGCCACCATAAGTCTAGAGCTAGGTCCCTGTAGAACTTAGTTTCTCGATGAAATCATAGACCGAAACCTTCGACACCCAATTGTAACCCGATATTTTCATAATCAAGATCAGACAGGCAGGACGTAAGGGTTTTACCTCATCGAGGGCCCCGAACTTGGGTAAATCGCTTTCCCCGCTTGTTTGATAACCGATGTCTCGTGTCAGGCTACAGGATTCCATCTACCCTAAGCCCCAAACGGAGGGCATTGCCGAGGAGTACCCTCGACAATTGGCGCCGTCTGTGGGAACCCTGTTGGCACAAGATCCGTCATCGGCAGATTTAGCCATGTCGTCGGCAGCTTCATCGACATCGCCGGCATCACCACCAGTACCTTCATCACCAAGCTCAGGGAGTTCAATTCGATTCGGTTCCATCGAGTTCACCCCGCACAACGACTCGTCCCGCTCGACTTTTTCAGGTCTGCAAGGAAGCTTGGGCATGACGTTCGGAAGCGTCCACTGCAACGTCAATGCGGAAGGAGTCCTTCAACTACTGGAGCCGTTCGTCCCCAGATCAGCAAGGAAACCGTCTCCATCGGCCGCGGGATCAACCATGTCATCGTCAATTCATCTATCGGCTGGTTTAACAGACTCGACGAATTCGTCTCGACCATCAACCCCCCGGTCGATATCTTCATTGTCGACTGGATCCGATGACTCCATGTCATCCGATATGACCTCGTACTACTGCTTGAACTGCGACACCAGGCACAGACTGGGATCAAGTGACACACCGTTCATCTGCAGCGCCAGATATTCGTCGGGAGAGGAGAGTATCGACAGTGCCGTCAGGATGACCACCTGGAAGATAGCGCGTCATCAAGTCTATGCTACCCTCAACGCAGGAAATGCGGGGAACGGAGGAGAAGGAAATCGCACCCCCCGCTCCGGCAGACGACGTGACTTCGAAAACAGTGCCAGTAACAACAACAGTGATTACACCATCGCGGAGGAAGAATGGGTAGCAGACCGGGCGGCTGTATTCAACAACATGCCACTTCCCGCTGGAACTTCGGTTGGAACCCTTAATGCCTATCGTTCTATCTTGGAGAAAAATTGGGAGCGACTGTCGAACGAGCAGGCCACCCTCAAACGGCGGTTGCTAGCAGCAGATCAATCTAGTGAACGACAGAGGGGCTCGCGAGGAAGCGCGTCTCAAAGCAGCCAAGGTGCAGGAAAACATCGATCAAGGCTGTCCCGACTTTCGGAAGACGGTGCCAGAGAGATAACATCAAACTTATCCAAGACCTTCATGACCACGGACACTGCAGGTATGTTAAGGCCGAAGACCGTTGAGGGAGCAACCTCCAACCTCGCGGCATACCTGATCAACCAGCAACCAGCACCCGAAGGTCCTATGGCTCAAGCCCATCGGGGTGCCCTGGAAAGCCTTGTGATCCTGGGGGACAACCTAGTTCCACGGAAAGAAAAATCCACGCTTCAAGCCAGCGGTTCAAGGCACCGTTCAAGGGACGCTCGAGACGAGATTACCCAAAGTAGAATCAACAGAGCCAGGCGATGGTGAGCGGCAAGGGAAGAGTACGATAGTGATGAATCCAAAGAAAGCCAGGAGTACGATGGCGAGATGAGGGGAGCTGATTGCCTAAGTTATAAGATCGGCGAGATAATGCCACCCAAAAGGTTCAAACCTACTCCTACTGATGCCGCCAAATATGATGGGCAACAAGAGCCGAGGTCCTGGATAGATGATTATCTACATACCGTAATCTTACACAAGGGAAACCAAATAGCGGCGATGCAGTGCTTGTAGCTCTGTTGTCCACAACTGGCGCGTAGTTGACGTGGGAGGTTTAATGGCGGTTGACGGGCTTGGTGGAGTGTCTTGATTCGTCCCCGGCAACGGCGCCAGAAAATAGCTTGATGTCTACGCCCCTCCTTTTCACGTGCAGACGGTGTTGGGCCTCCAAGAGCGGAGGTTTGTAGAACAGCGGCAAGTTTTCCCTTAAGTGGATCACCCAAGGTTTATCAAACTCAGGGAGGAAGAGGTCAAAGATATCCCTCTCATGCAACCCTGCAACCACAAAGCAAGAAGTCTCTTGTGTCCCCAACACACCTAATAGGTGCACTAGTTCGGCGAAGAGATAGTGAAATACAGGTGGTGTAAATAAGCAGTAGCAACGGCACCAGAAAAGTGCTTTGCCCGGGACGAGTAAACAAGCGGTAGTAACGCAGCAGTAGTAACGCGATAAAACAGTAAACAAGCAGCGATAGCGGTATTTAGGAACAAGGCCTAGGGATCAGACTTTCACTAGTGGACACTCTCAACATTGATCACATAACAGAATAGATAAATGCATACTCTACACTCTTGTTGGATGATGAACACCATTGCGTAGGATTACACGAACCCTCAATGCCGGAGTTAACAAGCTCCACAATTCAATGTTCATATTTAAATAACCTTAGAGTGCATGAAAGATCAATACGACTAAACCAAGTACTAACATAGCATGCACACTGTCACCTTCACACTATGTAGGAGGAATAGATCACATCAATACCATCATAGCAATAGTTAACTTCATAATCTACAAGAGATCATAATCATAGCCTACGCCAAGTACTAACACGGATGCACACACTGTCACCATTACACCGTGCGGGAGGAATAAAACTACTTTAATAACATCACTAGAGTAGCACATAGATAAATTGTGATACAAAACACATTGCAATCATAAAGAGATATAAATAAGCACTTCACTATGCCATTCATAACGGTGAATAAGTATTACGTGAAATATAGCCTAAGAGACCCACACGGTGCACACACTTGTCACCTTTACACACGTGGGACAAGGAGTCTCCGGAGATCACATAAGTAAAATTCACTTGACTAGCATAACGGCATCTAGATTACAAGCATCATCATATGAATCTCAATCATGTAAGGCAGCTCATGAGATTATTGTATTGAAGTACATAGGAGAGAGATGAACCACATAGCTACCGGTACAGCCCCGAGCCTTGATGGAGAACTACTCCCTCCTCATGGGAGACAGCAGCGTTGATGAAGATGGTGGTGGTGTCGATGGAGGAGCCTTCCGGGGGCACTTCCCCATCCCGGCGGCGTGCCGGAACAGAGACTCCTGTCCCCCAGATCTTGGCTTCGCGATGGCGGCGGCTCTGGATGGTTTCTCGTACCGTGGCTTTTTCGTATCGAGGTTTTAGGTCTAGGGGCTTTATATAGGCGAAGAGGCGGCGTCAGAAGGTCAACGAGGCGACGACACTATAGGGCGGCACGGCCAGGGCCTGGGCCGCGCCGGCCTATGGTCTGGGGGCCCAGTGCCCCCTCTCTGGCGGTTCTCGAGTGTTCTGGATGCTTCCGGGCAAAATAGGAACCTGGGCGTTGATTTCGTCCAATTCCGAGAATATTTCTTTACTAGGATTTACGAAACCAAAAACAGCAGAAAACGAGAGCGGCACTTCGGCATCTTGTTAATAGGTTAGTTCCAGAAAATGCACGAATATGACATAAAGTGTGCATAAAACATGTAGATATCATCAATAATGTGGCATGGAACATAAGAAATTATCGATACGTCGGAGACGTATCAAGCTCTACCTGAAAGATTCAGCACGAGCCTGGCTGAGAGGCCTGCCGAAGGGATCCATTAAATCATGGGACGATCTGGTGGATGCCTTTGTCAAAAACTTCCAGGCGACATATAAAAGGCCTGTTGGAATCGACGAATTACGACAGTGTCAGCAGAAATCGAGGGAGTCGATGCGTACATACATCGGGTGGTTCACCAAACTCCTGAACGCTGCCGAAGATGTCTCTGTCGACAGAGCAATCGACGCCTTCAGCGACGGTATTCGACGCGAAACTTACATAGAGGAGCTTGGGCGTAAGAAGCCGAAGACCATAACCAAGCTAATGGAAATCGCCAACAGTTGGGTTGATGGCGAGGATAACGTACGGAGGCCTCGTCCACGGAGTGACGATGAAGACGATGATCAGCCGACGCATGACTCGGGTGGCCGAAGAGATCGCCGCAAGAAGAGGAAGGACCGTGGATACAATGATAGTAACTTCGTAGTTGCAGGATATTCTGATCGCCGAGATGATCGGTATGACGACAGGCGAGACGATCGACAAGACAATAATCGCAGTAACTCTGGGAACCGTGGCAACTACAAACCGCGGCCTCCAAGGACCCCCCGAGTTGCCTTTTGCTGAACAGATAAACACCCCTTGCTACTTGCATGCATACATCGACCCTAAGGATGATAAGAAGAAGTCGAGTCATTTACTCAGGGATTGTCGATAGTTCATTGAGATGCAGAAGCTTATCCAGCAGCAGCAACAGCCGAATCCACCGCCACCACCACCACCTCAGCACCAAGTTCAGCAGGTCCAGCCTCGCAACTCTAAAGAGTCTTTCCTGCCACCACGTGGACAAATGAGCATGATTCACAGAACTGGTGTTTCGAGAAGGGACATGAAGAAGCTCACCCAAGAAATCAACCTGGCGGAAAGTATCATGGCCAATATTCCTGAATACATCGTCTGGTCATCTCAGAGCATTTTGTTCAGCAGAGCGGACCACCCGAGACAATCCCAAAGCCAGGATATGCTGCCTTAGTAGTCGAAGCGCAAATTGGAGGATTCAATATGAGCAAGGTCCTCATGGACGGTTGTTACGTCTCAAACGTATCCATAATTTCTTATGTTCCATGCTAGTTTTATGACAATACTCACATGTTTTATACACATTTTACATCATTATTATGCATTTTCTGGCACTAACCTATTAAAGAAATGCCGAAGCGCCAGTTGCTATTTTCTGTTGATTTTGGTTTCAGAAATCCTACAAAGGAAATATTCTCGGAATTGGACGAAATCAACGCCCAGGGTCTTATTTTTCCACGGAGCTTCCAGAAGACCGAAGAGCATACGAAGTGGGGCCACGAGAGCCCGTAACCATAGGGCGACGCGGCTAGCATGGGGCCCGCGCCGGCCTATGGTGTGGGGCCCCTGCGCCGTGATGTCTACGGGTGCTTCTATTCTTGTAGACAGTGTTGGGCCTCCAAGAGCAGAGGTTTGTAGAACAGCAGCAAGTTTCCCTTAAGTGGATCACCCAAGGTTTATCGAACTCAGGGAGGAAGAGGTCAAAGATATCCCTCTCAAGCAAACCCTGCAATCACGATACAAGAAGTCTCTTGTGTCCCCAACACACCTAATACACTTGTCAGATGTATAGGTGCACTAGTTCGGCGAAGAGATAGTAAAATGCAAGTAGTATGGATGTGTATGAGTGGTAATAGCAACCTGAATAAAATATGGCAGCGAGTAAACATGCAGTAGAACAGTAAGTAAGCGGTGTTTGCAGTATTTGAAACAAGGCCTAGGGATCCTACTTTCACTAGTGGACACTCTCAACATTGATCACATAATAAATAAATAACTTCTCCCCACTTGTGCTACACATACTCTTGTTTGATAACAAACACCATTCATTGTGTAGGGCTACAAGAGCTCCCTCAAGCCGGAGTTAACAAGCGCCACAACATTCGGTGTTCATATTTAAGTAACCTTTAGAGCATAATAGATCATTGCAATTTAGACCGAGAACTAACATAGCATACACACCGTCACCTTTACACTATGAAGGGGGAATAAATCACATCAATACTATCATAGTAATAATTAACTCCATAACCTACAAGAGATTATGATCATAACCTACGCCAAGTACTACACGATGCACACACCGTCACCATTACACCGTGAAGGAGGAATAGAATACTTTAATAACATCACAAGAGTAGCACATAGACTAATAGTGATACAATGCTCATCATATGGATATCAATTATGCAAGGCAATTCATGAGATCATTGTATTGGGGTACATGAGAGAGAGATTAACCACATAGCTACCGGTAGAGCCCTCAGCCCCGGGGGAGAACTACTTCCTCCTCATCATGGGAGACAGCAGCGGTGATGAAGATGGCGGTGGTGTTGATGGAGAAGCCTTCCGGGGGCACTTCCCCGTCCCGGCGGCGTGCCGGAACAGAGACTCCTGTCCCCCAGATCTTGGCTTCGCGATGGCGGCGACTCTGGAAGGTTTCTCGTACCGTGGCTTTCTCGAGGTTTTAGGTCGAGGAGGCTTAAATAGGGTAAGAGGTGGAGTCGGAGGGCTGACGAGGCGGTGACACAGTAGGGGGGCGCGGCCCAGGCCCTGGCCGCGCCGCCCTATCATCTGGGCCCACCAGGGCTCCCCTCTGGTGGCTCTCGGGTGTTCTGGAAGCTTCGTGGAAAAATAGGATGCTTGGGCATTGATTTCGTCCGATTCCGAGAATATTTCCTTACTAGGATTTACTGAAACCAAAAACAGCGAGAAAACGAGCAAGCGGCCCTTCGGCATCTCGTCAATAGGTTAGTTCCGGAAAACGCATAAATATGACATATAATGTGTATAAAACATGTGAGTATCATCATAAAAGTAGCATGGAACATAAGAAATTATAGATACGTTTGAGACGTATCAAGCATCCCCAAGCTTAGTTCCTACTTGCCCTCGAGTAGGTAAACGATAACAAGGATAATTTCTGAAGTGACATGCTATCATAATCTTGATCAACATTATTGTAAAGCATATGAGATGAATGCAGCGATTCAAAGCAATGGTAAAGACAATGAGTAAACAACTGAATCATATAGCAAAGACTGTTCATGAATAATACTTTCAAGACAAGCATCAATAAAACTTGCATAAGAGTTACTCATAAAGCAATAAATTCAAAGTAAAGGCATTGAAGCAACACAAAGGATGATTAAGTTTCAGCAATTGCTTTCAACTTGTAACATGTATATCTCATGGATAATTGTCAACATAAAGTAGTATAATAAGTGCAATATGCAAGTATGTAGGAATCAATGCACAGTTAACACAAGTGTTTGCTTCTAAGATGGAAGGAAATGGGTAAACTGACTCAACAATAATGTAGAAGAATGGCCCTTCGCAGAGGGAAGCAGGGATTAAATCATGTGCTAGAGCTTTTCAAGTTTTGAAATCATATAGAGAGCATAAAAGTAAAGTTTTGAGAGGTGTTTGTTATTGTCAACGAATGGTAATGGGTCCTCTAACTACCTTATCAACCAGACTTTCAAGAGCGGCTCCCATGAAGGATGTTATCTCTACCAGCAAGGTAGATCATCCCTCTTCTCTTTTGTTTACACATGTACTTTAGTTTAGTTTTTCTTTATTTATGGATGACACTCCTCCCAACCTTTTGCTTACACAAGCCATGGCTAACCGAATCCTCGGGTGCCTTCCAACAATCACATACCATGAAGGAGTGTCTATTTGCAAAATTAAGTTGCTTAACGATGAATCGGAGCAAAACATGTGAAGAGAATTATTAATGCAAGTTAATTAATTGGGGCTGGGCACCCCATTGCCAGCTCTTTTTGCAAAATTATTGGATAAGCGGATGAAGCCACTAGTCCATTGTGAAAGTCTGTCAAAAGTAAATGACAAGATCGAAAGATAAAACACCACATACTTCCTCATGAGCTATAAAACATTGACACAAATAAGAGATAATAGCTTTTGAATTGTTTAAAGGTAGCACATGAAGTATTTGCTTGGAATGGCAGAGAAATACCATGTGGTAGGTAGGTATGGTGGACACAAATGGCATGGTTTTTGGCTCAAGGATTTGGATGCACGAGAAGAATTCCTCTCAATACAAGGCTAGGCTAGCAAGGTTGTTTGAAGCAAACTCAAGTATAAAACGGTGCAGCAAGACTCACATATTAACATATTGTTATAAGACTTTACATCGTCTTCCTTGTTGTTCAAACACCTTAACCAGAAAATATCTAGACTCTAGAGAAACTAATCATGCAAACCAAATTTTAACAAGTTCTATGTAGTTCTTCATTAATGGGTGCAAGGTACATGATGCAAGAGCTTAAACATGATCTATATGAGCACAACAATTGCCAAGTATCAAATTATTCAAGACATTATACCATTTACCACATGCGGCATTTTCCGTTTCCAACCATATAGCAATTAACGAAGCGGTTTCAACCTTCGCCATGAACATTAAGATAAAGCTAAGAACACATATGTTCATATGCAACAGCGGAGCGTGTCTCTCTCCCACACAAGCATGTATTTATTCAAACACAAACAAAAATAAAAGCACACAGACGCTCCAAGTAAAGTACATAAGATGTGACTGAATAAAAATATAGTTTCAAGAGAAATGACCTGATAAGTTGTCGATGAAGAAGGGGATGCCTTGGGCATCCCCAAGCTTAGATGCTTGAGTCTTCTTGAAATATGCAGGGATGAACCACGGGGGCATCCCCAAGCTTTGACTTTTCACTCTTCTTGATCATATTGTATCATCCTCCTCTCTTGACCCTTGAAAACTTCCTCCACACCAAACTCGAAACAAACTCATTAGAGGGTTAGTGCATAATTCATATATTCAGAGGTGACATAATCATTCTTAACACTTCTGGACATTGCACAAAGCTACTGAAAGTTAATGGAACAAAGAAATCCATCAAACATAGCAAAACAGGCAATGCGAAATAAAAGGCAGAATCTGTCAAAACGAACGAGTTCGTAAAGACGAATTTTAAAGTGGCACCAGACTTGCTCAAATGAAAATGCCCAAATTGAATGAAAGTTGCGTACATATCTGAGGATCACGCACGTAAATTGGCATATTTTTCTGAGCTACCTACAGAGAGGCAGGTCGAAATTCGTGACAGCAAGAAATCTGTTTCTGCGCAGCAATCCAAATCTAGTATTGACTTTACTATCAAAGACTTTACTTGGCACAACAATGCAATAAAATAAGATAAGGAGAGGTTGCTACAGTAGTAACAACTTCCAAGACTCAAATATAAAACAAAATTACCGTAGTAAAATAAACACATGGATTATCTCCCAAGAAGTGCTTTCTTTATAGCCATTAAGATGGGCTCAGTAATTTCAATGATGCACTCGCAAGAAATAAGAGTTGAAGCAAAAGAGAGCATCAAGAAGCAAATTCAAAACAAATTTAAGCCTAACATGCTTCCTATGCATAGGAATCTTGTAAATAAACAAATTCATGAAGCATGATGCAACAAGCATAGAATGATAAAACAAGTGTAACTTCAAAAATTTCAGCATATAGAGAGGTGTTTTAGTAACATGAAAACTTATACAACCATATTTTCCTCTCTCATAATAATTTCCAGTGGCATCATGAACAAATTCAACAATATAACTATCACATAAAGCATTCTTATCATGAGTCTCATGCATAAAAGTATCATTACTCTCCACATAAGCATAATCAATTTTATTAGTTGTAGTGGGAGCAAATTCAACAAAGTAGCTATCATTATTATTCTCATCATCAAATATAGGAGGCATAGTATAATCATAATTAAATTTATCCTCCATAGTAGGCGGCACCAAAACACCACTATCATTATAATCATCATATATGGGAGGCATATCATAATCAACATAAACTTTCTCCTCAATACCCGGAGGACTAAAGAGATCATTTTCATCAAAACCGACCTCCCCAAGCTTAAATTCTTCCATAGCATTAGCAACAATGGTGTTCAAAGCATTCATATTAATAACATTCCCATTAGCATGCATATAAAGTTCCATGGGTTTTTTAATTCTCTCTTCAAACACATCATGTCCTAATTCAAGATAAAGTTCATAAAGATCTCTCATATTTTTGTTGTTTTCCATTATGCCTTACTAGTGTAAACAAGAAACAAAATGATGCAATTGCAGGATCTAAAGGAAATAGCTTCGAGCACACACACAACGGCAACAGAAAAGTACTTATTACCTAGGACCGGAGTGTGAGTGCCTTTTACCTTTCCTCCCCGGCAACGGCGCCAGAAAAGTGTTTGATGTCTACGGGTGCTTCTATTCTTGTAGACAGTGTTGGGCCTCCAAGAGCAGAGGTTTGTAGAACAGCGGAAAGTTTCCCTTAAGTGGATCACCCAAGGTTTATCGAACTCAGGGAGGAAGAGGTCAAAGATATCCCTCTCAAGCAACCCCGCAATCACGATACAAGAAGTCTCTTGTGTCCCCAACACACCTAATACACTTGTCAGATGTATAGGTGCACTAGTTCGGCGAAGAGATAGTAAAATGCAAGTAGTATGGATGTGTATGAGTGGTAATAGCAACCTGAATAAAATATGGCAGCGAGTAAACATGCAGTAGAACAGTAAGTAAGCGGTGTTTGTAGTATTAGAAACAAGGCCTAGGGATCCTACTTTCACTAGTGGACACTCTCAACATTGATCACATAATAAATAAATAACTTCTCCCCACTTGTGCTACACATACTCTTGTTTGATAACAAACACCATTCATTGTGTAGGGCTACAAGAGCTCCCTCAAGCCGGAGTTAACAAGCGCCACAACATTCGGTGTTCATATTTAAGTAACCTTTAGAGCATAATAGATCATTGCAATTTAGACCGAGAACTAACATAGCATACACACCGTCACCTTTACACTATGAAGGGGGAATAAATCACATCAATACTATCATAGTAATAATTAACTCCATAACCTACAAGAGATTATGATCATAACCTACGCCAAGTACTACACGATGCACACACTGTCACCATTACACCGTGAAGGAGGAATATAATACTTTAATAACATCACAAGAGTAGCACATAGACTAATAGTGATACAATGCTCATCATATGGATCTCAATTACGCAAGGCAATTCATGAGATCATTGTATTGGGGTACATGAGAGAGAGATTAACCACATAGCTACCGGTAGAGCCCTCAGCCCCGGGGGAGAACTACTCCCTCCTCATCATGGGAGACAGCAGCGGTGATGAAGATGGCGGTGGTGTCGATGGAGGAGCCTTCCGGGGGCACTTCCCCGTCCCGGCGGCGTGCCGAACGAGACTCATGTCCCCCAGATCTTGGCTTCGCGATGGCGGCGGCTCTGGAAGGTTTCTCGTACCGTGGCTTTTCCGTCTCGAGGTTTTAGGTCGAAGAGGCTTAAATAGGCGAAGAGGCGGAGTCGGAGGGCTGACGAGGCGGTGACACAGTAGGGGGGCGCGACCCAGGCCCTGGCCACGCCGCCCTATCATCTGGGCCCACCAGGGCTCCCCTCTGGTGGCTCTCGGGTGTTCTGGAAGCTTCGTGGAAAAATAGGATGATGGGCATTGATTTCGTCCGATTCCGAGAATATTTCCTTACTAGGATTTCTGAAACCAAAAACAGCAGAAAACGACAGAACCGGCCCTTCGGCATCTCGTCAATAGGTTAGTTCCGGAAAACGCATAAATATGACATATAATGTGTATAAAACATGTGAGTATCATCATAAAAGTAGCATGGAACATAAGAAATTATAGATACGTTTGAGACGTATCACGCCACCTCCAACCCTGCCCTTCCGCCTACTTAAACTCTCCGTCGCGAAAACCCTATTACCGAGAGCCACGATACGGAAATATTTCCAGAGACGCCGCTGCCGCCAATCCCATCTTGGGGGATTCAGGAGATCGCCTCCGGCACCCTGCCGGAGAGGGGAATCATCACCGGAGGGCTCTACATCACCATGCCCGCCTCCGGATTGATGTGTGAGTAGTTCATCCTTGGACTATGGGTCCATAGCAAGTAGCTAGATGGTTGTCTTCTCCTCTTGTGCTATCATGTTAGATCTTGTGAGCTGCCTATCATGATCAAGATCATCTATTTGTAATGCTACATATTGTGTTTGTTGGGATCCGATGAATATTGAATACTATGTCAAGTTGATTATCAATCTATCATATATGTGTTGTTTATGTTCTTGCATGCTCTCCGTTGCTAGTAGAGGCTCTGGCCAAGTTGATACTTGTGACTCCAAGAGGGAGTATTTATGCTCGATAGTGGGTTCATGCCTCCATTGAATCCGGGACAAGTGACGGAAAGTTCTAAGGTTGTGGATGTGTTGTTGCCACTAGGGATAAAACATCAATGCTTTGTCTAAGGATATTTGTGTTGATTACATTACGCACCATACTTAATGCAATTGTCTGTTGTTTGCAACTTAATACTGGAAGGGGTGCGGATGCTAACCCGAAGGTGGACTTTTTAGGCATAGATGCATGCTGGATAGCGGTCTATGTACTTTGTCGTAATGCCCTAATTAAATCTCATAGTGATCATCATGATATGTATGCATCTCTATTTGTCAATTGCCCAACTGTAATTTGTTCACCCAACATGCTATTTATCTTATGGGAGAGACACCACTAGTGAACTGTGGACCCCGGTCCATTCTTTTACATCTGAATACAATCTACTGCAATCATTGTTCTTTACTGTTCTTTGCAAGCGAACATCATTCTCCACACCATACGTTTAATCCTTTGTTTACAGCAAGCCGATGAGATTGACAACCTCACTGTTACGTTGGGGCAAAGTATTTTGATTGTGTTGTGCAGGTTCCACGTTGGCGCCGGAATCCCTGGTGTTGCGCCGCACTACACCCCGTCACCAACGACCTTCACGTGGCCCTTGACTCCTACTGGTTCGATAAACCTTGGTTTCTTACTGAGGGAAAACTTGCTGCTGTACGCATCACACCTTCCTCTTGGGGTTCCCAACGGACGTGTGCTTCACGCGTTATCAAGCTAAATTTCTGGTGCCGTTGCCGGGGAGATCAAGACACGCTGCAAGGGGAGTCTCTCACATCCAATCTCTGTACTTTGTTATTGTCTTGCTTTACTTTATTTTATTTACTGCTTTGTTTGTTTTCTTTATATCAAAAACACAAAAAAAATTAGTTGCTTTACTTTATTTCATTTGTCTTGTTTGCTTCTTATATCAAAAACACCAAAAAAATTAGTTACTTGCATTTACTCTACTTTAATTAGTTTTCTTTATTTACTATTGCTAAAAATGAGTAATCCTGAAGTTGAAGTTCGTTCGTTTAAGCAACAAGGGGGAGAATATTTTAAAGATGCTTGGCATAGAATTAGTGATGCTCATCATAGGTGCACTAAGAAACACTCCACTATTATCCTACTTAGGAACTTTTAGGTTGGTATCTCTAGCTGGAATAGGTATGTTCTTGATACTCTTGCGGGAGGTAATTTCCTAGGCACTCCTGCTTTAGAAGCTAGTTGCATTATTGAGAGTCTAGTTGGAATACCACCTATTAATGAAGCTAAAATTAAAATATCTCTTGAGGATGTCATGAAAAAATTGGAATCCATAGAGAAAAATCTTCCAAGTGTTGAGACTAAATTGGGAATATTACTTGATAATACTGATAAACTTGATAAATCCCTAGGAGGAATTAATGAAAGAATTGCTATTTTAGAAACTTGTGCTATCCATGATAATCAAACCCATAGGATTGGTAAACTTGAAGAAGCTATGAGAACTTTGGGTTCAACCTTTTCTTCTCTTAAATTTAAGGAGAAAGCTTATGTGGGTAAGGAGCAAAAATTCATGTATGTCTCTAAGGTGCCTAAGCCAAAGAATTATTATAAGCCTAAAATTGATAAAACCCTTATTACCACTATGGGAAATTTAGATGATGGAGCATCTAAGGTACCCTCTGCGACAAGTTGTGTTTGTAAGGAAAATTATGATGTTGATGCTTCATCTCTCGATAATATTTGATTCTCACTTTCTGCACCTAGCTGAAAGGCGTTAAAGAAAAGCGCTTATGGGAGACAACCCATTATTTTACTTCTGCACTTTTGTTTTATATTTGAGTCTTGGAAGTTGTTACTACTGTAGCAACCTATCCTTATCTTTATTTTATTGCATTGTTGTGCCAAGTAAAGTCTTTGATAGTAGGGTTGATACTAGATTTGGATTACTGCACAGAAACAGATTTCTTACTGTCACGAAATTGAGCAGCCCCGTCTGTAGGTAACTCAGAAAAATATGCCAATTTACGTGCGTGATCCTCAGATATGTACGCAACTTTCATTCAATTTGAGATTTTTTATCTGAGCAAGTTAAGTACCCCAGAAAAATTCGTCTTTACGGACTGTTCTGTTTTGACAGATTCTGCCTTTTATTTCGCATTGCCTGTTTTGCTATGTTTGATGGATTTCTTTGTTCCATTAACTTTCAGTAGCTTTGCGCAATGTCCAGAAGTGTTAAGAATGATTATGTCACCTCTGAATATGTGAATTTTTGATTATGCACTAACCCTCTAATGAGTTTGTTTGGAGTTTGGTGTGGAGGAAGTTTTCAAGGATCAAGAGAGGAGGATGATACAATATGATCAAGAAGAGTGAAAAGTCTAAGCTTGGGGATGCCCCCGTGGTTCATCCCTGCATATTTCAAGAAGACTCAAGCATCTAAGCTTGGGGATACCCAAGGCATCCCCTTCTTCATCGACAACTTATCGAGTCACCTCTAGTGAAACTATATTTTTATTCAGTCACATCTTATGTGCTTTACTTGGAGCGTCTGTATGTTTTTATTTTTGTTTTTGTTTGAATAAACTTGGATCCTAGCATTCTTTGTGTGGGAGAAAGACACGCTCCGCTGTTGCATATAAACACTGGTGTTCTTAGCTTTAATTTTAATGTTCATGGCGAAGATTGAAACTGCTTCGTTCATTGTTATATGGTTGGAAACAGAAAATGCTTCATGTGGTAAATGGTATATTGTCTTGAATAATTTGATACTTGGCAATTGTTGTGCTCAAATAGATCATGTTTAAGCTCTTGCATCATGTACTTTGCACCTATTAATGAAGAACTACCATAGAGCTTGTTGAAATTTGGTTTGCATGATTGGTCTCTCTAGAGTCTAGATATTTTCTGGTGAAGTGTTTGAACAACAAGGAAGATAGTGTAGAGTCTTATAATGCTTGCAATATGTTCTTATGTAAGTTTTGTTGTACCGGTTCATACTTGTGTTTGCTTCAAACAACCTTGCTAGCCAAAGCCTTGTACTCGAGAGGGAATACTTCTCGTGCATCCAAAACCTTGAGCCAAAAACTATGCCATTTGTGTCCACCATACCTACCTACTACATGGTATTTCTCTCGCCATTCCAAAGTAAATTACTTGAGTGCTACCTTTAAAATTTCATTCCTTGTCTTTGCAATACATAGCTCATGGGAAAATAGCCTTAAAAACTATTGTGGTATTGAATATGTTGCTATGTATCTTATTTCTTATAAGTTGCTTGTTGAGCGGTAACCATGTTTCTGGGGACGCCATCAACTTTTACACCTTTGTTGAATATCATGTGAGTTTCTATGCATGTTCGTCTTGTCTGAAGTAAGGGTGATTTATCATGATCAAATGGTTTGAGTATGCATATTGTTAGAGAAGAACATTGGGCCGCTAACTAAAGCCATGAATCATGGTGGAAGTTTCGGTTTGGACACTAATCCTCAACCTCTTATAAGAATATTATCTCGTTGTTGAATGCTTATGCATTAAAGAGGAGTCCATTATCTCGTTTTCTATGTTGTCCCGGTATGGATGTCTAAGTTGAGAATAATCAAAAGCGAGAAATCCAATGCGAACTTTCTCCTTAGACCTTTGTACAGAGCGGCATAGAGGTACCCCTTTGTGACACTTGGTTGAAACATATGTTATGCAATGATAATCCATGTAAATCCAAGCTAATTAGGACAAGGTGTGAGCACTATTGGTATTCTATGCATGAGGCTTGCAACTTATAGGATGTCTTATGCATAACACATATGAATTATTACTACCGTTGACAAAATTGTTTCTATGTTTTCAAAATAAAAGCTTATTACCGAGAGCCCTATTACCGAGAGCCACGATACAGAAATACTTCCAGAGACGCCGCCGCCGCCAATCCCATCTCGGGGGATTTAGGAGATCGCCTCCGGCACCCTGCCGGAGAGGGGAATCATCACCGGAGGGCTCTACATCACCATGCCCGCCTCCGGATTGATGTGTGAGTAGTTCATCCTTGGACTATGGGTCCATAGCAATAGCTAGATGGTTGTCTTCTCCTCTTGTGCTATCATGTTAGATCTTGTGAGCTGCCTATCATGATCAAGATCATCTATTTGTAATGCTACATGTTGTGTTTGTTGGGATCCGATGAATATTGAATACTATGTCAAGTTGATTATCAATCTATCATATATGTGTTGTTTATGTTCTTGCATGCTCTCCGTTGCTAGTAGAGGCTCGGCCAAGTTGATACTTGTGACTCCAAGAGGGAGTATTTATGCTCGATAGTGGGTTCATGCCTCCATTGAATCCGGGACGAGTGACGAAAGTTCTAAGGTTGTGGATGTGCTGTTGCCACTAGGGATAAAACATCAATGCTTTGTCTAAGGATATTTGTGTTGATTACATTACGCACCATACTTAATGCAATTGTCCGTTGTTTGCAACTTAATACTCTGGAAGGGGTGCGGATGCTAACCCGAAGGTGGACTTTTTAGGCATAGATGCATGCTCGGATAGCGGTCTATGTACTTTGTCGTAATGCCCTGATTAAATCTCATAGTGATCATCATGATATGTATGCATCTCTATTTGTCAATTGCCCAACTGTAATTTGTTCACCCAACATGCTATTTATCTTATGGGAGAGACACCACTAGTGAACTGTGGACCCCGGTCCATTCTTTTACATCTGAATACAATCTACTGCAATCTGTTCTTTGCAAGCGAACATCATTCTCCACACCATACGTTTAATCCTTTGTTTACAGCAAGCCGGTGAGATTGACAACCTCACTATTACGTTGGGGCAAAGTATTTTGATTGTGTTGTGCAGGTTCCACGTTGGCGCCGGAATCCCTGGTGTTGCACCGCACTACACTCCGTCACCAACGACCTTCACGTGGCCCTTGACTCCTACTGGTTCGATAAACCTTGGTTTCTTACTGAGGGAAAACTTGTTGCTGTACGCATCACACCTTCCTCTTGGGGTTCCCAACGGACGTGTGCTTCACGCGTTATCAACGGTGGAAGCGGAATAAATCTGATATTCCTCGACACAATCAAAAACATGGGAATTACGATGAGGATGCTGGAAGAAACAGTTACTTGTTTCCACGGGATTCTCCCCACTCTACCGGCGTACTCTCTTGGTAAAGTTTACTTGAACGTTGTATTTGGGAAACCCGACAACTTCCGGAAGGAAAAGATCGAGTTTGAAGTAGTAAACTGAGAATCACAATACCATGCTATACTCGGGAGATCAGCTTATGCCAAGTTCATGGTTGTGCCACATTATGCTTATCTCAAGCTCAAGATGCCTGGGAACAATGGAACAAACATCATAGTCTATGGAAGTTTTTCGCGCTTAGACAATTGTGATCGAGAATTTCAGAGGATTGCTGCCAAGTTTGGAATGAAACAAGAACCTGACGACTTCCCTTCAAAATTGTTAGCACTCGACGATAAGGAAGACGAACGTGTCAAGAAGTTAAATAATAAACTGGATGACCTCGTTCCAAAAGCTTCGGCAGCTAAACTCTCGGCTGCTGATGGCAAAGCCAATGTCGAAGAAAGTAAAACTCTAGTGCTCACTGCAAGAACTCCTGATGACATCAACGATATCTCCAAAGCCACCGACATGATAGACAAGATCGAAGATAAGAAGAACCCTCCTCTTGTTTAAAAGGATGGGTATCATTATATTTAGTTTTTCCTCTTTCAATAGGGCTCTTTTAGCCCCTTAGTTCTCGCTCACTTTATTAATAAATACTTAAGTTTCGTTTGTCTGAAGTATTGCAGTAATTCGGGACACCCAAACAAGTTTTTCAAGACCTCTTTTCGTATACTACATCGAACATTGGTTTACTTGAAAATACGCCCAAGATTGCACTCTAAAGCCTCTGAAATTACGAGTGCTATGATGCAAAACTGAGAGGAAACTTGCTTTGTATCCTTTACTACAGACGCCTCAAGAATACAAGAGCACTGCAGATAGCAAGGATCATACAAAAACGACCCATGACCGGTACTTTAAAATACAGAAGTACTAAAGAGCGACAGAGTCATCGGCAGATCTAGTTCCATCGATTTATTCGGGAGCTGCTGTAAAGTCATACATCGGTTGAAAGTAAAGTTGCACATACAACAGGTTTAGCAAAACCTACAACACGAGTTGATCACTCAAATAATTTGTTGCCGATAAACATACGTATACTGACGTGGGCATTACCCTTCGGGTAACTGTTATTGCCCTATCCTGTACGGCCCAACTGGAGGCCCATGAAGACACCCGATGGCAAGGTGGGTCACTACGTCAGTGCCGAACAAGATTCCTTGAAGAACAAGACGAAGAAGCGAATCGAACAAGGAAAGTTTAGAACTAGGGTCTTTTGTAACCTAGTCGTACCCGGACAGATCTCTTGAGACCTGGCCCCCTATATAAGGGACAGGAGAGGGGCTGCCGAGGGACACGATCAATCTTAGCAGCTTTAGCCACCATAAGTCCAGAGCTAGGTTCCTATAGTACTTAGCTTCTCGACGAGATCACAGCCGAAACATTCGGCACCCCATTGTAACCCAATACTTTTATAATCAAGATCAGACAGGCAGGACGTAAGGGTTTTACCTCATCAAGGGCCCCGAACCTGGGTAAATCGCTCTCCCCGATTGTCTGTTAACCGATGTCTCGTGTCAGCGTACAGGATTCCATCAACCCTAAGCCCCAAACGGAGGGCATTGCCGAGGAGTACCCTCGACATATACATCATAATACAGATGTAAAGCGAGTAATTAAGATTTACTCCATCCATACTAAAAACTTGCCAACGGCATCGAACATAATTACAAAAAGGGGGTACATATATACACTTGTCGTTGAATTTTTTTTATTCTAACGCATCCGAACAATCGGATGCCACAAGTATTGAAGTATTTTCTTTGCAACAGGAACATAGCTCAGAACTATTTTTGCGAAATCTCCTTTTCTTCGGCTGCTATTGAAGAATCTTCAAGTCTTTCAATAACGATGGTAGCAGGAACCTCCACCTTCGGATAGAGAGGTCCTAGTTCACCATCGGCATTGGCAATTGTCATCAAGTCTGCGGAAGGATGCCGTACAAGAACAAGAGAAAAAACAACTTTAGCTCCCGCAATAAGTTGTGCTCGAATCAAGCTTCGGATCTTCCTTGTATTGCTGAATTTTGACATTAAAGACAGTGTTATCACCAGAATTTGACCGAATCAGAGGTGGGCCGCGATCAAGATGGGCTTGAAGAATATACATGGAAGAATATACGTGAATCGGCCTTATATGCAAAGTTTGGGCTAGTTTGCCCGTGTATCTGTAATATAGTAGGATACGTATCGATTAGTTAGAGTTTGGCTCGTGCACGGTTGGGATTATTCCCACGTTAGAAAGTCTACGGACTATAAATATGTATCTAGGGTTTATGAAATAAACAACAATCACGTTCACCACAAACCAATCTAGGCGCATTGCCAACTCCCTTGTCTCGAGGGTTTCTTCCGGGTAAGCATCATGCTGCCTAGATCGCATCTTGCGATCTAGGCAGTACAAGTTTATTCGTTGTTCATGCGTTGCTCGTACTGAAGCCTTTTTGATGGCGAGCAACGTAGTTATCTTAGACGTGTTAGGGTTAGCATTGTTCTTCGTATCATATGCTATCGTCGTGCAACCCTGAGACGTCTAGCCGCCCTTACACCTATCTTAGGTGTAGGGGCGGCACCCGCTTGATCATTATTTAGTAGATCCGATCCGTTATGGTTGCTCCTTGTTCTTCAAGGATTAGTTTAATATCTGCATAGTTAGGCCTTACAAAGGGTTGAAGGATCCAGCGGCGCGTAGGGTGAGGTTTGCTAGCCCTAGACAGGATGTTCCGGGGATCAACCTCGTGTTGGTTTTTAGGCCTTGTCTAGGATCGGCTTACGATCACCGTGCGTGGCCGCGAGGCTCAATCACGAGTAGGATGTTCCGATTATGCGGTGAAAACCCTAAATCGTCGTAGATCGTTTTAGCTTTATTCGATCAAGCGGGACCACCATATATTCGTACACCTCGTGCGAATCATGGGTGGATCGGCTCTTTGAGCCGATTCACGGGACAACTCGAGAGCCGATCGAGGCTCGTATTTAATGTTTACGTGTATGCCATGCGGGAAACTAAGCGAGGCATCATCCATCACCTTCACGACCGGGTATAGGTCAGGTGGCACGCCCTTGCACCGGCATCGGACGTGCGTGCCGAAGTCTTTGCGGGCCGTCGCTCGGAGGGACCGGGGCCAGCCGCAGCCCTAAGTTGTTCCCGGCTCTCTTGTGTTGCCCGTCGCTGCTCGCCGGTGGGTTTCGACCGCAACACATTCGGCACGCCCGGTGGGACGATCTTCGACATCAACCGCATCGCCATCTACATCCGAGATGGCGGACGGCACTCCGATCACGTACGAGGATTTGACCGAGGAGCTCAAGAAGAAGTATGACGAGGTCAAAGCAATCCTCGAAGCCGACCTCATCGGCTCTTTTCACAGAACCCGCTCACATGGCGTCAGGTGGAAAGGGTTCTCACCTGAAGGCGCGCTCGATGGAGTGGACCTGTCCGCCCCGTCAGAAGAACGCACCAGGTCCCTGCGTCAGGAGATTAACTACATGGTAGCTCACTCGCTGCACCGCCATTCTGAGAGCCTGGTGAACACTTTGGAGCGTGTCGCTCTTCGGGTGATCCAGGAAATCATGAGGCATCAGTACTCTCCGTCAGGACCAGCTCTCGGGACTTACCAAGGAGAGATGCCACTCCAGTCCCGTCCACCGCTGCCATTCACGTTGGCAGCACCAGAAGTGCCGAAGTCACCGGCATACGCCGTTGACATGGTGGAATGCACGTACCCTGGGAGGTGCCAGCCAAGATTCTCGTGCAACATCAACATGGTAGGACTTGGGCGCCACCCTGGTAAGGACAGAGACGAGGGCAGCTGCTCTCATAGCGAGGACAAGGAGGAAGCCGTTCCACGCGATCGGTCCCGACACTTCCAAAAAATCCTGGTTACAATCAAGATGAAGGCCGATTCCAGCAATCGGCCCGTATTATCCGTACCACACGCTCTCCCTGCATTTGGTGTCGACCTCACAGGTGACGGGAAGCTAGGGTATGGGTTTACATCGGCTGATGAGCTAGAGGAAGTCGACATCGGTCCTGGGGATAAGCCGCGATCGACTTTTATCAGCAAGAAGTTAGATCCATATCTCAGGGGTCAGATGATAGCTCTGTTAAAAGAATACCCAGATTGCTTTGCATGGGATTACACAGAGATGCCTGGGTTAGACAGGAGCATCATTGAACATCGGCTCCCCCTTAAGAAAGGATTTCGGCCGTTCCAACAACGAGCACGTCAGATGAAGGCCGAAATTCTGGAAGAAGTCAAGAAAGAGATCGAGAAGATGTTGGCCGCCGGGTTCATCAGGCCATGCAGGTATGCTGAGTGGATCTCCAGTATCGTTCCTGTAGAGAAGAAGGACGGCCGATGGCGTGTGGCCATCGATTTCCGAGATCTCAACGAGCCACTCCAAAAGATGAGTATCCGATGCACGTGGCGAAACGTTGATCAATGCGGCTGCTGGCCACAAGGTGTTGAGCTTCATGGATGGCAACGCCGGCTATAACCAAATCTTCATGGCTCCAGAAGATATACACAAGACCGCATTCGAGTACCGGGGCGGTAGGCTTGTTTGAATATGTAGTCATGACCTTTGGGTTGAAGAATGCTGGTGCAACGTACCAACGAGCCATGAATTATATATTTCACGATCTGATCGGCAAGTTGGTGGAAATCTACATCGACGACGTGGTAGTCAAATCTGTCTCCATGGAGGGACACTTGGATGATTTACGGCGCATCCTAGACCGAACTCGGAAGTTCGGACTGAGAATGAATCCGAAGAAGTGTGCTTTTGGTGTGACGGCTGGTCAGTTCCTAGGTTTTCTGGTTCATGAACGGGGAATTGAGATCGGCCTGAAAAGTCAAGAGGCGGTGCGTACCATGCAGCCGCCCACCACGAAGAAGGAACTCCAACGTCTCATCGGCAAGATCAATTTTGTCCGACGATTCATCTCTAATCTGTCAGGACGAATCGAGCCGTTCATAGCACTGGTGAAAATTAAATCTGACGACGAGTTTCACCGGGGGCAGAACGGCGACGGGCGTTTGATGAGATTAAGCGGTATCCGACGATGCCGCTCGTGCTAGTTCCGCCCCAACAAGACAGGCCGTTCTATATCTACTTGTCGGTAGGCTGACACGTCCATCGCTTCGGTGGTGGTGCAACTCTATGAGGGTGTTGAAAAGGTCGTTTTCTACCTCAGCAGAAGGATGTTGGACGCGGAGACAAGGTATCCTGAGGTCGAGAAGCTTTGCCTTTGCATGTTCTTCACCTGCACCAAGCTTCATCACATCCTTTTGACGGCAGAGATCATCGTCATATGCAAGTCAGACGTTGTCAAGCACATGCTGTCGGCCCCTGTTTGGAAAGGCCGACTTGGTAAGTGGATGTTTGCGTTGTCGGAGTTCGATCTTCGGTATCAGCCTGCGAAAGCAGTCAAGGGACAAGCGTTGGCCGATCTTATAGCTGAACGGATGAATACCAATATAGCAGCACTATCTATACATGCATGGGCTATGTTCTTCGATGGGTCGGCTTGTGACGATGGTTGTGGCATCGGCATTCTGCTCGTGTGGCCTCGGGGGGCAACGTACTCCTTTTCCATCAGACTATCTACCCCTTGCACCAACAATGTCGCTGAATATGAGGCAGTGCGTAAGGGAATGGAGTTGCTGCTAGAAGCTGGGGCAGAAGTGGTAGAGCTTTTTGGAGACTCAAAGTTGGTGATTAACCAGCTCACGGATGAATATAAGTGCGAGAGTGAATCGCTTTTCCCATATTGGATGGAATGCCGTGAGTTGATGACACAGTTTCGGTACATCAACTTTAATTGGGTCCCAAGATCCCAAAACACCGAGGCCAACGATCTCGCACAAATGGCGTCGAGGCTATAAGGACATATCGGACGGGTCAGAAGTTCGGTGCGGTTCTCGGAACAGGATGATTGGAGAGCCGAAATCTTCAATTACTTAAAAGATTCGGCTCGGGGGCACCTAAACGGATAAGATACAAGGCCATGAAGTATGTCCTCATAGGAGACGACATGTTCTACGGGACGTTGGAAGGGTTACTACTCAAGTGCACGGGACCAAGCTGAGTCTAATCGGCTCTTACATGAGGTGCATGAAGGCGCTGTGGAACTCACCGGTCGGCTCATAAGATGAAGTGGCTAATTAGGCGATCGGGGTTTTATTGGCCCACCATGCTTGAAGATTGCTTCAAGTACTACAAGGGGTGCCAAGCGTGCCAGATGTTCGGGAAGATTCAGATGGTACCCGCGTCAGCAATGAACCCTACCATCAAGCCTTGGCCGTTTCGAGGGTGGGGCATGGATATGATCGGGAAAATCCATCCGGCGTCGAGTAAAAAACATGAATGGATTTTGGTTATTACAGATTACTTCACCAAGTGGGTGGAGGCCGTCCCTATGACGAAGGTGAAATCAGAAGATGTGATCAAGTTTGTGAAAGAACACGTCATTCATAGGTTCGGGATTCCCCAAACTATCACGACCGATGGAGGTTCGGTCTTTATTTCTAAAGAATTCAGAAAGTTACGTGATGACATGGGGATTAAGCTGATCCGATCATCTCCATACTATGCTCAAGCCAACGGGCAAGCTGAAGCATCCAATCAGAGCCTGATCAAGCTGATCAAGAGAAAAATTGACGAGAACCCTAGGGATTGGCATGAAACGTTATCAGAAGCTTTGTGGGCCTACCGCATGTCATGCCATGGAGCTATAAAAACTTCGCCATACCAGCTCGTCTATGGACAGGAAGCCATATTACCTTGGGAAATTACGGCTGGATCAAGACGTGTCACGTTTCAGAATGATCTAACAGATTGAAGAATATGCGGCTTTGATGAGTGACACTATTGAGGACGCAACGAGAACTTAGACTTTGGTCGTTGGAGAAGATTAAAGAGAACAAAGCCAGGGTAGCTCATGCTTACAATAAGAAGGTTAGACCAAAGGAGTTTCAAGTTGGTGATCTAGTATGGGAAGCTGTGTTGCCGTTAGGAACTAAGGACAAAGCATATGGCAAATGGTCTCCTAATTGGCACGGTCCGTACAAAGTCGTCCAGGCCTTGAAGGGTAATGCATACATGCTGGAGCAGTTGGACGGCGTCAAGTTCCCAGTAGCCATCAATGGTCAACATCTCAAGAAGTATTTCCCAAGCATGTGGGATGATGGGCAGTGAGGTATGGAGGCCGATTTTAAATCGGCCAGTTAAAGAAGCAAACTGTTTGGAGCGGTTAAATAAAAGGGGATATAGTGGAAATTCAATGCCATAGCAGTTTCCGAGGAAGTGGTGCCCAACGAAAAAAAAAATTGCCAGGACACGCGGAAGTGGAAGAGGCAAAGCATCATGATGAAGGATACTGCGACGGTTCTGCCACGACATGACCCGACGAAGAAAAGCAGAGTGATTTTGGAATTATCAATTCCAAAACCAGGGGGCATGTGTTATCACCAGAATTTGACCGAATCAGAGGTGGGCCGCGATCAAGATGGGCTTGAAGAATATACATGGAAGAATATACGTGAATCGGCCTTATATGCAAAGTTTGGGCTAGTTTGCCCGTGTATCTGTATTATAGTAGGATACGTATCGATTAGTTAGAGTTTGGCTCGTGCCCGGTTGGGATTATTCCCACGTTAGAAAGTCTACGGACTATAAATATGTATCTAGGGTTTATGAAATAAACAACAATCATGTTCACCACAAACCAATCTAGGCGCATCGCCAACTCCCTTGTCTCGAGGGTTTCTTCCGGGTAAGCATCATGCTGCCTAGATCGCATCTTGCGATCTAGGCAGTACAAGTTTATTCGTTGTTCATGCATTGCTCGTACTGAAGCCTTTTTGATGGCGAGCAACGTAGTTATCTTAGACGTGTTAGGGTTAGCATTGTTCTTCGTATCATATGCTATCGTCGTGTAACCCTGAGACGTCTAGCCGCCCTTACACCTATCTTAGGTGTAGGGGCGGCACCCCGCTTGATCATTATTTAGTAGATCCGATCCGTTATGGTTGCTCCTTGTTCTTCAAGGATTAGTTTAATATCTGCATAGTTAGGCCTTACAAAGGGTTGAAGGATCCAGCGGCGCGTAGGGTGAGGTTTGCTAGCCCTAGACAGGATGTTCCGGGGATCAACCTCGTGTTGGTTTTTAGGCCTTGTCTAGGGTCGGCTTACGATCACCGTGCGTGGCCGCGAGGCTCAATCACGAGTAGGATGTTCCGATTATGTGGTGAAAACCCTAAATCGTCGTAGATCGTTTTAGCTTTATTCTGATCAAGCAGGACCACCATATATTCGTACACCTCGTGCGAATCATGGGTGGATCGGCTCTTTGAGCCAATTCACAAGACAACCTGAGAGCCGATCGAGGCTCGTATTTAACGTTTACATGTATGCCATGCAGGAAACTAAGCGAGGCATCATCCATCACCTTCCTGACCAGGTATAGGTCAGGTGGCACGCCCTTGCACCAGCATCGGACGTGCGTGCCGAATCTTTGCGGGCCGTCGCTCGGAGGGACCAGGGCCAGCCGCAGCCCTAAGTTGTTCCCGGCTCTACTGTGTTGCCCGTCGCTGCTCGCCGGTGGGTTTCTGACCGCAACAGACAGCAACGTAGGAGGAACTTCGTTCAAAGGGAACATTATCTTCCAGATTATCCTTAATCCCCTATAGAACTTGTCGAAAAATCGGTGTACCTGTTGTACCCGATCTTGAAACTTTGCGATAGTGGAAGCCTTCGATTGACTCCTCCAGAAAACCTCATCTAAAGATGATAGATGAGTTAACGCATTCACGCGTTCATGAATACGCTTGTTCTCTTCAGCTGGGTTCAGAGCTATGACTACAAGAAGCAATGAAGGAAATAAAGATAAGAGGATGTCTTTATTATTGCAGAAGTTAAGGAACGGGAAGGTATGGCACTTACAGTTCAAACTTTCTGTGGCCTTCTGCAACTCAGCAAGAGCATATCGCTCTACGTCGGTGGCTAGTTCGCCCTTCTTCTTGATAATAGCGGCCAAAGCATAAATACCACACATATCTTTCTCCATCTGGGCGATCCGAGCTTTCATGCGTTGGAGTCGATCACTCTCAGAAGAAGCACCCGAAAAATCTTCAGTAAATGAGGGTACATAGAACACCTGCAAAGTTATTAAGAACACAATGGATTATATGGGCTCATCATTGGAATTCACTCCCATCGGGAGCGTGCAAATAAAAGTATTATAACAAGAGGGTACTGGCAACATTGCCAGTACGAAATTCGTTACAATCACAAGGTCTTATGACAGGGAATTGTTTTAAAACAAGCAAGATTACAATTCAACAAAAATGAAGTCAAGGAGCCTGGGTCTGAGTGGACAAGCTTGGACCAGCAGCTGATTTGTTTGTCGAAACCAATTCAAGGAGCTGGCGAGCACACTTAAGCGCTGAAATTTTATGAACACTTAAGTCAATAAGTCGTCCATATTGTTCCTTTGGCAATTCCTTGGTCATTTGTTCAATATCAGCTTTGAAGCCGTGACCCATCATAAGCTGAAAAGCCAGGAGGGCACAGTAGGTGCGTGAAGTGCGTTTGAATACCTCAATAACTTCCTTCGTGTTGACAGCAAATGCATCAGTTAGTTGTTCCAGAGTTTTGTTCTGGTCGACCTTGGGAAAAATCATCGAGTGCATCCTTGCCATGACTCCTTTATTCTTCTGGAGAAGAACTTGAACAAGCTTGTGAGACTCAATGGCCAGCGACAAAGCATTGGCAGGAGAATTATTCGGGAGCTTGTCCAAAGCATCAACAGGGATATCAGCAGCTTCTACAAAGAACCAAAAAGAAGAATTTGTTAACTACGATTAAGTCAAAAAGGGAGAACCGAGAAAATCCAATGGGAATTACTAAGCAATGCCAAAACAGATTGACGCAGAAGATCATCCTTCTCGTTGGCTTGAGCTTCGACAGCAAGCTTCAAAGTTTCTTCGTCCTTCAGCTTCCTCTTCAGCTTCTCAAGTTCATCCTTCAAGGAATCAACATGTTGGCGGGCTTTGGCAACAATTTTAATTGTGCCTTCCAACTTCGAAGAGGTAGACTCGACCTCTCTTTCTAACCGAGCTTCATCAGCTTCAAGAGAAGTAAACTGATAGTCGAAGACCTCCGGAGAAGAAATAATAGCTCGAAAATCCTGGGAAAATGAGAAAAGATGGCTATTATCAAACAGAGAATTAATTCTCAAAAAGTTTATAATTTGATGAAGACCCATTCGAAGGCTACCAGAAATGAACATATTGTCAAAACAGAAAAAGCTTACAGGTTTCTCAGGAGGAGAAGCTGTGGCTGCAGCAGGCGAAGGAATCTCCATCCCTTTGGAGAGGGAAGAAGCTGTTGAAACTTGAGCTACTGGGGGCATGGAAGGAGCCGAATCCTCCGAGGCTGCTGAAACTAGCTTGCTGATGCTCGGCTTGGCCTTCTTGGAAGGAGGTTCGATGAAACCTTCATCGCTACAGGAATATGAATTAGACAAAATAAGAGTTGAATACATATGAACTTCATCAGAATCTAACATTGGAATAAGCAGCAAGGACTTACATATCGAAAAGATCGTCTTCATCGGCAAAGCCGCCGGACGATCTCTTTAAGGGTAGCACGTCGACCTTCTCCGAAGCTGCATCAACAAAGGCAGTGCGATCAGCGTCGTCATCATGGTCGACCCCGCCGTATCACTTATATCGTCAGCAGGGGATTGAGGATCGATGGAAGAAGCTTCTGGATTCATCGGATCATCGTGTTTGTCTTCTGGATTTATATTTTCTTCAGTATGGGATTCTACAGGGACTGAAGAGTTCCTTTCCTCAGAAGCGCCATTCGGCGGGTCTTGAAAATGTTCGGGAGCTATAGGGATCTATCGAAAGAATCAAGTAAGAATAAATGGAAATTATGAAGATGGAAGCAGCAAGTTAAATATAAATTCAAAGGGAAAGATTACCTCAGTTGGTGGATGGTCAGCATCGAAAGGCGGCTGAAGGGATATAAGTGGAATCGAGTCTTCTTGGCTAAAGTGAGTAAGGTGCCTAACTTCATCAAGCAGCTCCTTCTCGGATAATTCAGCAATGTTTACTCTAGTCTCGTCCTTGGGACCCGAATACAACCACATCGGGCGGGCCCTAGACATAATTGGCTGAACTCGACGCTTCAAGAAACGGCGGCTACTTCGGTACCTATCATAGTTTGGCCATCGGATTCCTTGATCCAGAGAAATCTCTCGAATAGTCTGTCGGCTGCTTGCTTTTCTTCGGGTGAGAGGATGTTCTTCCAGGAACTTCTAGGCACAGCCTCCAAGACATCGGCAAATTGAGGAAGTTGAGTGTCGGCTACTGATGAATCTCTGATGTAGAACCACTTCAACCTCCATATTTGGACAAATTCTTTCATTGGAAAGTTGAAGTAGTTAACTTCTTTGCGAACAACAAATCCAACTCCGCCAGTGACGAAGGACCCATTGCTGCAATTTTATCTCTTCACGAAGAAGATCTTCTTCCACAAGCCAAAATGGGGCTTGATGCCCAGGAAAGCTTCGCAAAGGGTGATAAAGATAGCGAGATGGAGGATTGAGTTGGGGGTCAATTGCCACAATTGAATCTCGTAAACCCGAAGAAGACGCCAGAGACATTCGTGAGCAGGAAGGGAGAGACCACGATAAAGAAACGACAAGAACATGACAGTAAAACCGGCAGGGGGATTGGGGCATGAAGCCGCACCTGGAAGGATGACGTTCCCCTCGTCAGACGAGATTATCCTAAGGCTTCGAGCCCTCTTCTCGTCGTGCTTGGTGGTCGTGGAAACCGGCCAATCACCTGGCGCGGGTCCGGCTATGGAGCTTTCCGGCGCAGGCGGCGTAGGAGCTGGCGGAGGAACATCTGATGCACCATTTTTGGGTGTGCTTGATGATGCTTTGGTGGTGGCTCCACTGGATGCAGCGCCAGCGGCGAGAGTGGGGTTCTTCTTCTTCTTCACCATCGTGAGATCTGGGGAAGGTCTAAAAAGCAGCGGTGGCGGCGTAGCGGTTGTAAGAAAGGAGGAAGAAAGGGCGCAATAAGATGGCGTGGAAAGGGTAAAATCTACCCTCTGAGATTATAAACTAAAGGGAGTTTGAGAATGGGTGGCCATGTGTCGTTGCCTTTGATTTATTGAAGGACCTCTTTTCATCATTAAGTGCGGAAATGGAGGAGACACCTTGGTAACCGCACAAGTACTGGTCATTTCCCAAACTGGACCGCGCAGAAGTGGGGTGGGCCCGTCAGGTCACGTCCTATCAGTCAAAACCGCAGCAGTGGCTACGTCATCAATGATGTCACGAAAGGCATCTATTCCATATGAAGCAATCGAAGAAAATTAAAATCATCGGGTGGATCGACTTGAGTCTACACACGTATGCAAGCATCCATGTCTAGACTTGGGGGCTACTCCCATCGGGAGCGCTAGACGCGCACCCGATATAATTCAGACTCGAAGACTTTTTGCAAGGAAGATCGCATCAGGAATATCTGAAGAAAGATTGAAATATTCAAGTCATTTGGCCTAAGTCTGCACTGGTTGCAAGCACCCGCACCCAGACTTGGGGGCTAATCCCATCGGGAGTGCTGATTGCACATCCGACGAAACTTTTTTGCACTCCAGGATCATGCCCGGGGATTTGATTCTGTGTAGGGTAGCGTTGTTTTGCCATCGGCAGTTAACCAGCAAAGCTGGACACGTTACTCCATATCCTTTACGTACTGAACCTTATTTAAAAAAATTAAAGCCCCGATATAAATGTATCGGGTGACCTTTGGAGACTTGCAGAAAGCTTTGATAGAAGAAAACATTCGAGTAGTACAACTTGAGTCTACGCACGGTTGCAAGCATCCGTACCTAGACTAGGGGGCTACTCCCATCGGGAGCGCTGGACGCGCACCCGATAGAAGAAGATGCTACTGTTACAAGAAGATCAAGATTTGTCGGGTGAGACGAACATTCGACAGAGGCGTGCTTTAGTCCCTGCCCGAAGTATTTTCGGCCAGACACTCGGGGGATACTGACGTGGGCATTACCCTTCGGGTAACTATTATTGCACTACCTCTTGCGACCCAACCGGGGGCCCATGAAGACACTCGATAGCCAGGTGGGCCACTACGTCGGTTCCGAAGAGGAATTCTTGAAGAACAAGACCAGGAGACGAAGAATAAACAAGGAAAGTTTAGAACTATGACTCTTTATAACCTAGTCGTATCCGGACAGATCTCTCGAGACCTGGCTCCCAATATAAGGGCCAGGAGAGAGGCTGCCGAGGACGCACGCAATCTTAGTAATCTTAGCCACCATAAGTTTAGAGCTAGGTCCCTGTAGAACTTAGTTTCTCGATGAAATCATAGACCGAAACATTCGGCACCCCATTGTAACCCGATATTTTCATAATCAAGATCAGACAGGCAGGACGTAAGGGTTTTACCTCATCGAGGGCCCCGAACCTGGGTAAATCGCTTTTCCCGCTTGTTTGATAATCGATGTCTCGTGTCAGCCTACAGGATTCCATCTACCCTAAGCCCCAAATGGAGGGCATTGCCGAGGAGTACCCTCGACACCAGATATGAAGAAAGGCGAGAAGACCAAGCTGTCGATCTGAAGGATCGAGAGCAAGCACACAATGTCATCAACTCTGAGACCCTACCGTGAAGGTCAGCGTTTGTGTGAGAGTTGAGTTGAGGCAGATTTATTCGCAAACACAGCAGACAAACTCTAAGTCTAAAAACTAGACCAGAAGGGAGGAGCTAGGTCGCACTCCTTCATGCCGCCGACGCGGCAAGCAGAGGGAGAGAGGACCGCCCTCACACCGGTGGATATCTGTGGTGAGAGATATTGTCTCCTCCTATTGCAAGAGACGACCGACCCTCTGTTTTAAACTGCTTTAGGTGTTGACATAACAGTAAGTCGTGCGCAACTAGAGGGCCTGACACCACGTCACATATTCCAACAATAATATCCACTTGGTGTTATGGAAGGGAAATCTAAAGTGGGCGGGGTCGGTGAACCATGAGGCGAGGATCGCCATGCGAGATCTAGCCATGTGGCCGGAGTCATGGCAGGAAAGCCACGTCAGCAGCATGTATATGTATAGCCTTCAAAAATAAAATAGTACTACATGCTTGCTTGAACTATACATTAATTATATTAACTACATAGTACTAGTATAAACTTTTCCGCTACCATCCATTAGGCTGGCCATAGTGGTAAGTATCATGTTGTAGTAACATTCGAGAGGCTAGTAACCACTAACCATAATTCATCGGATATGAGTTTCAGTAACCTAGATATTGACTCCAACAATAATTACTAGCTAGGAGCAAGAAAACTACTCCATCGTGAACATATACAATTCCGAAGAGTCAATGTCACACATGTTCCATCGTGGGGGAAGCACGACACTAACCTACAATCGTTGATGTTAATTATGGTGAAACATCCATGCAGTCGGAAAAAAATGTCACACCTGTTCCGGCAGCGACAGGCTTGTCTATTGCTCCGGCAGCGTATGCAAAAGTCCATCGGGTTGGTTGCGTGCAACCCCGTCGCCCTCATCTCTGGACTCGTGAGTCATGGGCGTGGGCCATGGGCCATGGCCAGGGGCGCCAAAGAATTATTTTAAAAGTGTATAATACCTGTCATTGGATATTACTCGCTGAGTAGTTGTCACCAATTAAGTATAACTTTATACCAAATCAGCGATAACTAACATGAAACTGAGGAAGTAAATGAAATACGGTATGACTCCGACAACTGGTGCCGCGACAGGGCTCTGTTGGATTTCTGACCTGCCCATCTAGCAGATGGAAGCATGTACATAAGTGGTGCGTTTTTGTTCAAAAAAAAAAAGTGGTGCGTCGCGACGACAAATGCAACAAACGGGTCAAGTCCGTACAGATTGGGTGGAGAGTTATCGTGCAGGAAAGATTTGGTCGCCGGGTGGAAAGTTTTCTAAGAATAATAAAATGGATCGGATCAATTGGCACGTCACACATATCCAAATTAACAAGAAAATGGTTTTGCTGACCCTCATTCGATAAATTGAAGTAGTAGCGAGTCAACAAGATAGCTCAATTTTTATTACAAAGTCACAATATAATCATCTCAGTATCCTTTGTATTACTACCTCAAAGTAGTTACAGTGGTAAAAGACGACACTTGGGACTTGCAGACACATGATGAAAAAGGTAGGCAGAGAGATGCACAATGGTTGCCCGCAAATAGGCAATTAAAATGAATTGCGTCGGCGAAACTAGTATTTGGAATAGTAAGTTTAAAATTGACGACAACATAGTTTGAAAGTGCTAAACCCCTTTCAATTTTAATAATGGTGCGAATATTCGGAAACTCTCTTCGGAGCTCGAGTTCTATGTAGGCTATTTATTTGGAGATTTTTTTTTGAAAACGACATTTAGAAGTTTCAAAAAAATAAGGATGTATTCTACAATCATATATAAAATATCAATGTTGAATACTCCCTTATATTGTGGACTACACAAGAATAACAAGTTCTGACAAATTATGCAAGTTTGAAAATTTGTACTATTCACTATACTAAAATCTACGCTTTTGTCATTTTTGTGTAGCCAAAGGTATAGGGTATTTCGTATTGAGATTTTACACACTTTTAGGATACATATCTAGTTGCATCAAGTTTTGTTATCATATTTTCTTGAAACTTTAAAATATGGTTATGAACTTTTTTTTAAAAAAAAAGGACCTAGCTACATGGAGTTCAAGCTCCAAAGGTCCATACTCAGCGAGTGTTTAATTACTGTCTCAACATGAATTAAAAAAAGTTCAAAAAAACATGAATAAAAAATGCAATGAAAATATATAACACAAGTAGGGTGCACGCTTTTAGGATGCATCTTTAGCTACATCCCGATTTGTTTTCAGATTTTCATGAAACTTTAATATATGGTTTTTTTATAAAAATGAGCTACATGGAGCTCAAGCTCCAAAAATCAACACTCCACAATTATTTAGTTATAGTGTTGAAATGGGAAGAATGCAAAGAAAAAAAATTAAAGGTGCACCCCGACGATGTGATGTGACGTGATGCAATTGTGTCGTGCAGTTTTTTTTTTCTTTGAGAATCGTGCAGTTTAATCCACTGGGTCATACTATGCATGTCCCAACAACCAATCTGCACTCCGTACAGTCGTCCGTAGCCTGCTGGGCAGCAACTTGCCCAATTGCCCTACTGTGAAAGTCGTTTCTTCTTTCGTGTGGGGGCAGGTAGGGCCGTTATATATAGTACTACCTTGTTGGAAAACCTGTTTTGTAGCCTGGTTTCCTTTTTTTTCTCAAAAACTTGAAGTTTTTTGATTTTATAGTTCTAGAGAAAATTGAAAACAATTACGTAGATGTAGAGAATGTTGAACTCTGTCAGCGTGTAACTTTTCAGATTGAAATATATTGTATTTTGCCCTCAGTTAAAATGACAAAATCTCACAGAATGACAAAATCTGGATTATAGTGTACTGTTCACTACTACTCCCTCCATCGGTCCGTCCTCTTCTTTATTGCACGAAAATCAAACACAATAACATTAAAGACTTATTATTCTTATTTTCTACATGCACTTAGCTTATTGGAGGTGAAATAATTAAAGATAAGAGATGCATGTTCCCAATGTATTTTTCACTCCACTTCATAATTTGTCTTAAAAAACCTGCATGTACACTTATTTGTGGACGGAGGGAGTATTCATCAATGATGAAATCAAGATTTGTTAATTTTGCTGAGTCCAAAATACAACATATTTTATTCTGAAAAATGACACATTTGAAGATTAATTACAATATTGTCTAGATCATGGATTTGTTTTTGATTTTTTTTACATGTCTAAAATGAAATTTTCAGGGATTCAAAAAGTGGCCTACGTGTAGCTCGGCCTACGTGGGAGCCACTCTCTACCTTTGTTCTGATAAATAAGGTTTATATATTTTTCAAAAATTAATCTAAGCAAAGTTTGATCAAATTTTGCAAAAACTCTATCAATAAATATGATATTCTATAGATATTACATGAAAATATATTTCATGATGTATCTAATCATATTAATTTTCTATTTTACATGTCAATGACTTTCTGTAAAACTTAGTCAAACTTTAGAGGATTTGCCTTTTCAAAAATAATATAACCTTACTAGAGTACTAGTAGTAGAGGAGCAGTTCATTTTATTACGGTACATGACTGGTCATGTCGTCGATGAGCTACCCGCACTAGTAGAAAAGAGGGTTTTGTTTTTTTTTTCTCTAAAGAGCATTAGCACCGGATTTGGCACGAACCGGTGCTAAAGGGGGGTCATTAGCACCGGTTCATGCGGTCTGGACGTCCAGGGAACCAGCCGCGGCATTAGCACCGGTTCGTGCGGAGCCTTTAGCACCGATTCGTGCCACGAATCAATCAACTATTCCATGTTTGGAAGTTGGAACCTTTTTTTTTAGATAAAAGGCTGCGACTTATATTAATGACTCGATACAATAAGGTCCGAAATACCCGTCGGGGGTACCTCTAGCCAACGCCTATTACACTTATTCACGCAGCCTATCTTCGCAAATTCATAAGCAACACCATTAGCAGATCGACGAACTGCCTTGATTACCTTATCTTCAAATCCGGATAGAAGACCTTTGATTTCCTCCACGAGCTGGCCATGAAGAGATCGATCCCTGTCTTCCCCCTGAATCTTTGCCACCGCCCCCACAGAGTCCATCTCCAGAATAATCTTCTGAGCCCCGCGATCCTTCGCCAACACCAAGCCCAATCGACAAGCCAGGAGCTCAGCTCCTTCCGCGTCGGCAACCTGGGGAAAAAATGGCTTGCTCCTGCACAGAACTCACCGTGGCAGTTGCGGACAACTACACCGCCCCCTCCGTTGTACTCCGCATGACGGAAGGTACCATCGACATTCACCTTGAGGAAGCCGTCCTCCGGGCGCTGCCAACGCTCCACAGACCTAATCTTGGTCCCTGGTGGCTTAGAATGGATCTCCTTCCACTCTGAAGCACCCGCTAGGGTTTGAGCCACGATCACGGAAGGATCTCTCATCACCATCGACTCCCTCGCATCATTTCTTGCCTGCCAGAGATTGTAGAGTAGAAAGAAAAACCAGGTCATCTGATCCCCATTGCGTTTTCCTAACCAGTCGAGAAGCCATCCTCGAAGATCCCCGTGACACGCCAGTCTCTTCGGCGGCGGCTCCCAGTGAAGACCTGTTTTCTCAGACAATAGTGTCCATGCCTGATCAGAATGGGGACAAAGCCAAAAACGGTGTACTAAGCTCTCAGTTCTGCCGCACGCTAGACAGAAAATTCCGTCTTTTATCTTCCTATGACTGAGCTCAGAACCCACCGCCAGACCATTCTCCACCAAACGCCACACGTGGACTTTTATCTTCCCAGGAACTTGGGCTGCCCAAAGAGCCAGCCACCCCTGATGCTCTCTGCAATTATTGGAGGAACCAGTGTTCCCTCTTCTCTCCCTCTTTCGCTTCACCGCAAGGTGGTAGGCTGCTTTCACCGAAAAGATACCAAATTTTGTATGATTCCATGCTATTACATCGCCAGAACCAGCACAGCCAACTGGAGTGCGCAAGATATCCGCAACATCTACTTCATAGAACACTTCATTAAGCTTTGCTTCATCCCACGCCCCCCCCCCCCTCAGGTCTAATATAGTGGCTGACCATCTTCTGGCATTCTTGAACTCTTCTTCCCAGTGGAAAGAGAGCACCACTCCTAGGGATCCAGTTGTCTTCAAGGGCATTAATTGATTGCCCGTCGCCCACCCTCCAAATGATTCCCGCCTTAAGCAGGTCTCTTCCATGAATGATACCAAGCCAAGTATAGGAAGCTCTCTTCGGGCAGGGGCCGACATAAAATCACCATTCCTGAAGTACCTCGCCTTCATCACTCTCGCACACAACGAGTCAGGAGCCGTGAGCAAATGCCAACTTTGTTTGGCCAGGAACGCTTGATTAAAACATTCAAAATCTTGGAATCCCAAGCCCCCTTTCTCCTTACTCTTGCACATTCTTTCCCAGGCAATCCAATGGACCTTTTTATGCCCATCCTTATCTCCCCACCAGAAATTTGAAGAAATAGAACTCAGTTGTTTGCACAGCTTCTTAGATAGCTGAAAGCAACTCATCGTGTATGCCGGGACTGCTTGGAGAACAGACTTGACTAACACACTCTTGCCCTCCTTCGACATGCCCTGACCCTTGAGTCCTTTCACTTCCCCCATGTTCTCTCTCTCAGGTTTTTAAAGCGCCCTTCTTTTGATCGGCCGACGACAGTGGACAGTCCCAAATATCGTTCAGAGAGTGCCTCAGATGTAATGCCAAGGACATGCTTGAGGGCCCGTTTTGCCTCCTCCGCACACCCCACTCCGAAGAAGACAGAAGATTTCTGCAAATTCACTCTTTGACCCGAGCTGGCTTCATAGTCAGGTAAAACCCTCCTCAACGTGTGCAAACTATCCGTCGAGGCCTCCAAGAAGATGACGTTGTCGTTGGCAAACAGAAGGTATGTAATGTGTGGTCCCCCGGCTCCAAATTGCACACCTCGCAATTGGTTACGCTGCTCCGCATCTTTGAGAAGAGCTGAGAACCCCTCGACACAGAAGAGAAACAAATATGGAGAGATCGGGTCCCCCTATGACAAGGCGGTTCCTCGGCAATGCCCACCATGAGGGGCTTGGGTTTTAGAGAAAGGCGACGACGGAAGTTCCGGGAGCGAGGCGGTACACGACGTACCCAGGTTCACGTCCCCACGGTGGAGGATCGCTACGTCCCGCTAGCAATCCACTATATGAATATATGAGTACAGGGGGCCGCCATAGGCGGAGTTGTTGAATCTAGTTTAGTTCTAATCTATGGGTTGTGATGTCTAGGCGTGTCGCCCTATGTTTTATGTTTCTGAATATGCTTGTCTAAGGGGTGCCCCTGCCTGGCTTTATATATCAGCCAAGCTAGGGTTTACAAGAGTCCTAGTAGGATTCATATTGGAGTCTTCTTTCCTTGTAATCCAAGTTGAGGCGCGTGTAGGTCCAGCTCGTCGAGTCTTCGTGCTGGCCCACCTTCATAGTTTGCACCGGGTATGGCAATGTCGAGTACCCCGAAGGGTTATGCCCACGTCAGTAGCCCCCGAGTGTCTGGCCGAAGTGAAGCTTCGGGCAGGGACTAAAGTTGTCTTCGCTGAATGACTTGATCATCTGTTGAATCTTGTGCTTGATGTAGAGTCGAAGTTGCTTTTGGTCGGGTGCGCGAAGCGCTCCTGATGGGAGTAACCCCCGAGTCTATGGGCGGGTGCTTGCAGCCACGCATAGACTCAAGTTGTACTACTCGAAGATCTTGATTGTTGATGTCGACGTCTTCAACTTTATTCTTCTTTGTTGGCGAGGTTGCCATATTTTTTATCGGGTGCGCGACTAGCGCTCCCGATGGGAGTAGCCCCGAGCCTGTAGATAAATATGAAATAGTTATGTATAGGGTGTAAAAAATGCTAAGTCAAATACCGTACATGCCCTCGCGTTCCGAGAACATGATGCCGATAACTCTGATGATTTCACTGATAGAGGAGTTGTCGATTTGGATGATATCCCAGGGGAGCCGATGATTTGGATGATGGCCCAGAGGAGCCGATGATTCGGATGATGGCCCAGAGGAGCCGATGATTTGGATGATGGCCCATAAGAGCCGATGATTCGGATGATGGCCTAGAGGAGCCGATGATTTGGATGATGCCCAGGAGGAGCCGATGATTTTTATCGGGTGTGCGTTCAACGCTCCCAATGGGAGTAGCCCCCGGGTCTGGGCACTGATGCTTGCAACCGTGAGTAGACTCTAGTCGAGCAACCCGATGTTTATAGTTTTCTTCACGTGTCGTTGACACATTGTTGTTTATTTCAAGGGGCAATTCTTAATACACCTTGAGCATCGTTGATGCCATTGTTCGTAAGTTTGTCGGCAGCAAATTATTTGAGTGATCAGCTCGTGTTGCGGGTCTTGCTAAACCCGTTGTATGTGCAACTTTGCTTTCAACCGATGTATGTCTTGACAGCAGCTCCCGAATATATCGGTAGCACTAGCTCTGCCGATGACTCCGTCGCTCTTTGATACTTCCATAAGTAAAGTACCGAACGTGGGTCGTTTTCGTACGTGTTTCATGATCCTTGCTATCTGCGGCACTCTTTGAGGCATCTATAGCAAAGGAAAATAGCAAGGTCTTCGTTGTTTCATGATCCTTGCTATCTGCGGCACTCTTTGAGGCATCTATAGCAAAGGAAAAGAGCAAGGTCCCCGTTGATTCATGATCCTTGCTATCTGCGGCACTCTTTGAGGCATCTATAGCAAAGGAAAAGAACAAGGTCCCCGTTGATTCATGATCCTTGCTATCTGCGGCACTCTTTGAGGCATCTATAGCAAAGAAAAAGAGCAAGGTTCCCGTTGTTTCATGATCCCTGCTATATGCGGCACTCTTTGAGGCATCTATAGCAAAGAAAAAGAGCAAAGGTCCCCGTTGTTTACCATCCATTGCAGCACTCGTAATTTCAGAGGTTTTCTCATGATCCTTGCTATCTGCGGCACTCTTTGAGGCATCTATAGCAAAGGAAAAGAGCAAGGTCCCCGTTGATTTTGCATCATAGCACTCGTAGTTTCAGAGGCTTTTTTAGAGTGCAATCTCTGGCGTATTTTCCATCACACCGACGTTCGTTGAAATATACGAACAAGGTTCCTGAGGATGTAGTTCGGGTGTCCCGAATTACTGCAATTCTTCAAAACTTGAGTCTTCATGTCTTCTTGGGTTCCAGCAAACCGGCGCTCCCGATGGGAGTAATAGTCTTCATATCTTCTTGGGTTCCAGCGAACCGGCGCTCCCGATGGGAGTAATAGTCTTCATATCTTCTTGGGTTCCAGCGAACCGGCGCTCCCGATGGGAGTAATCGCAATAGCTCGAAGATATTCCAGGAGCCCCCGAGTAATTCCAGCGCTCCCGATGGGGTTTCATCGGGTCGATATTATATAAGATGATATTCATTGAATATTCCAGGCGATGAATCCATTGACCCGAGAGTGCATCGGGAGAAGATATATCCAGGGTTGAAGAAGATAAGTCCATCGATTCGGGGAAAATAAATCCACCGAATAGTTGAGAGTACTGGAGGTAACGATGTAATGGCGCCTCCCCAATCATCGGGTGTGGCGAAAGGAAGAGGAACACTTGGTTCTGCAGAGGCAGTCGAAATAGTTGCACGGCCAAAGATAGTCCATGCGGTGAGCGCAGTTGAAATAATTGCGCTACCCAAGATAATCCACGCGGCAGGCGCAGTTAAAATAGTTGCGCCATCCGAGATAATCCATGCAGCGGGCGCAGCCGAAATAATTGAGCCACCCGAGATAATTCATGCGGCGGGCGCAGCCGAAATAATTGCGCCATCAAAGGTAGTCCATGCTGCGGGCGCAGTCGAAGAAATTCCGCCACCCAAGATAGTCCATGCGGTTGGCGCAGTCGAAGAAATAGCCCGGCCAGAAATAATCCATGTAGCCGCACGGCGCTTGCCCGGCGCGGTCGATGAAGAAGACGTAGCTAATATGCTCAATCCGCCACGGGCGAGCACCCGAATATATCGAGTTCGCAATATCGGGTCCAGAACAAATAAGTCCCGAGTGCAACCAGTGCGCGATGGCGGGCGTGGTCAACCGAGCAGAGCTGGATTTTTGTATCGGACGAACTTGATGTAGTATAATGCCGAGTAGCCTGATAAGTCGCCAGTACAAGATACCCCGACTTGCTGCGACCCGGACGTTTGGAACCTGGGTGCGCGCGCACCCATTTACGAAAAGTTCAAAAAAATGCTATTTAAAAATTTCAAAAAAATGTGAAGTAAAATTTTGCATGTACATATTATTATGTTGATACTTACTCGTGTGAGTTTTCACGAAAAAATACCATTGTGTGTAGCCTGCATAAAAATGACAAAATGTCCAAATGCGAATAGTGAATAGGAATTTTACTATTCACAGGAATAAGAATTTGCATTTTGTCATTTTTGTGTAGGTCACACACAATGGTATTTTCCCGTGAAAACACACACGAGTAAGTATCAACATAATATATACATGCAAAAATTTACTTCACATTTTTTTGAAACTTTTAAATAGCATTTTTTGAACTTTTCGTAAATAAGTGCGCGTGCACCCAGGTTCCATTCACCATTTCCAGACTTGCTGCCACTATCTCTTGTACGAGCTAGCAATTAGCTAATGTCCCTTTTTTTTCCCTTGACTCCAAGCTTTCCTTGCTGATTGGTGCTTGGACTATTGATATAGTATATTACACAATTCATGAACGCTTTCCTTGAACGATGTGCTCCTGTAATCTCAATTTGTTGTTTCTTGCATGGGTGCACCAGCACGAGCTTCTTCCAAACACGCGCATGTACTGCTCTCGATTGCCGCGCCATGTGGTGGACCAACGATTGATGTAGATGCAGCCTCACGCCGGCGGTAGATGCTCTCGCGTATATTTCTTTCACCAGACTGTCGCGATGGTTGTATCACGTATTTTTATTTTTCTTGTCAGACCGATTATTTTATTCCCAATTCTGAAGTCATCGCGTGTTGATCCGGCAAATAACTTTCTCCCTGCAGCAGTTCATGGCTTTCATGGGAAACAACTCTGTTTGAGGTGGCACACGGCTGAAGCTTAGCTTTGATAAGAAAAACGACATCCATCCGCCGCCACCAAATCACGATGCGTGGATCAATCTGACGGAACCAGACAGCTGAAGAAGATAAACCGGCCAGATGCAATCTATAATAGTTGAAGACGATGAAGCTTTCACACTGGCTCACACGGAACCATGCAAGGTTGAATACGTCGACGTAGACGAGTCAGCCGATGATGAGCTTGATGATGATGCAGACGGATCCCGCCCGGATGACAAAATCCAGCGTCGCTTTTCCCACAGACGGCACCAATTGACGAGGCGGTTCCTCGGCAGTGCCCACCATGAGGGGCTTGGGTTTTAGAGAAAAGCGACGACGGAAGTTCCGGGAGCGAGGCGGTACACGACGTACCCAGGTTCACGTCTCCACGGTGGAGGATCGCTACGTCCTGCTAGCAATCCACTATATGAATATATGGGTACAGGGGGCCGCCATAGGCGGAGTTGTTGAATCTAGTCTAGTTCTGATCTGTGGGTTGTGATGTCTAGGCGTGTCGCCCTATGTTTTATGTTTCTGAATATGCTTGTCTAAGGGGTGCCCCTGCCTGGCTTTATATATCAGCCAAGCTAGAGTTTACAAGAGTCCTAGTAGGATTCATATTGGAGTCTTCTTTCCTTGTAATCCAAGTTGAGGCGCGTGTAGGTTCAGCTCGTCGAGTCTTCGTGCTAGCCCACCTTCATAGTTTGCACCGGGTATGGCAATGTCGAGTACCCGAAGGGTTATGCCCACGTCACCCTATCTCAAGCCTCTTGATGGAATAAAAGGAGCAGACAGATCCCCATTCAATTTAACTGCGAACCTCATAGACGTAATACATCTCATCACCATCTCCACCCAAGCACTAGCAAAGCCCAATTTCAGAAGCATCTTCTCCAAAAAAATCCATTCCACCCGATCATATGCCTTAACCATGTCAAGTTTTACTGCACACAAAGGGGTCTTCCTCTTCCTTGTTCTAATGGCTTGGGTGCACTCATAAGCTATAAGAACGTTGTCGGTAATTAACCGCCCTGGCACAAACGCACTTTGTTCTTCCGAAATCAAGATCGGTAAAACCCCTTTCAACCTGTTCGCCACCACCTTCGAGGCCTGCTTGTACAGTACATTACACATGCTAATAGGTCGAAACTCTTCCCGCCAAAAAATCCTGGAGCGCCGAGCAGACCGGCCCCTTAATGTCGGCCCAGTGGCGCTGATAAAACAAGGCAAGCAGCCCGTCCGGCCCAGGCGACTTCGTCGGGCCCATCTGGAAAAGGGTCGCTTCAATTTCCGAATCCGAGACTGGAGAAGACAACTTCACATTCATAGCGTCTGTACGAATCCAGTGATCCGATCCAGAATTCTATCCATGTTGTTAGCTCCTTCAAAGGTGTAAAGATCAGCGTAGAAGGCCTGTGCCATATCACGCATCCCCTCGTCAGTATCACACCTGCTGCCATCCCCTTTAAGAAGAAACTTGACATTGTTCTTCCTCCTTCTGTGTGTCGCTCTGTTCTGAAAATAACGTGTATTTCTGTCCCCCGCTTTGAGCCAGTCCTGCCGAGATCTTTACTTGTACATTTTTTTTTTCGAAATGGGGCATAGCCCATCCTCTGTATCAGATTGATGCACACGGCTTTCATTTATTTAAAGTAGTTGTAGTTCAAAAAGTTTTACATCACTGATCAGATAGGGTTGAGACATGTATCAACCAACGAAAGAAATAGAAGCATACAAAGCTATCCATTTTGAATCTGTCGCCATCCAGTAGCCTGGAAAAAGAAGTCCTGAGTAACCGTCAGCATACGGTTGCATCCAGTATCCATAATTTCCCGCTGATCTTCCGGGAGAAGGAACGCCCATTGTTGTATCCAGAAAGCCGCCCGTCTTATAACCTGCAAATTTTTTTTCCCTTTTGTCTGTTAAAAATAATATCATTCCGACTTGTCCATATAGACCAACATACAGCAGATATGCCAATCCTTATCCTGCTCTTATCCAACTTTTTAACTCTATTTAGCCAATTTTCAAACATATTTGTAATATTAGCAGGAGGAGGTATATTAAATGTGCAAAATATGATACACCAAATGATTCTAGCAAAAGGGCATGTTAAGAATAAGTGGTGAATAGTTTCTGATTCATTACAGAAACAACATTTCTGGCAACCATTCCATTTACGTTTCGCCAAATTATCCTTTGTGAGCAACACTTTACTATTTAGGAACCACATAAATTTTTTAATTTTTAGTGGAATCTTCAACTTCCACAAGTATTTTCTTAGAAACGGAGTGTGGCCATTCATTAGATCAAGATACAATGATTTGACAGAATAGATTCCGGACTAATTAAGTTTCCAAACAAATATATCCGGGGAATTCGTCAACTGTACCGTCATTAGTCGTTGACATAGATTTATCCATTGATTCCATTTATAATCATTAAACACCCTTCTAAACCCGATATTTAGTGGATTTTGTGCCAACACAGTGGACACTCTAACATGCTCTGTTTGTACGATATTATATAAGGCTGGATACTGCTGCGCTAGTGTCGTACCGCCAAGCCAGACATCTTCCCAAAATCGAATGTCTTCTCCATTAACCAATTTAAAAGCTCCTCTTTTAAAAAAATCATCTTTCACATGCATTAGACCTTTCCAAAATGGAGAGTCAGAGGGTTTAGCTTCCACCTGTGCTAATGTCTGATTCTTTATATATTTATTAGTAATAAGTTGTTGCCACATTCCTTCCTCAGTAAGAATCTTAAATAACCACTTACTCAACAAGCACTTATTTTTTAGTTCCAAAACTTCAATTCCCAACCCTCCTTGGTCTTTAGGTCTACACACCATATTCCACCTTGTGAGCCTATATTTTTTCTTTGTCTCATCGGTTTGCCGAAAGAAGCTAGACCGATAGAAATCTAACCGTTTTCTGACCCCTACAGGAATCTCTAAAAATGACAACATAAACATTGTAGGCTCGTTAAGACCGAATTAATTAGAGTTAATCTGTCTCCGTACGAAAGTAATTTACTACGCCAAGTTCCTAGTTTTGCTCCAAAGCGGCTCTCAATCGGATTCCATTCTAGATTTCTGAGTTTTCTAAAGTGCACCGGTATGCCCAGATATTTAATTGCCAAGGTTCCAACCTCACAACCAAAAATCTGTCTGTATTGTATTTCCATGTCTTTAGCCTTTCCAAAGCAGAAGATCTCACTCTTATGAAAGTTAATTTTTAGACCAGACAATTGTTCAAACATAGATAGAATAAGTTTCATATTAATTGCTTTGTGGATGTCATGTTCCAAAAACAATATCGTATCATTAGCATACTGGAGTATCGATACCCCCCATCAACTAAATGGGGAATGAGGCTCCCAACTTGGCCCTCCTCTCTAGCCCGTGCAATCAGTATCGCAAGTACATCTGCAACAATATTGAAAAGAATCGGAGAGAAAGGATCACCTTGCCTCAATCCTTTTTTTGTTTGAAAATTGTGCCCAATATCGTCATTAACTTTAATACCCACACTACCCCCTTGAACGAATTTTTTGATCAAATCACACCATTTAGGGTCAAAACCTTTCATCCTTAGCACTTGATGTAAAAATGGCCACTTAACTTTATCGTATGCCTTTTCAAAATCAATTTTAAAAAGAACCCCATCTAATTTTTTCCGATGCATTTCGTGGATAGTTTCGTGCAGGACTACCACACCTTCAAGTATGTGGCGCCCTGGCATAAATGCTGTCTGTGTTGGTCGAATTATCTTCTGAACAATCCTAGAAATGCGAATTGTAGCAACCTTAGTAAAAATTTTGAAGCTGACATTTAATAAGCAAATAGGTCTGTATTGTTGAATTTGAGTAGCATTTTCCTTCTTGGGTAATAATGTAATGACTCCAAAGTTCAACTTATATAGGGGCAAATCTCCACTATGCAAATGAGTGAACAAAGCCATTAAATCATTTTTAACAATATTCCAACAATTCTGATAAAATTCCGCGGGAAAACCATCAAGGCCAGGGGTCTTATTATGTTCCATTTGGGAGATAGCCTCAAAGACTTCCTCCTCCGTAAAAGGGGCCGTAAGAATGGTATTTTCTTCAGGTGTTAATTGGGGGATATCCAACACATGGTTCTCCATCATAGAGAAGGAATTATTTTCAGGTTCCCCGAACAACTTTTTATAATATTCAGTAATATAAACCTTTAAGTTATCATTACCCACTATCGTTCCTTCCTCTTGCTCTAATTGAAAAATCTTTTTCTTTCTATGTTTGCCATTTGCAACAAGATGAAAATATTTCGTGTTAGAGCCACCTTCCTGTATGTGTTTAACTTTGGCCCGTTGTGCCCATTTTTGTTCTTCTTCATGTCTTAGCTTATTAAGGCTAGCATGAGCAGTTTTCAAATTATTTTGTTCCGAATTGGACAATTGTTGAGTCTCGGCTTTAATATCCAACCAATCAATAATACTTAGAAGCCGCTCCCTTTCTTTTCTGTATTTGCCACATAATTTTTTTGCCCAGCCTCGTAAAAATCTGCGTAGATGTCTAATTCGTTTTTGCCAGGTTTCAATTGGTGAGCGTCCGGGTGGAATTGCTACCCATTCAGCAGCAACCATTGCATGAAACCCTTCAACATCAAACCAGGACAATTCAAAGGAGAATCTAGCAGTATTCCCTCTATGTGCATGTTGGCCCGAATCAATTAGGAGTGGTGTATGGTCTGACCCTACTCTAGTAAGTGCCCTCACAGTGACAAGGGGAAATTTTTGTTCCCACTCAACACTAGCCAAAACCCTATCCAATTTTTCATATGTTGGATTGGTTCTTCTACTGGCCCAAGTAAATTGTCTCCCAGAGAGTACAATCTCCCTCAGATTTAAATTCTCAATAATTGCGTTAAACACAAAAGGCCATCGGGGATTAAAATTGTCATTGCTTTTATCTTCTCTTCTACGTAAGATATTAAAGTCGCCCGCTAACAACATTGATAAATTCTCATCCTCACACGTCCGCACTAACTCAGATAGAAAGGTGGACTTATACATTATTTCTTCTCTTTCATAAATCTCATGCAGCCTCCTCTCAATTTCCCTAACCTCCAGTGAGGATTCACGGACGAGTGCTTGAACTTTTGCCTCCTCTAATTCAGCCTTCAGTCTTCTTAGTTCTTTTCGGACAGAACCAAACGTGTTCAGACTCCAGTATTTGATCGAGCCAGTCACTTCTTTGAGTCTTGCCGCAAGCCCCATCAAACCATTCGAGTGTATCGCCGAGGTTTCCCAGGCGGATTTAAACATAGAATCATAGGACTCATGAGTCATCCACATCTCCTCAAACATAAACCCTCTAGAAAGCGACAGAGGCCGGCGGTCCGGCTCGGATGCAATCTTTACTAGCAACGCCATGTGATCTGACTCCTTCGTGGCTATGTGGCGAACATGAGTCAGAGGAAACAGCTGCAGGAACGATTCGTTCGCTACAGCCCGATCTAGCCGGGCTTGGACATTAGCCAGACCCTCCCTCCTATTGTCCCAGGTGAAAGGGTAACCAGAAAACCCCAGGTCAGAGAGACGGCAGTCCGTCAAACATTCCCTGAATCTAGTCATTTGGCTCTCATTCCTAGCATTCTGCCCCAGCAACTCCTCCTGAGACACAATTTCATTGAAGTCACCAACGCAGACCCACGGGAGATCGTCTTGTACATAAAGATAACGCAGAACCTCCCAAGTCTTCCCTCGCAGTTCCGTTCTGGGCTCGCCATATATACCTGTAAATCGCCATGAGCCTTGATCCGTCGTAACCTTAGCATCATTATAGTACTGACACCATGGTCTCACTATTACATCCACTCCATCTCGCCACCACAAGCACAAACCTCCCCCTTTTCCTTTGCCTTCCACACAGACTGCGTTTCTAAACCCCAAACTTCACTGTATTTTCTCCATCACTCCCTTCTTCTGTTTTGTTTCACACAGAAAGACCACCTCCGGGTTGTAGGATCTAATTAGATCCCGAACTTCGCCTACCACCGCGTCCAACCCCAAACCGTGGCAGTTAAGGCTTAACGTATTCATTGCTCTCGGCGGCCCTGCGCTGCAGGGTCCGCCGCTGGGTCTTCTATCCTGTCATACACCGAGCTCGTCCTCTGGCCCTCTGGGGTAGAACGAGGATCCTGGATCCTCTCAAAAACAGTTGTTCTCTGTCGTTTTCCTGCCGAACCAGACGTTTCCTCGCCAACCACCTGGACCGGCACCGGAACCCACACTTGTTTGGGTCCTCTCTTTCTTGTGAGCATCCCTCGAACTTCTCCCACAGCATCAACCGACTTCCTTGCACGACGAGTATACTTTCCTTGTTTGGTCCTCGGAGCCTTTTCTTGCATGTCGTTCTCCTCTCGTCTCTCTTCAGCCCAATTCTTCAGCCCAGCCGGTTCTCTAACATTGTGGTCTACCGACCTGTCGTGTTCTCGCGCCCAGTGGCGCTTCTCAGGGCTAGAAACTTCAGCAACCCCTCGCCTCCCCTCATCCCCGCCAGTGCGTGATGAGCTGGAGTAGGCAAACTCCGTCCCCAAGTTCCTCCTCAGCGGCAAGTCCCTGACTCTTGCAGCAGTACCACCACGGACGTCTGAGCTAGAAGATCTGCCACTGAAACTGCTCGAGGAAACTGCTGGCCTTGAGGCTCCAGGTTGCTTCTGAATCCTCTGAGGCGACGACCGCAGCCACTCGCCCCACTTTGGTTTTTCAACCTTTTCCGCACTGCACCAGGTTGGAACCTGAAGCGGCGAGCACAGCTGTATCACGTAGATGGTAGCGGTTAAGTCCTGTAATAACTAACCAAGATGTCCAGCCATCTCTAACGTATCAACATACTACTCCCTCACTCATCTAGCTTTGCATATATAGATACAGGTGAGCCTAGCTTAATTAGTTGGTTGAGTCGATGTACAAATCCAACACGTGAGGATGCAAATTTAGATTCTTATTTATACTTGAGATTCAGTCTGGAATTGGTACTCATGCAATTTATCTTGAGGACTATGATTTAATCTTAATCAAGATTAGAAATATTCATACTTAATGGTTGTGTGCATTCTCCCTATTTTATTCTTTAATCTTAATCAGGATTAAAAATCCTGCTACTAGGGCCGGGAAGTGAAATTCTCCCTATTTTATGGGGATAGCACATTTCGCCAATAATCCCTCCCCAACAGATTAATGAACCTCCTAGGTCGCCCCCGCCTAACCTCTTCCATTCTCGGCCCTGCTAGGCCGCTGACGTCGGCGGCGGTGGCGGTGGTGGCACCCATCTTGCCAAAGGTGGAGGCCTAGTGAGGGCACATACGGCCGATCTCCTCGGGTTGTGGGGTACAACACGGGGGCCATGTGGGGATCTCACGGAGCAGAGGATGGAGAGGAGGGGCATGAACGGCGACGATATCGCTGGCTGGTGGCAGTGCGACGATTACTGGCGGCGGGGGCGGGACGATCTGGCCCCCAGTGGTGTCTGCCCAGTTGCCTATGGTTCCGTGTGGTGTGTGCTGGCCATGCGGATGGTTGTTCCATGTTTGTCTTTCCGAGATTTTATTCTTCTCACCGCCAGCCGGTGGCGTGTGGTTGGTGAAGTCAGACCGGGAGAATGGCATGGAAACCGGGAAGTGAAGACTGGCAATTGAAGTTCTACTCCTGGGGGTGCAGGGATACTGGCTTGGTGATTCGTGCCTGGAGCAGCGGAATTGGCAAGTGGGGGTGACAACACAAGAGGAATTTTGTGTCTAAACCTGCAGGGTGAAAACCCAAGGTCTGATCTTAATTGGTTGTGTCTAACAATAACCTTGTTGAAGGCATTGTTTGTCAGTGTGGACTTTCTCCGGGTGAAAACATATGGTCTTCTGATCAGAGCGATGACGATGTTTGTGCAGTGTTTTCTTCTTGGCGGCATTGCTTTTGAAGTTGATGGATTTTTGCATTGTTTGGGTGGTGTTTGGTGCGCTGTTACAAGGAATTGGTCGCTGTAGCGAGATTTTTCTTTTATCTAATTCTTATTTCTTTTTTTTTTTGTTTTACGCGTCAGTATTGCTATTACAACACTGCGGTGTTGCAGAGCCTAGATATAATTGGTATCTTCGTGATATTAATATATATTTTTATAAAAAAGATATATGTATCTAAATAAAGTTGAGATATTCTTTTCCTGAATGAAGGGTACTTTTTTCGCCCCCTCGTGCTGGTTGGAATGAACTGAACGCACGGTGCCTGTGTGCAGCTGATCCGGCGCGTGATCCCATCGACGACGACGAGCACCCTAGCTAGGTGCCGCAGTCTATGGTGGTACGTACGGTTCCGTCGAAGCCGACCACATATGTTGTTTTCTTTCTCTTTCTTCTTCTCCCAAGCAGAAAATGTCGTTTTCATTGGAGGAAGCGCATGCATCGAGCGGGACGTCTCATGGAGACGGAGAGGTCCGTGTATGGCCGCGGAAGAGGGGAAGCTCGTGTAGCCGGCCGCCGGGGGCTATCGCAGTCGCAGCCTCGCAATCGCAGGATTCCCGTGGGAAAAAGGTGGAGAGGCAGTTGGGCCACGCCATTGCTCGACCGATCGCGCCTAGCTAGCTAGCACCTACTGCCGAGATGCCAACTTATCATCAGCTTGCTAGCTTTGTGCACCTCTGCTGGGTGGTCTGTAATTCTGGATTTACAGGAGCCAACGACTGTCGTGTGGCACAAGGTACAGAACTAACCGGGCGAGATGAACCGTCCTCACGTCAACGATACGCCAAAGAAAACAGGGTGAGAAGATCTTCTTTCTCAAGGCTTTGGCCATGGCCATGTCCAAGTCATTCCAGTCAAGTGTCGTACGTACGTGTACCTTCTCGGTTCTCCGCTCCCTCAAACTCGATCGATGGAAACACCACCATATAAGTCAACTAGCGTTAACTATTATGAAAACACTAAAACATTATCTGTAAATAGTTTATTAGGCGCTACACTATTTAGATGGATATGTTTGAGAAACGCGAGAATCTGGGGTCTGATGCTAGTATTATTTTGTATACATATCCAGCCAGGGAAGGGGCCAAAAACATCAACAAGAATAACTTCAGGGCGTCAACTCGGCTACAGATGCACCATTAGTTTTTAGCTATCTTCTTCCGATCCATCCCACGACGCAACAGTTTCATATTCCTAGAGTGGGCCTTTGCAATATCAAGGCGTGGATCGAAATGCAGAATCACACGTAATTAAGAGTTTAAGACTTGCAAACCTTTCTATACCTGAATGAAAATGTGTACGACGAATTCATCCCAATCATGCGTGGCTTCTTTGGTGCTAGCCAAGAGACTGGATTATCCTGTCAATCCGGTTGTTCAGGCATCATCACGAGAGCTGAGCTGAAGACGTCGATCCGGGTTTTTTTTTGTTTTGCCATTATAATCAACCTGAGAATTTCGATTTGTTTAGCAACACTACCTTCATTGCTGCCTGAGCAGTCAAAATAAAACGATTCATATGATGAGATGCGATGGAGCTTGGACTTGCCTTGATTTTACCGGATACTTCAGACAGATCAGGTTAATCTAGCAGCTCTACCATTGCACCATGTTCTAATTTTTTCTCTACGGATACAAGTCACAGAACCAGATTTCCTGGTACACTCAACACTGTCTATTTTCGGTGTACGAACGCGAGCGCCTGCAGCTAGCGTCACCTCGGCTCGCCAGTTTTTCCATTCTGCACATTTCAAATCACACATCGTAAAAAGAAGAAAAAAAATACTGGTGGTGTTTTACAATGGTGGTCTTGTTTGGGCCAGTCTTACTGGTCTGGAAATATCCTAGCCCGTCGCTGTGGTGTACTTGTATTTAGTGGACTGTTTTCTCTTCTTACAAAAGGGCCGGCAGTGTGTTCCGTATCTGTATCAATGGGCACAAGAGATTTTACACACTTCCCTCAAAAAAAAAAAAGAGATTTACACACGGGCCGCAATTTCAATTTGATGCTTCACGCGTGCTGTCTGGAGGGATCCCCTATACCGCGCTCAATAGCAAACCCTATACACCGACTAGGTGGGCATGTTGAAGGAGATATGCCCTAGAGGCAATAATAAAGTGGTTATTTATATCTCTATGTTTATGATAAATGTTTATATATCATGCTATAATTGTATTAACCGAAACATTAGTACATGTGTGATATGTAGACAACAAGAAGTCCCTAGTATGCTTCTTAAACTAGCTTGTTGATTAATGGATGATTAGTTTCATAATCATGAACATTGGATGTTATTAATAACAAGGTTATATCATTATATGAATGATGTAATGGACACACCCAATTAAGCGTAGCATAAGATCTCGTCATTAAGTTATTTGCTATAAGCTTTCAATACATAGTTACCTAGTCCTTATGACCATGAGATCGTGTAAATCACTTATACCGGAAAGGTACTTTGATTACACCAAACACCACTGCATAAATGGGTGGCTATAAAGGTGGGATTAAGTATCCGGAAAGTATGAGTTGAGGCATATGGATCAACGAGTGGGATTTGTCCATCCCGATGACGGATAGATATACTCTGGGCCCTCTCGGTGGAATGTCGTCTAATATCTTGCAAGCATATGAATGAGTTCATAAGAGACCACATACCACGGTACGAGTAAAGAGTGCTTGTCAGGAGACAAGGTTGAACAAGGTATGAAGTGATACCGAAGATCAAACCTCGGACAAGTAAAATATCGCGTGACAAAAGGAATTGGTATCGTATGTGAATGGTTCATTCGATCACTAAGTCATCGTTGAATATGTGGGAGCCATTATGGATCTCCAGATCCCGCTATTGGTTATTGGTCGGAGTGAGTACTCAACCATGTCCGCATAGTTCACGAACCGTAGGGTGACACACTTAAAGTTGGATGTTGAAATGGTAGTACTTGAATATGGAATGGAGTTGGAATATTTGTTCGGAGTCCGGATGAGATCCGGACATCACGAGGAGTTCGGAATGGTCGGAGAATAAGATTCATATATAGGATGTCATTTTATGTGAATT